>NC_137043.1:13753113-14353113 GCF_032717465.1 Coenobita brevimanus | reverse complement strand
TGTTCTGAACTTCCAATATACGTCATCATGCATAGGGGTTGCAGAGCGTGACACGTACATCCTATCCTGCCTCTCCTCTCCTCATTTCTAAGCCACCATTTCTTGCGTTCATTTCCCCACTTCTCTGTTCCCATCCTGCTTCCTATTCTTTTACTTCATCCAACTGTTGCGCTGCAGTAACATTTAGATTAATCAGTCAATCATTCCATAAATCACTCCATCCCCTTCTCCCAGTATGTGACCCATCCCGTGTCTCTGGTTTTGTGCCTCGTATCTCTTGTTCCTGATCTCAGACGTTTGAGTGCCTTTTCTATATGAATCCATTAAGTGCCTTCGTCCACAAATACTAACTATGCATGTTGAGTTTGCCCTCGATAACTGTTGTCTTTAAAATTCTTTAATTCACGATCAGTTCATTCCACTGTCCCCTCCTTCCTTTCAAGCACATCTACCTAGTAGTTTGTTTGTCAGTATAGACTATAAGATGTATGATAAGGGAACTGAAAATGTTATGAGTTAAGGATGAGTTTCTCCAGTGCTGTGTGGTCTCGTGATGTGACGGTTGTCACAGACAATGTCTTTCAACGGCACCTTCTTATACAAGGGATCGCTTTCTCAAGGCTTAGAGAATTTGAAACCGTTTCGTTTGAAGTTTATTTTTTTTTCATAGGGCATTAAAATTTCCCTTTTTTCCTTTACAAACTATGGTGATATTTATATCACGTAAATAATGGCTTTATATATCTTTATCTATTGCCAGACGCCTTAATCCCGTAAGGGGTGGCCACAAACAGATCGCCTCCATGTCGCCCTGTCTCCCGCCATTTCATTGCCCTGCTCCCAGCTCACACCCTCCTCCCTCATATACCTCCCCACTCCATCCCTCCATCTCATCCTTGGCCTCCCCCTCCCTCTCCCCCCCTCCACCTCACTCACATACACTCTCCTCGTCAGTCTCTCGCTCTCCATCCTCCCCACATGTCCAAACCACCTCAGTGTGTTTCTCCTAATGGCAAAGGGAATAATTTATCAAGATGAAATCTGGAAAATAAAACGCTAAAGAAGAGATGCTGGGGAGCAATCTAAATCCTCGAGGAATATGACTCGAAGTATCTAAGAAATATGTTTTATTGACTAATAATTATTAAACAGAGACATTAACAGAGAATGGAACTAAACTGTTTCGAACACTCTTTTATCAATAATACTATGCGAAGAAGCGTTGTCTCCGTGTGTATCTGTCCACATTTAACCCCCTCGGATTTCAACGTGCCATGCATCAAAAGTCGCGGAACGACCAGCTGACAACGATAGTGTAAATTATTATTGTGTGCGGTCAGTTGCGAGCGAGCCAAGCACACTAATGTGACAGATTTTTCGCCAAACGTTGAGAACTCTCTGCAGGTCATACACAGGTCATACCGCTTGGTCGAATGAGCTGAAATTTCGCATGGGCATGCCCGGTATGTCAGAGTAGGCTCATGTCAAGTTTGGTATCTAGTGCTTGTCTCGGGAGCTGCGTGGCAGGTAGTATTGCTTAACCCATCCCTATTTTTAATGTTAATCTTTGAGCACGACATGCAGGGTATTTGAAATATCTTTATTGTGATGAACGAATGAACAAATCTACCGGTTATTCTTCTTTACACACGCAAATGTCCCTTCACTGTAAGTCCACGACCAGTCACTTACTGTGCGTCACCATGCACCTATGACTTCAGTCATGAACACGCTATTTAGCTGAAGACCAAATGACTGTTATCTACTTTTCACCTCATGTTTTTTGCACATCATTGCAAAATCACTTCAGTGCAGTTACTGCTCACTGTAACAATGTGTTTTATCAGGGATCCATGTTCTATTCCTCAGTGAAATATTTTTGTCCATCCCGCCTCACCTACATTATCTTATCGTGCGAACATACATAATAATTATTTAAAACTTAAAATCGATAGCGAATTCCGAGTGCCCTCGGAAAGGGCAAGGGCTTAGCTGCCGTATCGGGCCGCTAAGCCCTTGTTTCACCTACATAAGCATCTAAGGCCAGAGGGGCGACCGTGCCACATCATAGTTTTAAGTACAGTATTTCAGAGTTGAATACAGCTTCGGGTATAAACATACTCTCTCTCTCTCTCTCTCTCTCTCTCTCTCTCTACGAGTATACTGTATATATCTACAGTATATCTACATATACATACATACATATATATATATATATATATATATATATATATATATATATAGATAGATAGATAGAGAGATAGATAGATAGTTAGACAGATATGTAGACAGATATCTATATCTATATCTATATCTATCTATCTATCTATCTATCTATATATATATATATATATATATATATCTATCTATCTATCTATCTATATATATATATATATATATATATATATATATAATTTGTATTTAATCTTAAGTTTAATAATTCCTGTATTAGAAGGTAAGTAAAAACATGTCAGTATCTATAAGCAATATTGTCGTAAATAATTTTATGGGCTTAATTTGCATACGGTACAATAAGTATTTATTATAATACTGACGTTTTGGACATTATGAAACATGGTGAAAACATGACCCACTTGACCCAGCATGACATCTGTGAGTGAAGGACAAGGAACCTGATAGATGACGTTGTCACTGTAAATAAATTATGAATTTTTGATGTTAATGAAATTTATTAATTACAACCTAACTTTTCTTGACCTTAAAAAAAAAAAAAAAAAATCTTGTTGGGGTGACTGAAGTCACGTTTTCTTTAAAATGCCGCGGCCACCTCTCTGGCCCGAGTCACCTCATGTATCCTGTTCCTATTTCCCGATTACCTCACCTTATGTATAAGTGGTAAATTGGACTGTGACGACGACGACGATGACGACAACGATGATGATAACGAAGATGATGACGATGATGATGCTGTGGAACTAACAGCCCTCCATTGTTCCAGGTACCGGGGTGCATGGTGGTACGGGAAGTGCCACAGATCCAACCTGAATGGATATCAGCACCAGGGATACCATGATTCCTTCGCTGACGGCATCAACTGGCACTCATGGCGGGGCTACAACTACTCCCTCATGACCACATCACTCAAGATCAGACCGGCATTCTAGTGAACTCTTCAGTGTCACAGATCAATGCTGAAGTGTATATATCGTCTGTAGCAAGAATAAAGCAAGACTGTTATCATTGTACTAAAGGTGTTAATGAAGACTAATTTGACATCCAGTTGGTAGAAGCCTTTCCCCATTTTTATGGGTTAGAGATTATACTCTAAGGTTACCATAGCAACGTGGATGATTTGTTTGTTTGTTTGTTCGATGAGTTTGATCATTATACATAGTTTTTGGATGCACGGACTTTAACCAGTATAATATTACTTTTACTGTAGAGACAGAGGATAATAATGAGCTTCATTTTCTTGATGTATTACTGCACAGAACTTCGTCTAGATTTAATGCCTTTGTCTATAACAAACATTCATGAGAATTTGTTTGAATGTTTACACTCGCTCTCACAAAGCGAGATCGGTTATGTTTTAATCAATGAGTGGAAAGAGAGAGAGAGAGAGAGAGAGAGAGAGAGAGAGAGAGAGAGAGTGTGTGTGTGTGTGTGTGTGTGTGTGTGTGTGTGTGTGTGTGTGTGTGTGTGTGTGCGTGTTAACAAGATAACTCATACAGAGTATATCTGAGTTTAACCAAATCTGATGGAGGGATAGAGGGGTAGCCAAGAAATTGACCTATTTATTTGTATTAGAGAAAATAAATCAAAGGTAAAGGTTACATGTTCAAATTTGACCTAGCAAGATCGACTTATTCAGTTTTTATCCGATTTAGACCAGACTTGGCGGAAGATTTAGGGGTTATAAGAGAACGAAAATGATACGTTTTGAGAACAGTAAACGTAAAGAGCATGGACAGAGTTTAATGTGTGTGTCTGCTTGTGAACAAAATGACTAAAAACAGTTTTGATCTTATATGGATTCAACCTGGTGGAAGAGTCAAGGATTATCCAAGTGACTAACCTACAATTTTCGAGAACAATAGATCAAAGGTAAAACTCGACCAAATTTTAGAGAAGAGAATAAAGTAAGGCAATTGTAAAGGTATTCAATATTGAAACCAATCAGTCAAAGGTCATGGTCATTGAGGAATGCCAAAAGTTAAGGTTGAAGAACAAGTTCAGATAAAAAGTTTTGATCCAATTTGGACAAAATTTTATGGAAGTGTTAAAGGTTAGGAAAGAATGAAGTAATTTGATTTAAAGAGCAGTTGATCGAAGGTCATGTTTATAGGGAAAAATCAAGTGTTTGGTTCAGAATGTTCAAATTGAACTCAGTTTAAATGTTACTATCCATACAAAATATTGTTAAGAAGTGAGATTTACCAGTTAGGTAGCCGAGATGTTTCTCGATATTTGCTTTACCGTAGGCTAGTTCCGGTACAAGTCAGAGTTGCCAGTTTGCCTGCTGTTTGTGAGCGTAGTTGTTTCGTAAGTTATGCATTAATTTTTGTGCTCTTTTTCTTTATAGTGTGTTATTTATATGATTGCTTGTTAAACTGTGTAATTTAGTTTACGTTTGTATGCTAAATAATTTACAGGGTTATGTAATGTAAGAAAACTGTGCCATGTTTTGTTGTCTCCTAATTGGTAACTCTTAACTGTTGTCCTGTCGAGTTTGTGCTAGAAGTTTCTCGAGTAATGTAAGCCTATGTAAAGGGAGAAAAGACAAGAGCAAGTTTAGTCAGTCTTCTATTCAGTTAGAGTGTACTGCAGTTTCAGGGAAGTGTCCGTTAAGTTTGTATATTTTCGGTACTCGTGAAAACAGTGAAATGTTGTCAAGCATGAAGTGCAATTGCAGTTAGTAAAGTCTGTATAGCTCCAGTGCTTTTGAGAACAGCGAAATGAAGTTGGAAAGCATTAAGTATAATTGTTATGCTAGGTGTTTTTAGGTCAGCTACCCATCCTACCAACACCTAACATATAACCGGGTTCTTTACGTAGACCGGAGCTAGGATACACTATGAGAGAAACAGGGCATAAAAACTCCGGACAACTACCTTACACGTGTATTACTAAATTCTTCAGGACAATACAGGCAGACAATTACACAGTACTCTATACAAAGTCAAGACTCGGGATACTTGCAGCCCCAAGGATATAAGACAGACACTGCCTTGGTCCGGAGGGATGGAGGCACGACCCACTCCACCACAGGAGGGGCGGCCTGAGTGCAGGTTACCCTCAGGTTGCGAAGTCACAGGAGGTGAGGGACTTTTGTTGCATCCCTCCTCAGCGCGGCTACCTGCCATCGCCAAGGACCCTTGGGCAACAGGAGGAGGGTGGCTACAGGCTGTCCCTTTCCTGTCAGAGTGGCTTCCGGCTGTCACTGGGACCCGACTTCCCAACGGGACTGCAGATTTAGTGCGGCTACAGGCCATCACCTGTCTACGGGCGCGGCTACAGGCTGTTGCCGAAGTCCCATATGAGGGGCGACATGTAGATGAGGAGCTATTACAGGCACAAACTAAAGAACTCAAAGAACAATTACAGGCACAAAACGACGGACAGAAAGAACTCAAAGAACAACTACAGGCACTGAATGAAGGATGGAAAGACTCAGAGAACTATTACAGGCACAAATCGTATAACTGAAGCCACAGAGTGAACAACTAGAGGCACAACATGAAGAACAAAAAGAATGATATCAACAACTTCAACAGACATCAGAGGAGCAACAGAGGGAATTTCAACTGACGATGCAAGGACAGCTAGATGCCTTCGTGGGGGAAATGAAGGAAGAAAAGCAACAGCTTAAGAAGGAAGCAGATGCCAAGCTTGAGGAGCAGAGGTATAGAGAAGGCAGTGCAGCTTGCTATTAGCCTCAAGGGTACTGCAATGGAAATTCTGGGCCAGATGTCAGTAGAGGAGAGGATGCAGATGGAGGATGCAGATTTGCAATCAGTGCTAGAGTGGCTGCAGCAGAGTGCAGTGCGACCATCTTGGGAAGAAGTTTCCGAATTAAGCCTGCAGCCATGAGCTACTGGAGTCAGTGGGATCTTCTTTGTTTGAACAACGGACTACTGGAGCGTCAGTGGGAGACATCCGATGGGCTCAGCAAGTATTGGCAACTGGTGGTTCCGAAGAAGATGAGGTCCGAGATCTTGGATGAGTCCCATAACCAGATCACTAGTGGGCACCTGGGAGTGAAGAAAACTCTAAGCCAGCTGCAACAGAGATTCTACTGGATTGGCATGCATCAGGATGTTGAAGAGCAGTGTCAGGCCTGTGATGTGTGTTGGGCCAAGAAGGAACCCAAGAAACGTGGATGCACGCCTCTCCAGCTGTACCATATGGGTACACCAATGGAAAGAGTAACAGTGGACATTGCTGGACCTCTGCAATTCACTGAAAGAGGAAACCGGTATATATGTGTCACCATGGATTACTTCACAAAGTGGCCAGAAGCATATACCATCTCCGATCAAGAGGCTGCGACTATTGCTCAGGTGTTGGTTGACCAGTTTTTTTGTCGTTTTGGGATGCCACAAGAGCTACATTCAGACCTGGGTAGAAACTTTGAGTCTGCTGTGTTCCGTGATTGCTGCAAGTTATTGGGGATCAAGAAGACCAGGACGACCCCACTAAGGCCACAGTCGGATGGGATGGTGGAGAAATTCCACTGGAGCCTAGGACAAGAACTGGCCAAGTACTGCATAAATGGACAAACAGAATGGGACCAGAAATTACTTGCGTTGTTGATGACATATTGGTCTGCATCCCATGAGTCTACCAGCTACTCCCCTGCAAAAACTGATGTTGGGCCACGAGTTACGCTTACCTGTTGACTTTTTAATGAGAAGACCACCTGGTGAAGAGCTGCCTACAGACACCACCGGCTGCGCACAGCACCTTCAAGAAAGGCTGGCTGAGGTACATCATCAAGTGCGAGGAGCCCTCAAGTTTTCAGGAGAGGTGATGAAGTGCAAGTATGATGCCAAGGCAAGTGAGGTGAGCTTCAAGGATGGTGACCAAGTTTGGTTATACAAGCCTCAGCAAAAGAAGGGACAGTCACCGAAGCTGCAGGGCCCATGGTATAGGCCTTACACTGCGTTGGATCGCCTATCAGACATGGCATATTGGGTTCGGAGAGGCAGGAAGTCTCGCCCAAAGGTGGTACACGTGATTCGTCTGTGGCAGTGCCATGGGCCAGGACAGTACAGCTGGGACGTCTCCAAGGAATCATGCTCACCCGCAGCAGAGGATGTTGAGGAAGACAAAGGAGCTGAAGTGGAAGATGATGGTGACAGTTTCCCAAGAGAAGAAGTGAATCAAGAAGAGGACCAAGGCCGTCCAGGAGGGGTGGACTGTGTGGAGGAGCAAGGACATCGTCGGAAGCAGCATAGAAGAAGACCTGATAAGTTGAAGGATTATTTTGTGTATAGTTAGATGTTTCATTAGGCTTAATATGTTTGTATATATTGTGTAGTTTTTTTGGGACAACAAAGAACTATGAAGGGGGGTAATGTTAAGAAACGAGATTTGCCAGCTAGGTAGCCAAGATCTAAGTCTACTAATACCAAGTCGGTTCACTTCCTTCTAAAACGGCTCCAACCTCGCACAGGGGGCAGAGCATCGAAGTGATGTCGACTGGCTCTGGCATGAAACACCAGCTCAGTTGACTCCTGACCATGATGGAGGGTGGATGTTTGCTCCACTACTCAGACCATAACACATTTTTTTGGTTCGGTGAAGTGAGGGAAGGTGTGGGGGTGTGATGGAAGGTGTAGGGGTGTGAGGGAAGCACTTATTCCCCTGCTTCGTTTTCCCTTGTTATAAATGTTTAATTTGAGTCTGCGGTTTTATATGTTTTCTGCTATTTAAGCCAGCTGACGTCACACACAAGCCATGCCTCCCTGCACCCTGATGGAAAGTGAACCGACTTGGTATTAGTAGACCTAGGTCGAGATGTTTCTCGACATTTCGTTTACCGTAGGCTAGTTCCAGTACGAGTCAGAGTTGCCAGCTTGCCTGCTGTTTGTGAGTGTAGTTGTTTCATAAGGTATTCATTAATTTTTATGCTCTTTTACTTTATAATGTTTTATGTGACTGCTTGTTAAATTGTGTAATTAGGTTTAAGTTTGTATGCTAAATAATTTACAGTGTCATGTAATGTAAGAAAACTGTGGCATGTTTCATTGTCTCCTAGTTGGTAACTCTTAACTGTTGCCCTGTCAAGTTTATGTTAGAAGTTTCTCGAGTAATGTAAGGCTATATAAGGATGGGGAAAAGACGAGCAAGGAGAGATCGGAGAGATTGGAGAGCAGCTATGGAAGACGGACGTGCCAACATTGCCTGCGACCCGTTGAGGGGGGCATCCAGCCAGCCACAGTCGCCTGTAGCTCAGAAGATCTGGTGGACCGTGGTTTGGTTTAACGTACTTGTGGGGTACAGATTCATCAAACGCCAGGATTCTGGCATTGATGTTTTTGTGCACTGCCAGGCGATAGTTAAACCAAACCCACGGCACCTCCAACACTCCCTAGGTGAAGGAGAATCGGTGGAGTTCAATCTGTTTGCAACCCCCAAGGGTCCTGAGGCTCAGGATGTTACTGGGCCGGGTGCTGTAGCCATGCAGGGTTCTGCCCATGGACGGCGGCGCCTCACGACCTGAGGACATTAGGCCAGGGATCCTGGGAGTTCCGGACAGATGAACCTCGTCGTGGAGATGTGTATCGCGATGGCGAAGGCTTTTTGTGGGGATGATAAGAGGGCTTTGCGCATTCTCCTCCCGAAGATCTTTGAGGAGAATGGGCTGCCTAGGCTTATCATCCCCGAGTGCTTTGCCCATGATATACACTCTGTCCCTCACTGACGGGAGCGTCAGGCTCAATGATCGCAGCCATGATCTGCTGCTCCTCGTCAAACATCGAGGAAGAGGCTTAGGCTGGAGGCCCCCTCAACCGACGGACTGCCTCTAAGGATACTGACCCGGCCCCGGACCCGACCAATGCTACACCTACCATGACCACGGCGGAAGTCCACCATCCGCCAGCAATGTCTGAGGGGGAGCGGGACTCAACTGACACCGCCTCCATGGTCGAGGAAGCATCAACCGGCTCCTCGACCAAGGAGGAAGTTGATGAGTTCTCCCCTCCTCAGACAGAGGAGGGCACCCCATCTCGCCCTCCCATCATCGACCTAAAGGATCAGCTAGACGTGGCCTCCTATAGACACCTCCTGGCTCTCAGCACTCACACCCGGTCGTACCAGCTCGGATCAACGACGTATACCACCCTTTACGATCTGCTCCGAGCTGCCAACCGGGGTGAGGACATAAGACCTACGCTGATTGTAAGGGGGGAAGAGGTGCGTCTAGCCGACCTTGGAGCATTATATCATATGCTCCCACCTCGTCTGGCCCCTTAGATCGTCGGTGGTGCACAGTGAGGGAGTGGCTACATTTTGTTCATTCACCCTGGCTGGCCTAATGCCCCACGTTGGAGGCGATGGCCATTAAGCCACAACAAAACAAGAGCAAGTTCAGTCAGTTTTCAGTTCAGTTAGAGTGTACTCCAGTGTCAGTGAAGTGTTCATGAAGTTTATATATTTTCGGTATTTGTGAAAACAGTGAAATGTTATCAAGCATTTAGTGCAATTGCAGTTAATAAAGTTTGTATAGCTCCAGTGCTTGTAAGAATAGTGAAGTAGAGTCGGAAAGCATTAAGTGTAATTATTTGGAAAATATAGACAATAAACTTAAGAAGCCAGTGTTTATTTACGACGTCGGTGGTGATCCTGTGTACTGTACTGTACACCTAAAAACTGACCATAGGAAGAAAAACTCACTGGGCCAGGTTCTTCCTATACTGAACCATTGCTGTTGGAGCCTGTGGCAGTGTAGACGCGGAGGTAACAATATGTTTGGTTTGACCTGCTATCTTTTGATTTAAATACTGACTGGCTTAAAGTTATTCTTTGATACTGGATTCCATTATATAATCGTTTGATTAAGTTGGTGCCTTTGCTTAAAAACAAGCCCTTTGCATTAATCTACCTATTTTTGTACAAGCCAGTTGTCATAAAAGAACGTATTTGAAAAGACTGTTCAATGTATTATATATATTCATGAATTTCTTTCAGGTCCATCTTTACCCATGCAAACACCGTTTGTTACTGTTGCAACTATATCGATAGACTCTCCTATGTTATGTGCTCACACATTTTCAAAATTAAGTTGTTATAGATGCACTGCAGGCTATATGGAGGGGTCCAGCTTTTAACCCGCCCCGTCCCGACCACTTTTCGACCACTGGTACCCCCCAATCCCAACCATTTTTCGACCCTTTTTTTTTTTGCTTAAACTTTCGCTTTTGGTCAGACACAATGGTCAGTGGCAAAGAAATTGGTCCCCGGGGTCCCTAATTAGCTTAACCAGGTATGCCTTGGTCCCACCTGGCCCCGTGTTCTCCCTAGGCGGTCTGAGCCTCAAACGTTTTCTGTGGTATTATAAGTCTGGGAAACCAATGAAAGTAAGTAGAAATGTATTTATTACAAACATAAAAACATGTGATAAAAGAGTATATTGGATTTTATACAAAAATAGAGCAGAAATAAGCATTGTACCATCGTGCGAAACGAGCAAAATCGGCCAACTTGGTCACGATGAATCGCTAACATTCTAAAATCATGATACATATAAATTTTTTTACTTACATAATACTTCTACAATAACATTATACCATTTTACATTTTATTGAACTGTTTTTACGTATTCACAGGCCTTTTGATAATATTTAGCGTAATGTTAGCGCTTATTTACGTAGTGAGTGAACTCGCTTTGATTGTTGTTTCAACTCGTATTGTGTTTTTTCTACTTACATAATACTTTTCTAATATTATTATACACTTTTCAACTTTATAGAACTGTTTTGAGATTATTTCAGGCCTTACGTAAATATATAGCGTAATAATAGCGCATAATAACACACGGTGAAGTCGCTATGACAACTATTTCAACTTACAACCTATTTTTGTACTTATATAATAATTCTCCACTAACATTGCACATGTTTACACTTGATATAATTGCTATCACATCATTTCTGACCTTACGATGGAACTGAGCGTCATATTTGCGCGTACTTACATAGGGAGTGTTATCGCGATATCATTTGTTTCATCTTACACTAGTATTCAACTTATAAAATACCTTACTACTAACATTGCAACATCTTCCACTGTATATAATTCCTATCACATACTTACTGACCAGAATGTGGGTGTACTCGTGACATCAATTATGACAACTTACACTATTGTTCAACTTATACGTTTTATTCATGCTAACATTACACCCGTTTCCACTTTATTTCCTTGCTATCACATATTTACTGACCAGATTTACACAGTGGGTGTAGTTTTGATAACAATTCTTTCCACTTACACTAATTCTCAACTTATACATTACTTTTCTGAAAAAATAACACCCGTTTCAACTTTATATTTGACTTAGCACCAACTGACTGGCCTTACCATTATCATGAGCGTCATTTCGCCTTCCCACACAGTTTCAGTTTTGTAGGAAATTATGATACTCCTTGAAACAAGGCTGAAGGCACAACGCAACATTGCACTCGACACACTCGTATCTTGTGTCTTTTCTCTGAGTGGACGGTCTGACTGTCGAGTGCCTACATACATGGCAGCGACGCTGGGGTTTACGACGGTTTGGTTCGGAAGGGATTGCGCTGGGATAGTGGCGTCCTGCAAGACGTAGGGGAGTCTGAGCAGCCATGGGGGTGCGGGTGCGGTGTGTGGGTCTGTCCTGGGCATGCTTGGCGATTATTTCACGTGCCAGCTCCCTCACAAACCCCTCAAAGGTCTCGGATACTCCGGTGGTCATTGCGTGCAGGTAGTGGGCATTCAGGACCGTGATGTCGAGCAAGTGGAAAAAGAGTCTCTTGTACCACTTCATCGTGGTCCTGGCACATTCAGCACTTGAAATCATCGAGTCTGACTGATCAACTTGCCTCATGTTCAGATTATAGGCAAGTACAGACTCTGGTTTCCATACGTTGCGCCTCCTCTCGCTACGGTGATCCATGGAGTCTGTGCGGTGCATCAGGGGGCTGTGAACAGTTGATAGGAGGCAAACTTCCCTGTTGTGGTTCCACAGGGTTGCAAGGATGTTATTGGCCTGGAAGAAAACCACCTCGTTCTTGTCAAGTTTCCTCCCTATCTTGACCATATGGCGACGGTTTCTCTTGACTGTACCACAGACTCCGGTGTCGTGTTGGTGGAGGAACCTAGCGAGAAGAGGGCTAGTGTACCAGTTGTCCAGGTACAACACATGACCACGATAAAGGTACTCTTCTATCATTGTCTTCACCACGGCCCCAGAGAGTCCTATACTCCGATCTTGTATTATATCTGTCTGTGCGCCTGTGTACAAGACTATGTCTTGCACATAACCAGTCTTACAGTCACACATAACAAAGATCTTGAACCCGAAACGGTGTCTCTTGCTGGGTATGTACTGCCTAAAGGAAATATTGCCTCTCCACAACACAAGACTCTCGTCTATGACGAGGTCTCTGTAGGGATAAAATGAGGAGCGGAACATTTCCCGTAAATGATCAAATACCAGCCTAATTCTCCTCATTTTATCGGTGTTATTTGCATTGGCTGGATCATCTGCATCAAAAAAGTGGAGGCGGCCGAGAATATACTGAAATCGGTTACGACTCATCACCTTTCCAAAGAAAGGTGTGAGGATGATTGGGTCAGTTGTCCAGTAGGCAGGAATTTGGTTTTTCCTTACCACACCCATCAAGATAACCAGGGCCAAAAATAGGAACATCTCTGAAAAAGTCACGGGATAGTCATACTGTTGGGAATGCCTGCTCGTGGTTCCCAAACGTTCACTTTCACTGCGCTGTGATTGTGAAAAAATATTTGTTTGTTCAACTATAAGCCCCTGACGCCTCACCAAAGAACAAGTTGAAAAAATCCACCTGTGACGAACCTGCATTTACACCTGGAGCCGTGCAACCTGACCGCCACTCCTCAGTGAAAGGGTGAATGATGGGAGTAAAATTACTCCCATCTTCCCAGTTCCACGTGACACCACCGTCTCCAGCCACGTCACCATCGTCCCCTTCGTCAGGGTGGGGAGGTGAGGGTGGTGGGGGAAGTTGGGGAGGTGGAGAGCGGCGCCTCCCATCACTCGCACTTCTCTTCCCTCTCCCTTTTCCTTTACCCTTTCCCTTCCCTTTCTTTCCTTTCCCCACATCCTGGGGCTGTGGGGAGGAAGTTTGGGAATATTCAGGGGCGAAAGAAGTGCTGGGGAGTGACTCAACCTCCTCTCCCCTAGGCCTACGAGCACCACGTGCTCGTGCTGCCTCCCTCACACCACTTGCCCCTTCACCCGCACTACCCCCACCACTCACTTTCACCCCGCGCTGCCGCCCACAACACTTTCCCTTTCTCCCAGCAATCCCACCACACCACTTGCCACTTCCCCAGACAAAGTACTTTCACCATACCTTATGTGTCGTCTCGCCCCACCTTCTGATCCTCGTGGTGATATTTTCTCTTTTCCCAACCACGCGGCGATATCACGTCCTAGGCCTCCATCATCCTCATCGTCCTCATCCTCGTCCTCATCAGATTCGGGATGGAGAGATAGCTGTGCACGTGGTTGGGGAGCAGGCTGGCCTTCCCTTGCCGTACGGTATGTCACATACCGCGTTTTTCGGGGCGAAGGGACCTCCTCATCACTGCTATTTATTTCTTCCTCTGGCTGCACGTAATCGCGATCCACCACATCATCATCGAGTGGAGAATCACTGTCTCCAGTGAAGGCTTCCAGGACGGATGCGATTTCCTCGTCTGAGAGACCTTTCCACGCCATGTCTGACCTGGGTCACTGCTAGCAGGTGAGTGACCGAGACAAGGGCGAGCGCGGGTCATGCGGGGTCTAGGATGCTGCCCGCCTGGTGGCAGGTAGGGGAAGCTTGGGTACCTGGGCGAAACGAAAATCTCGCGCGAATTTTGAAAATTGTGGAAATTATGAACCTTGCAATTGCAGGACGTTGAAGTACGTCGACGGGATTAGCTGTGACATAACGTGAGGACGTGGAAGTACGTCGATGGGACGCCGCGGGTTAAAGTAAACATGGTGCTCCAACATAAAGACGACTCCTATTAATACTATACCCTCAGCCGTCAGAAATCAGCATCATATTCTAGATTCAAATCGTTGTTTTGATTTGACTGATTTTAAGGGTTTGCTAAAATCTTAGGATAAAACTTGCTTTAGATGAATAAAATAACTTTTCATTCAAGATTTTAAACCATCAATAAAAAATTACAAGGTATGAATCTCTTTACGAATTATTTACACATAAACATAAAAAGAGTCACAGCTCATAAAACTCTGAACATGACAGTGTTTCATTCGCTTACTTTAATTCTCGCCCAAGAGTCTGTATATAAGTAATAGCCTTTCCGAGCTTCTACAGAGCACGCCTTTCTAAGATTTTGACCATTCCCCATGGTTATTTTACCTTAGACTTGCTTGTACGCTATCGTATTGTATCATTTATAAAGGATGCAACATGCTTACATGCATCGGCCTTGGTCACCTAATGGCGGCTCTCCACGCTGGTCGATCTCTGGCAACCTCCATATTCAGTCCCTTATCTCTGAGGTCACACTCTATAACCTCGTCTCAGGTTTTTCTCGGTCTCCCTCTTGCAACCCTACTCCCGACTTTCACACGTCTGACTTTCCAAACCCTGGTGTCATCTTCCATTCTCTTCACATGCCCAAACCAACTCAATCTACCGCTCCTCATCACAACACAAATACTCTCCAGTCCCGTCCTTCCCCTCAACTCTTCATTCGTTAACCCAGACCCCACCCCAAGGCCTCGCATTCGAGGATGCACTTCACATTCATCTAATCATTGTCATTTTCTTTTGTTTGAGCCTACGAATATCCTTTCTTTACTGCCCAGATCTGACTATCATGTAGCGGTACACTTCTAACAAATGCTGCACATAAAGATCTCTAGCACAGAGGGAGAGCCCTCTCAGTGTCAGGAGAGGCAACAACTCCCTGAACTTCCTCCAACTACTCTATACTCTAGCCACTGGGCTAGCTCCACTACCACTACCAGCACATAACATGTCCCCCAGATAAGAAACCTTTTCCACACACCCAAGAGACTCACCAGCAAGATCACTCCTTTCACGCCTGCTTGCTCACTCCAATGCACCGCACTCACGAAATCATCATACTCTCACAATCTACCTATAATACCACTTCATGTATCATGTACCCACTTATTGTACTCCTCAAGATGAGGTTACTTCTCAAACACTTGTGGCATACTACAGTATACATGACAGTTCTCCCCCTGCTGTAACAGTACCGCCACCAGCCCTACGCATCATCACTTTTGTTTTTTCCATACTTACTCTCAAACCCTTGTAGCCTACATCATTCCGTCTTTCCTCCTCCTAAATTTTAACTCCATCTCTCCTTCATTCTCTGCGGTCAGCACCAAGTCATCAGCATACATCTCCCATGGGAGTCCAAGTCTGAAGTCACGTGAGAGAAATTCAAGCATCAAGACAGTAGAGGACTAATGACTGACCCTGGATGCATGCCAGCGTTCACGGAAAACTCATCACTCAAATCTCCATTCACTCTCACCTGGGTACAAGCAACCATAAACATAGCCATAACCACTCCAACCAACCGCTCCTCGATCCCAAGCTTTCTTATATCCCACTTCACTACCTACCTAGGAACTCTGTCAAAGACTTTCTCCAAAGCATCGAACACAAAACACAGCTCCCGTTTTTTTCCTATATATATTTCCTGAACCTGTCAGACAATGAATATGGCATCAGTGATCCTTTTCCCTGACATGAACCCAGACTGCATCTCGTCAACATTCACTCTTTCCCTAATTATATCTACTTGACTATCTCCATTACCTCCATTACCCGGTAGAAAAGTTTTATACCTCTATAATTTCCTCCTTCCAAGGCATCACCCTTCCGCTTGTAGTACACATTTGCAGTCATATTCTTCAGCCAGTCATCATGGACATCGCACTCTTAGATAATCGTTTTTACCGAATCAGTAACTAAACCCCCTCCTGTATCTTCTGAGGCTTTCAACATTCCTACAGTCAACACTGACACATCCGCCGCCTTCCCCAACTGCATCCTGCCTATTTCCCTGCTCACAGTAGCAGCACCAGTCAAAGGCCAAAGACCAACGACTGGCTCCGATGACTTCAAACCTTCCCTGTTCCTGTCAAACTCGTCATCCAGCCACTAGGTCTTAAATATCAGCACAGTCCACCATTGCCTTTCCTTCGTCATTCTTCACTCACTGCTCAACTATATCCCTGTTTTTCCTCTTCGTCTGATTTGCCACCTCAAACACTATATTCTTCCTTTCAGCGATATTAAGGTTATCCAATAAAAGTTTCTGAGACAGATTTTGCTCTCTATACCTCCTTTCTAGCTCTGCGATTGGAAGTGTAGTATTCCTCTCTGTTACCACAGCTTTCTCTATCCGGAAATGTCTTCTTCTCAACTGCAGCTTCTACACCCTCATCCCACCACCATGTTACTTTGTCTTAGAGGGTCCTTTGTCCATTAGCAAACTGAATTAGTAACCTCAGGGGATTGTTTTTGAGAGCTCTGTACTGTTCATTAAAATTTCTTTCAGCAGCTCTCTGCTCTGCCACAGCTCTACTGATCTCTCCATAGAAAGCATCTCTGAATGCTTGGTTTTCAACTTCCATATTTTCTTCCTAGGTGCATAGGTCCCCTTCTTCACCTTTCACTCCTTAAGAAGGCGGTGGCTAAATCGGTAGCGATGTGGCCTGAGGTACAGGCTCGAATCCAGTTTGGTGTAGGGAGCAGTTTAGGATTCTAAATTCCATAAAATCACATTTTACAGATCTATCAAAAGACCGACCGACATGTCATGAAAATATCCCCGCTAATACCAATACAGCAGTCCTTTATGAGACAGCCCTCGCATGTACTCAATATGGACGGTGGGTGTTAAGACCGAAGTGGTGACATTTGAAGGTGTATGGAATGTATGAGGACTATTGGGCCTTGGGAACCTGCCGAAAAGTCTATGCTCAGTGTCGCACACAATCATAAAAAAAAAAAAAAAAGAGCACCATGTCACATATCAGTAATATATATATATATATATATATATATATATATATATATATATATATATATATATATATATATATATATATAAAATGCAAGGAAGAAGGAACCAAAGGCCAGGAGCCCGCAAACCGTTCCTTACAAGAAAAAAGCAAAAAACAATACAAAAGAAAGCCAAATTCAAGATCCATACATTTCAAGATACATGGACACACTGCGTTTGAAAGAATGGAGATCATTGGAAGTAGGAAATACAGACAAAGGGAGACAGTTCCAGAGCTGACCTGTTGCATAACTGAAGGACTGGGAGTAACATTTAACTGCATTAGTGAGATGGACAGATCTATGCTCTCGTCATAGAGATGGAAGGATGCAAGCAAACAGTTCAGAGGAACACTGACCATTGAAGTGGTGACAGAAAAGGGATAATGATGCAACAGTGCGGCGAAGAGACAGAGGTTGAAGGGAGCCAGTAAGAGGAGGAGAGTTGATGAGATGAAAAGCCTTTGACTTCACCCTTTTGAGAAAAGCTGCATGTAGGGAGCCTGCCCACACATGGGAGTTGTACTCTGCACAGGGGCAAATAAAACCCAAGTATAAAGTCAGCAACTGTACAGGGATAAAGAAGGTACAGTTTCGGTTAGCACACTTAATCTCTTGGAAGCAGATTTTACAAGAGATATAATATGATCTTTCCAAGATAAGTCCTGAGAAAATGACACCTCATGTATGTTTAAGGATGATGCAGGATTTAAGATTGATATTATTAAACATTAGTGGGCACTCCCGTGGAAGATTTTGTCTGGTTGATAGGTGCAAGAATTCAGTCTTTGATGTATTAGAAACATGATTATTTTTACCCTAGTCAGAGATACGAGCCAAGTCAGATATTAGGTGTGTCATAGCCTCATCCCTTCTTTGTTGAAGTAACTGCTGAGATGGACGTTGCAGGAACCAAGTGGATAGGTGAAGGGTGGAATCATCAGCGTATGAGTGGATAGGGTTAGATGTACCGCTTAGAAGGTCATTGATGCATAAAAGAAGGGAGTTGGTGATAGGACAGAGCCCTGAGGAACACCACTGTTGATAGATCTAGAGGAACGATGGCTGTCTACAAGAGCAGCTATAGAACGACCAGAAAGGAAGCAATAGATGAAGGCACAGATAGAAGGACAGAAACCGTAAGACGGCAGTTTGGAAATTAAAGATTTCTGCCAGACTCGATCGAAAGCCTTTGAGATGTCAGGTGCAATGACAAAGCTTTCACCAAAGTCCCAAAAGGAGGATGACCAGAAGTCTGAGAGGTAAGTGAGAAGATCGCCAGTGGAACGTCCCTGACGGAACCCATACTGACGATCAGAAAGAAGGTTGCGATAGGAAGATGCTTTAAAATTTTTCTGTTAAGAATAGACTCAAAAACTTTTGAGACACAAGATGTTAAAGTAACTGGGCGATAGTTAGAGGGTTGGGAATGGTCACCCTTCTTTGGGACTGGCTGAATGAGAGCAAACTTCCAGCAAGAAGGAAAGGTACAAGTTGATAGACAAAGACAAAAGAGTTTGCCTAGGCAGGGCGTAAGCACAGAAGCTCAGTTCTTGAGGACAACAGGAGGGACTCCATCAGCCCCATATGCCTTGTTAGTACTGAGGCCAGTGATGGCAGAAAATACAACAGCTGAAGACATTTTAATGTCAACCATGAAGAAGTCAGGGAGACAAAGTGATGGAAGAACAGCATCGGAATCGTCTAAGGTGGAACTGGAGGAAAAAGTCTGAACGAAGAAATCTGCTTTATCAGTAGAAGAAATAGCTACAGAGCCATCAAAGTAGAAAAGAGGAGGGAAGGATGATGAGGTAAAGTTGTCAGAAAGGTTTTTGTCAAGGTGCCAGAAGGAGCGGGAAGAATTCGAGTTGGAGAGTTGAGAGCATTTAGTACGAATGAAATTATTTTAAGTATAGCGAAGAACAGACTTAGCACGGTTCCGGGCAAAAACATAAAAAAGATGTGATCCAGGGGTGGGTTGGCTCTGGTACCTTCTATATGCCCTCTCCTTGTTGTGTACATCATTAGAACAAGCATGATTAAATAAGGCTTTCTTGAATTTGTCAAAGGATATGAGAAGGGAATGTATGCTTTCGTGCCAGAGAGAATAACCTTCGTAATGTGCAAGGCAAACCCAGATGGCTCCCGGCCATGGAAGCAATAATCATTCCAGGGAAAATTAAAGAAGTATTGCCTGAGGGCCTCCTAGTCAGCAGTTCCAAAGTGCCACAACCGACGTTTCTTTGAAGGGTCCACAGACCGTACCAGAGTGATAGGACAGGTTTAAGGTAATGAGGTTGTGATCGGAGGAGCCTAACAAAGAGGAAAGGTTAACAGTGTAAGCATAAGGATTAGTTGTAAGGAAGAGGTCAAGTATGTTGAAGCTCTCTCCAAGGCAGTCAGGGATACAGGTAGGATGATGTACAAGCTGCACTAGGTCATTAAGGATAGAAAAGGCGTATGTTTGTTCACCAGGTGGATTAGTGAAAGGAGAGGAGAGCCGAAAGTGGTGGTGAACATTGAAATCTCGTAGAATGGAGATTTCAGAGAAAGGAGAAATGGATAGGATGTGTTCCACCCTCGTCGCTCCCTATAACTTTAACATCCCTCACTAATTTTCTATTAGCCCTCCTGACTAGCAAATCGTCAATCTGGCTACTATTTCCCCCAGACTCATATGTAATCAGCCACTCTTTCTTTTCCTAAAATGCGTGTTGTACACAATCATGTTCATTTCCTCCCAAAATTCGAGAATCCTTTCCCCTTCCACATTCCTCATAGTCATACCATATATGCGCATCCCTCATGTACCACTTCATATGCTTGATCTGTTTCAGTGACGTGATCATTTAGGTCCCCTCCCAGAATTACAATCTCATCATCCCCCATATCACTTACCACGCATATAAAGTCATCCCAGAATGTATCTTTTTCTACACCATTCATGCCAGCTTGTGGAGCATACTCCAGTATAAAGAAATCATGAGTAACCGAATAATATTTTCACATCATGATGCTTTCATTGACTCTCATTGCACTAATGATACGTTCCACCCATTGTTCTTCTACCAATACAATTACACCACCTCATCCGTCTTCGCTTCCTTGTCAAAAAAGCTATAATTACGGCCCCTCCTGGCAATCATTCTGGCTGATCCGCCCTATGCTTGACTTCCTGTACGCAATCAACATTCGCCCGCTTCCTAATCATAGTCTCTACTACTTCCCCCGCTCTACCCTTATACCCACATTCGATTATGCTACTCTGAATCTCTTGGGTGATTTTGTTTCCTCAGTCTTTCTTTTATTATTTCACTTTCTTCTCATTTTGGACACAAGTTCGTAAAATAAAGGACCGGCAGTAGCGTGAGATGTGGCCAGACTCATAACAGCGATAACGCAAGGGCCGTGAGAGCGCGGCTTCTACGAAGGTCATACTCACAGGCTAATGAAAATCATTAGGTCTCCTTTAAACGGTGATCATCTAACGTTTTCTATGGTGTCCTCTGCTCTTAAAGAAAACGGGAATAATTTGGTACTACAGTACACCCATCTACATTGATTTGACACTGATGTCAATCTGAACACAGCCTAAGTTATGCAATTCTAGCAAGTTTGCCACGTAAACATCCTTTGGAAAATGTTTTATAGTTTTTACAATAGGTAAATAAGAAGTGTTGGGGGGGGGTTGCTAGATTTTCCAGCTCCTATCTATCAGTTATCCTATCTATGTTTAACCTTTCACTTGCTTTTGATATCGGCTGATGTCGGACAATTTTATTTATCTGTAGAGAAATGGTTGAAACCTATCACAGTTAACACTTTGACAAGAGTTCAGAACATAATGTATTTTCCCTATTAATGACGGACGATTAGTTGCCTCGAGGAAACTTAGCGCAATCAATAGGTTTGTCTTAACTACGACCGAATGAATGTTATTATGATTCCTTATCTTGTGCTACAAAATCCAATGCAGAAGTCATTAACTACCTTTCGGAAAATAGGTTTAATGATGGTGAAAAGGATGTACCCTGCCAAGTGTAAACGAAGTACAGTCGTTTCCTAACCGCGTCTTTTCGTAATAAGACGTTTCGTAATTTTGTCTCTTCTACCCGTGTCATTTAGTACCTAAGCTATTTTGTAACCAGTTATTTTTGTACCATCGCATAATAGATATTTAGATCTTGCTGCAGGAAGCACTATGTATTAGGCCCGTAGCCAGGGCGGTGGTCGAGAGGGTCGGACGACCCCTCTTCCTGCCTGAAGGTCCACTTTCTCACGGTCTATCTTTTAATATCAGTGCAAAAAGAGTCACTATCCGTTGTTCATATGTTGTGTGCTGCTTCTCAACGTCCCTTATGCATACAGCCAGACCCCCATGGCAAGGATGCAACAGACCTTTGACCAGCCCGCTGCTATGCAAGTCCAGATTCAGCAGAAATTAAACTACTCCCCCCCTCCCTTCGAAATGTCTGGCTATACGGGCTGTGTATTATAATTAACGAGATTATGAATTTGATTTTATATGTAAACAGAAACAGTATTTCAGCGTAAAAAGTTTTAGTCACCTTAAAAAATATCAGTTGTCAGAGACTAAAAACACAGTTCACAGTCCAGTATAAATGTTTACATTTCATTATCTTCACTCGGGACATATCCGTCCAAAAGCGCACCTAATAATCGTCAGTAAAACACAGTTTTGTACAACAATATTTGTTTATTTATTTTCAAGGGGTAGAGTTCAGTTGGTACACAATCAAAATATGAATTAACCTATAAAATGGCGTTACATACACAGGAAATAATTGTTAATAGGCTGCAAAGGTAGCCTACGTGACAAACAGGGGGTAACAGTGTCAACGTATTATTTTAGTACTGTGTAGGCTAGTCATACTTATCTTCCTTTCTAGTTAATAAGTTCGGTGAAAAATTATCAGGGAATGTAGCAATGAGTAAATCTGTGGCCTATGGGAGGAATGAAGTCACGTAATGCTTAAACACACATGCGTCTACAGATGCACGAATGCCCGAACAAGCAGGCATACTCATACACGCACGCACACACGCACGCGCACGTATATACACACGCAAACGCCCCTCTCCAGACACAGATTAAAGCACCACAATTCCCTCTAGCTTCTTAAACGCGAACGTAATAACAAACAAGACGAGGGATGTACAGTACACCCACTGACAATTATGAAACTGCTTCATATCAAGTGTCTGGTTGGCGATAACAGGTAACCAAAAGCGGTAAAGCGTAGAATTCTATGAATGAACTTCGTCATTTGTAACGGTGATCCTGGTTGGCTGCTGTGTTTTAAGGTGTGGTTATTGTGGAAAAATGGAATAACCGTCCACTAATATGTATACACATTTAGGTTAAATAATTATTTGCACTAATATTCCTCACAAGCTTTTTTCTTGAAAGTGTGATATTATAAGAAAGAAAACATACCAGATTTGGGCAGTAGGCCTATCTTACTCCCAGGCTTACCACACGATATCATGAGGCCAGCATGAAAGTAATATTTAGTTACTGGAATTCAGGAGGTCTTACCAAAAATGTCCTTCACAGTATGTAGACTTATATATATATATATTTTTTTAAACACCGGCTGCCATAATAAAGGGAAATAGCTGAAATTAAACAATGACAGCAGTTTACCATCCTGCTTTGCCACCTCCACTACAGCAGGTCTGAGGCCAATCGAGTCAGGGTTTTATTTGTTTTAATTAATTTATTATGCTCATAGAGCGACAAACCTAGTACAGTCCTCAGTCTCTAATCATACATAGTATTCGTGACACGTAGGACACGCTGTCATGTAGAGTGAAGCTGGACAAAGGCAAGAGTGATCTTACAAGAAGGTGAAATAAACCAGCATACATTGTGAAACAAGTTTCAGCACCCACCAAAGTGTGGGTGTCGGGCTAAAACAGTATCCAAGTTGTCATCATTTAACAAGTGCCGACACACATGTATTAAGTCCTGGCCCTGGGGCAGCAAATCACTCACTGAGGGACACTCGAGGCAGTAGTGATGGAGACTGTTGGCATTTGGACGGTCGCAGAGCTTGCAGGTGGAGTAGTGGGGTACGTCCCCCGCCTCGGAGACTTGCCACAGAGGTCTGTACCCTAGCCGAAGCCGGGCAGTCACAATATTATGTCTGCGAACCATGAGCCCATGTCGGCGATACCTCGGGGAAGAGAGTCGGAAGTGGTCTTAGTGTTGTATAGATACACTCTGTGGACGCTCAACATTCATGTGGTGGAGTGTGGGGAGAAGTGCGGCATAGTATATGATCCACTTGTAGCAGAGAAGGGAGGGTGCAGCACCGTCAGGCAGCTGCAGTTTGCAGGCACTCTTAGCGAGGAGGTCCACCCTGTCGTTCCCAACTATTCCAACATGGGAAGGAATCCACAAAAATCGTATGCAGAGGGAAAGATCTTGAGCCGCTACTAACTGATGCAAGATGTGGTTGATGAGTGAGCGTTGAGAGGGGTGTGGAGACGAGAAGGCCTGACGTGCAGACTGAGAATCACATATCACAACACCATTCACCTGCCGCTGACGGAGGAGACTGACAGCCAGGAGAAGGGTCTGAAGCTCACAGTATGTAGAGCTGGACGAGTTGGGTAACCTGCGACCAACCCAGCCACCCTCCGGGGGCTCCAAGTCCGGTGAGTAGATGGCGCAGCCAGCACTGCCATCAGGCTGTATGGACCCATCCACATAGAGGTGATGTGTGTCAGAGACAGAGGAGGCGAGCGCAGCAATGTGCTCCAAAGCTAGCTGTTTCTGAAGGGAAGGTGGGTCAGTCTTTGAGGTGGGTGTGAAGGTGACATGAGGCTGTGGAATCCTCCATGGGGGTGGCCCATGATCAACCTCGGCCACGGTAACGTCGATGTGAAGACGCTGCAGGGAGGAGCACACTGTGTTGACGAGGGTGCGGACGCCAGGACGAAGTAGAAGGCGAGGAGCAGCAGGGTCAAGTGAGGCTCGCAGGACGTGGAAATAGTGTGGAACAAGATGGGGTGAGTGAAGGCACTTGATGCTGAAGGAGGTGACATTGGCGTGGATCCTCTCAACAACTGAAGGAAGATTTAGTTCAGTCAACATGGTTACTATCCTGGTGGAGGTGGGGCACCCAAGAATGTATCGCATCACTTTGTTCTGAAACTTTTCTAAAGGCTCCAAGGTGGTCCTAGAGAGCTGGCTAAGTGCTGGGGAGAGATAATCGATGACTGACCGTATGAAGGTAATGTAGATGTTTCTTGCCAAGGGGATGGAGATGCCGGCAGCATAATTAGTGAGCCACTTGAAGGGGACAAAGCGCTGTTCTTGCCGGTGGAGGAGATCTTGGATGATGGGATGGACACGCTGCTGAGCAGGTATGGCTGGAGTGATGCGCACTGGCGTTCCCAGGTATAGGTACTGCGTACAGGGCGGGATAACTCTTTGTCCCACAGTAAACACCGGGAGTGTACCACAGCCCCGAGGAGAGAATATTCGACTCTTGTCTGGGGAGAGAAGGAGGCCACAAGCAGAGGACGACTCGTAGAAAGACTGTAGGAATCTCTGAAGACCGGCAGCAGAGGTGGAATGCACACAGATGTCGTCAGCATAACAGGTGATAGTCGTGCCAGGAATATCGGGTAGAAGAGTCAGCAAGCGGTGCATCAGAACATTGAAAAGAAAAGGACTTAAAACTCCACCCTGGGGAGCATCAAGCTCGAATTCCCTGGATGTGCTACATGCCCCTTGTAATAGCACACGTGAGGTCCTGTTACAAAGATAACTCTGATCCACCGTAGGAGATTACCGTGTACCACAAACTCAACCAGCTGGTCAAGAATAACCTCCTTGTTGGCAATGTCAAAAGCACTCTTGAGATCAAGAAATGCTACCACACTGGCGGGGGAGAGGCGGGCATACAGGTCCATCAGGCAATGGTGTGTGCTCCTCTGTGGCAAAAAACCATACAGACTCTGAGATAACTTGTCTTGTAGCCGGAACATGAGGCGAGCAAGGAATATGCGCTCAAGCACTTTACAAAAGCAGGAGGTGAGTGAAATAGGCCTGAACTTGTCTGTGCCAGGTTTGGGAATGGGCACAATGGTACTAGAGGTCCAGGCATGAGGCACGTATCCCCTTTGGAAGCAAAGATTGTAGAGCTTCAGCAAGGGAGAGCCGGGAACTTTGAGGAGGAGGCGGAGGACTTGAAAGGTGATACCATCTTCCCCGGGTGCAGTCGTCTTACTCCTGGCAAGAGCACGGCGCAGTTCATTTTCAGTGATGGGTACGTCGTCTTCTTCATCCGGCCGGAGTAATGCAGCCATGAGACGCAATGTGCGGGCGTTCCTGAGGGTGGAGAGTGCCTCTTGAACATGGACGGGAAGACTGTGTGACTGCGCCTGCTCAGACCAGGTAGTGATCAGGTCCTCTGCATACTGTGCTGGGCTGTGGTGAAGAGCACTTGGGGGTTTCCTCCTAATAACTCTGTTGATATCGAGTCAGGGTGACCAACTGTTCTATCCCGTATCACGTAGACGTTCGATACACTCCTATATTAAAACTAAATTTATTAGTCAGCGACCTCATTATGTCTCACATAATATACAGTAGACAATGTTGCTGTGAGGTGAAAGTCTAGCAAATCAAACCCCCCCAGGGGAGGGGGAACCATAAATGCCCCCGCCATCTGCCCCTCTCCCGGTGACGACTCGAGATGCCTGGAACCACTGTCTGACTCTCTTCTTCTTCATTTCTGCAACATTCGCGGCCTTTCATCTAACTTTCGCTCTGTTGAGCACCACCTCTCCTCCTCTAAACCTCACCTTCTTTTTCCAACAGAGACTCAGCTGTCTGAGGCAACTGACAGCAAACCCTTTTCTGTATCCTCCTACTTTCTCTATACTCATTTCAAAGCCAAAGGTGGCTGTTGTGTATACATACGCAACGACTTATCTTGCTCTCGTGTTCCTGAACTTGATTCTTCTGAATTCTCCACACTCTGGCTTCAGCTTTCCTGTCATTCTCTGACTAAATATATCTGTGCTGTTTACTTATCCCCTAATTCTACTGACTATCAAAAATTCTTCGACTATCTTACTTCTACGATGGAACACATTCTGTCCATTTCTCCTTTCTCTGAAATCTCCATTCTTGGAGATTTCAATGTTCACCACCACCTTTGGCTCTCCTCTCCTTTCACGGATCCACCTGGTGAACAAACCTACATCTTTTCTATCCTTAATGACCTAGAGCAACTTGTACAGCACCCTACCCGTATCCCTGACTGCCTTGGAGAGAGCTCCAACATACTTGACCTCTTCCTCACAACTAATCCTTCTGCTTACTCTGTTAATCTTTTCTCTCCGTTGGGCTCCTCCGATCACAACCTTATTACCTTAACCTGTCCTATCACTCCGGTATGGCCTGTGGACCCTCCAGGGAAACGACGTCTGTGGCATTTTTGAGCTGCGGACTGGCAGTACTTCTTTGATTTTCCCTGGAATGATTATTGCTTCCATGGCCGTGAGCCATCTGAGTGTGCCTTGCACATTACGGAGGTTATTCTCTCAGGCATGGAAGCATACATTCCTTTCTCATATCCTTTGACTAACGCAAGAAAGCCTTGGTTTAATCACGCTTGTTCTAATGCTGTCCGCAACAAGGAGAAGGCCTACAAAAGGTACTGGAGCCAACCCACCCCTGAATCACATAATCTTTACGTTTCTGCCCGGAATCGTGCTAAGTCTGTTCTTCGCTCTACTAAAAATAATTTCATCCATACTAAATGCTCTCAACTCTCCAACTTGAATTCTTCCCGCTCCTTCTGGCACCTTGCCAAAAATCTTTCTAACAACTTTACCTCATCATCCTTCCCTCCTCTTTTCTACTCTGATGGTTCTGTAGCTATTTCTTCTACTAATAAAGCAGATCTCTTCGCACAGACTTTCTCCTCCAATTCCTCCTTAGACGATTCCGGTGCTGTTCCTCCATCACTTCCCCCCTCTGACTTCCTCATGGCTGACATTAAAATTTCTTCAGTTGATGTATTTTCTGCCATCACTGGCCTTAATACTAACAAGGCATATGGGCCTGATGGGGTCCCTCCTGTTGTTCTCAAGAACTGTGCTTCTGTGCTTACACCCTGCCTAGGCAAACTATATCGCCTTTGTCTGTCAACTTGTACCTTTCCTTCTTGCTGGAAGTTTGCTCTCATTCAGCCAGTCCCAAAGAAGGGTGACCACTCCTAACCCTCTAACTATCGTCCAATTGCTTTAACGTCCTGTATTTCAAAAGTTTTCGAGTCAATTCTTAATAGAAAAATTTTAAAGCATCTTTCCTATCACAACCTTCTTTCCGATCGTCAGTATGGGTTCCGTCAGGGACGCTCCACTGGCGATCTTCTCACCTACCTTTCAGACTCCTGGTCATCCTCCTTTCGGGACTTTGGCAAAAGCTTTGCCATAGCACTTGACATCTCAAAGGCTTTCGATCGAGTCTGGCATAAATCTTTAATTTCCAAACTGCCCTCCTACGGTTTCTATCCTTCTATCTGTGCCTTCATCGCTAGCTTCCTTTCTGGTCGTTCTATAGCCGCTGTTGTAGACGGCCATCGTTCTTCTAGATCTATCAACAGTGGTGTTCCTCAGGGCTCAGTCCTATCACCAACTCTCTTCCTTTTATTCATCAATGATCTTCTAAGCTGTACATCTAACCCTATCCACTCATACGCTGATGACTCCACCCTTCACCTTTCCATTCGGTTCCCGCAACGCCCATCTCAGCAGTTACTTCAAGAAACAAGGGATGAGGCTAAGGCACACCTAACGTCTGACTGGGGTAAAAATAATCTGGTTGTTTTTAATGCATTTAAGACTCAGTTCTTACACACGACAAAATCTTCAACAGGTATACTCACTAATGTTTAATAATATTCAGCTTAATCCTGCATCATCCTTGAACGTGCTTGGGGTTTCGTTTACTCGGGACTTATCTTGGAAAGATCATATTATATCTCTTGAAAAATCTGCTTCCAAGAGATTGGGTGTGCTAAGCCGACTCCGCTCTTTCTTTACCCCTGCACAATTGTTGACTCTATACAGGGGTTTTATCCGCCCCTGTGTGGAGTACAACTCTCATGTGTGGGGAGGCTCCCCACATACAGCTCTTCTCAATAGGGTGGAGTCATAGGCTTTTCGTCTCATTAACTCTCCTCCTCTTACTGACTCCCTTCAACCTCTGTCTTTTCGCCGCACTGTTGCATCTTTATCTCTTTTCTATCGCTACTTTAATGGTCACAGCTCCTCTGAACTGTCTCCTTGCATTCCTCCACCTCTACGATGGGCGTGTAGCACCCGTCTGGCAGCAAACTCTCATCCCTTTTCTGTCCAACTCTCTAATGCAAGAGTTAACCGTTACTCCCAGTCTTTCATTTATGCAACAGGTCAGCTCTGGACCTGTCTCCCTCTGTCTGTATTTCCTGCTGCCTATGATCTCCAGTCTTTCAAACGTAGTGTGTCCAGGCATCTCAAAATGATCGGATCTTGAATTTGGCTCTCTGTTGTATTTTGTTTTTCTCTTGGAGGGAACTGTTACTGCGGGCTCATGGCCTTTGGTTCCTTCTTCCTCGTATTAAAAAAAAAGCAATATAAATAGCCTGTTTGATATGCAACAGGGAATATATATATATATATATATTTTTTTTTTTATGCGAGGAAGAAGGAACCAAAGGCCATGAGCCCACAGTAACAGTTCCCTCCAAGAGAAAAACAAAATACAATAGAGAGCCAAATTCAAGATCCGATCATTTTGAGATGCCTGGACACACTGCGTTTGAAAGACTGGAGATCATAGGCAGCAGGAAATACAGACAGAGGGAGACAGTTCCAGAGCTGACCTGTTGCATAAATGAAAGACTGGGAGTAACGGTTAACTCTTGCATTAGAGAGTTGGACAGAAAAAGGATGAGAATTTGCTGCCAGACGGGTGCTACGCGCCCATCGTAGAGGTGGAGGAATGCAAGCAGACAGTTCAGAGGAGCAGTGACCATTAAAGTAGCGACAGAAAAGAGATAAAGATGCAACAGTGCGGCGAAGATATAGAGGTTGAAGGGAGTCAGTAAGAGGAGGAGAGTTAATGAGACGAAAAGCCTTTGACTCCACCCTATTGTGAAGAGCTGTATGTGGGGAGCCTCCCCACACATAAGAGTTGTACTCCACACAGGGGCAGATAAAACCACTGTATAGAGTCAACAATTGTGCAGGGGTAAAGAAAGAGCGGAGTCGGCTTAGCACACCCAATCTCTTGAAAGCAGATTTTACAAGAGATGTAATACGATCTTTCCAAGATAAGTCTTGAGTAAATGAAACCCCAAGCATGTTCAAGGATGATGCAGGATTAAGCTGAATATTATTAAACATTAGTGGGTATACCTGTGGAAGATTTTGTCGGGTTGATAGGTGTAAGAACTGAGTTTTAGATGCATTAAAGACAACCATATAATTTTTACCCCAGTCAGAGATACGAGCCAAGTCAGACATTAGGTGTGCCATAGCCTCATCCCTTGTTTGTTGAAGTAACTGTTGAGATGGTCGTTGCGGGAACCGAATGGAAAGGTGAAGGGTGGAGTCATCAGCGTATGAGTGGATAGGGTTAGATGTACAGCTTAGAAGATCATTGATGAATAAAAGGAAGAGAGTTGGTGATAGGACAGAGCCCTGAGGAACATCACTGTTGATAGATCTAGGAGAATAACGATGGCCGTCTACAACAGCGGCTATAGAACGACCAGAAAGGAAGCTAGCGATGAAGGCACAGATAGAAGGATAGAAACCGTAGGAGGGCAGTTTGGAAATTAAAGATTTATGCCAGACTCGATCGAAAGCCTTTGAGATGTCAAGTGCAATGGCAAAGCTTTCGCCAAAGTTCCGAAAGGAGGATGACCAGGAGTCTGAAAGGTAGGTGAGAAGATCGCCTGTGGAGCGTCCCTGACGGAACCCATACTGACGATCGGAAAGAAGGTTGTGATAGGAAAGATGCCTTAAAATTTTTCTATTAAGAATTGACTCGAAAACTTTTGAAATACAGGACGTTAAAGCAATTGGACGATAGTTGGAGGGTTGGGAGTGGTCACCCTTCTTTGGGACTGGCTGAATGAGAGCAAACTTCCTGCAAGAAGGAAAGGTACAAGTTTACAGACAAAGGTGAAAGAATTTGCCTAGGCAGGGTGTAAGCACAGAAGCACAGTTCTTGAGAACAACAGGAGGGACCCCATCAGGCCCATATGCCTTGTTAGTACTGAGGCCAGTGATGGCGGAAAATACATCAACTGAAGAAATTTTAATGTCAGCCATGAGGAAGTCAGAGGGGGGAAGTGATGGAGGAACAGCACCGGAATCGTCTAAGGAGGAATTGGAGGAGAAAGTCTGTGCGAAGAGATCTGCTTTATCAGGAGAAGAAATAGCTACAGAACCATCAGAGTAGAAAAGAGGAGGGAAGGATGATGAGGTAAAGTTGTTAGAAAGATTTTTGGCAAGGTGCCAGAAGGAGCGGGAAGAATTCGAGTTGGAGAGTTGAGAGCATTTAGCATGGATGAAATTATTTTTAGTAGAGCGAAGAACAGACTTAGCACGATTCCGGGCAGAAACGTAAAGATTATGTGATTCAGGGGTGGGTTGGCTCCGGTACCTTTTGTAGGCCCTCTCCTTGTTGCGGACAGCATTAGAACAAGCGTGATTAAACCAAGGCTTTCTTGCGTTAGTCAAAGGATATGAGAAAGGAATGTATGCTTCCATGCCCGAGAGAATAACCTCCGTAATGCGCAAGGCACACTCAGATGGCTCACGGCCATGGAAGCAATAATCATTCCAGGGAAAATCAAAGAAGTACTGCCTGAGGGCCTCCCAGTCCGCGGCTCCAAAATGCCACAGACGTCGTTTCCCTGGAGGGTCCACAGGCCGTACCGGAGTGATAGGACAGGTTAAGGTAATAAGGTTGTGATCGGAGGAGCCCAACGGAGAGAAAAGATTAACAGAGTAAGCAGAAGGATTAGTTGTGAGGAAGAGGTCAAGTATGTTGGAGCTCTCTCCAAGGCGGTCAGGGTGTTGTACAAGCTGCTGTAGGTCATTAAGGATAGAAAAGATGTAGGCTTGTTCACCAGGTGGATCCGTGAAAGGAGAGGAGAGCCAAAGGTGGTGGTGAACATTGAAATCTCCAAGAATGGAGATTTCAGAGAAAGGAGAAATGGATAGAATGTATTCCATCGTAGAAGTAAGATAGTCGAAGAATTTTTGATAGTCAGTAGAATTAGGGGATAAGTAAACAGCACAGATATATTTAGTCAGAGAATGACAGGAAAGCCGAAGCCAGAGTGTGGAGAATTCAGAAGAATCAAGTTCAGGAACACGAGAGAAAGATAAGTCGTTGCGTATATATACACAACAGCCACCTTTGGCTTTGAAATGAGTATAGAGAAAGGAGGAGGATAGAGAAAAGGGTTTGCTGTCAGTTGCCTCAGACAGCTGAGTCTCCGTTAGAAAAAGAAGGTGAGGTTTAGAGGAGGAGAGGTGGTGCTCAACAGATCGAAAGTTAGAGGAAAGGCCGCGAATGTTGCAGAAATGAAGAAGAAGAGAGTCAGACAGTGGTTCCAGGCACCTTGACTCGTCACCGGGAGAGGGGCAGATGGGTTGGTGGAAAGTAATAACAATGATCTCCAAACGATGATATTATTATAAACGCTAATTCTTTTACTGACATGTGTCGGATGAAAGCTGTGTAAAGATAAAAACTACAGTGATTGTTTCATCAACCCATCAGTCCTTCACCTTAAAGCATGTCACACTGAAATAAACTAAATATATGATTCCCATTCATGTGGTTCATGATATTGGTGAACAAAATTAGCACTGATGATGATGATTCTGATGCTTTACAAGTATATATGGGAGTAATATCAATGATTATGGTCATTTTGTTCACCAATAAGTAAAGAAATCATGAACCACATGCATGGGAATCATATCTTTAATTTAGTATGACAACTTTTAAGGTGAAGGATTGTGGGGTTGATGAAACAACCACTTTAGTTTTGTGTTTACATAGCTTTCAATCGACAAATAAACGTCATCAATATAGAAGAAATTATAGTAGCGTAAGACTGCCGAGCGTCGTAGGAATAATGACATGAAACAGTGATCATACAATAAGTGAAAAATATAGCGGAATTACTTGGTGAGAGGCGAATTTCGTGGTTTTTTATATGGTACCAGATGCATGGATCAAATATTCCCAACGAGAAGAATGTAAAATTTGTAGGATTTTCGAACGAATTAGTTATGTGGACGGAAGCTGTCGAATTCCGGTAGAGATAATTATAATTTTTGTGAATCGTGCGTTCGGCTAGGTTTAGGTGATGCCTACGTGAGTGGTTTATTATCGGTCTCGGTATGAAACAAGAATTCTTGAGGTCTTACGGTTCTCCTTCAAGCTTAAAGCAAGTACAGATTCCTCGCCATCTGCATTTGCATCCCTACGTGACAATCTCCGCGCTTAATATTAATGACACAAAGCGAGCATAAGCGCCAGGGTTTGAATCCTTGTGCGGACAACTGGCTTCTCTCAATTCAGGCGTCCATCAAGCCTTTGGAACCGGTGGGCAGCCTATAGTGCGTATTTATGGTAACATCTAAGGGAGACAAATGTGGTAATATGGATTAGGAAGTGGTCCAGCATCCCAGGATAGTGGGTGAATAACCCACCACTGATTCAATGGCTTAAGTTATGATAATAAAAACCACGTCTAAGAGCTTCATGGTGTCTTCCCCCACCTTTGTCATGTCTTTAGGTTAAATTAGGTCATGATTCTTCTTGTGAATTTTGCGCCGTTTCTTATTTAATTAGTTTAGATCAGAAATTACTTTTCTTGCGTCAAAAAAGTATTTTGGCTGGAAGTTTTACATACCGCAAGAGTGACCTGTCGTCTTAGGAATGATGTTTTTGGGATGCGGTGAAGTTAGTCTTCAATATTATTCGAAATGCATTGTGTACAGGGTAACGGGTTGTTTCGTATTCATATCATTTCGTAAAAAGCCCGTTTTGTAACAACGCTCTGTATCTGCGTCGTTTGTTACCGGCGTCATTTCGTAACTAGGACGTTCCATATCTTACACGCTGTTCTCAGTTTGAATATTCATCAAGCCTTACAACTCCCACCCATCTTCGCTTAACCGAGCAGGATAAACAGCAAACAAGAGTACGTGCAATTTCCACACCTTGATTGCTTTCTCATTCAGGGTGGCCCATACTTAACACTTCTGTTCCACTCTGTTTAGTGTGTTTCTCCTGTGTTGCTGGAATGACCCATTCATCGTTATACACTCTATCCTGCTTTCCTTATTGTTTGCCTACTCTCCATCAACCTCTTTTACGCATTATATGGTTTGTATATTTTTTCTTAAATCTGCCAGAAAAGTCTGCACTCTTCGGAAATTCTATCTATCTATCTATCTATTGCCAGACGCCTCAATCCTGTAGGGTTGGCCACAAACAAATCGCCTCCACGCTGCCCTGTCCAATGCCACTTCATTGCCTTGCTCCCAGCTCACACTCTCCTCTCTCAAATACCTCTCCATTCTATCCCTCCATCTCATCCTCGGCCTCCCCCTCCCTTACCCCCTCTCCACCTCACTGGCATACACCCTCCTCGTTAGTTCCTCGCTCTCCATCCTATATCCACATGGCCAACCCACCTCAGTGTACCTCTCCTAACGCTTTCTGTCTCCACAGCAGCACAACAGCGCTCTTTCACTTCCTCATTTTTCAGTCTGTCTCTCCATGTAACTCCACGTGCTCCTCTCAGATAACTCATTTCCACTGTTCTCACTCTCGACTTGTGTCTTTCCAACAAGGTCCAAGTTTCACTTCCATACGTTAGAGCTGGTATTACAATACTGTCATGCAGTGACTTTTTTACCTCCATGCTCACTTCCCGGTTCCTTGTAACTGCTCTCAAAGAACCAGCAACCTTTCTTCCCTGTTGTACCCTTTCAAGCACTTCACCCCCTAAACTTCTATCCTTACTCATCACATTTCCCAAGTACTTAAACACACATTCTCCATTTCCTCATCATCTAGCCTCACTGTATATTCAGTGGCTTCACTACTCTCAAAGACCATAACTTTACTCTTCTTTACATTCACTTTTAGATTCTGTTTCTTACACACATTCTCAAACTCATTCACAAAGCCTTGCAGTTCCCGTTCGTCTTCAATTAACAATATAGTATCATCTGCAAACTACAGTACGGGGTTTCCAAACACTGCCTTCTCTTATTAGGGTCGCTGCAACATCCACTGCCCTTCCTTGTATATCTTTTATAATCCCATCCATGTACTGTACAGCCTGAACAATCATGGGATCATGACACATTCCTGTTTCAATCCAACACTCATACAGAAAAATTCACTCAACTCACTATCTACACGCTCTGCAGCCTTAGCACCCTCATACATACTGTTCACAGCATTCAACACCTTCCCATTTACTCCATATAACCTTAATACTTTCCACATTCCTGTCATATGCTTTCTCCAAATCCATGAAGGCCGCATACAACTTCTTTCCCTTCTCTAGGAACTTTTCCACAAAAAACCTAAGAATGAATATCTAATCAACACAACCTCTTTCCTTCTTAGCATCTCCCTGTTCTTCTCCGACTAATTCCACATTACATCCCTAACTCGTATCCTACCATATACTTTCCCTAAAAGTATCCTACGATATTCTTCTCCCATTATACTAAGAAGACAAATGCCCCTGTTATTACCACACACTTCTTTTTCCCCTTTTCCTTTGTACAGGGGAATAATTATACCTGACTTCCAATCTTCCGGGACCCTACCTTCCTCCCAGGCCAATCTGCACATCTTCCATATCCATTCTACTACTATCTCTCCCCCATGCTTCAGCACTTCACCACACACTCCATCAATTCCTGGGGCTTCCCCCATTTTGACTTTCTTCATTGCTTCCACTACTTCCATCCTACTGATTCACTCCTGTCTTTTTCATCAGTCACTCTTCATCCATTCTCTCCATATGCCCAAATCACCGCAATACTCCCTGCTGAACGCGATTCTCGCATAACTCCAGTTCTCCTTTGCAATTCTTCATTTCTTACACGATCCATACCCTTCACTCCACACATATTTCTCAGACACCTTATCTCCAGTACATTCAATCTATTTCTCATTGCTACTCCCATATTCCATATTTCAGCCCCATAGAGCGCAGTCGTTACCAATACTCCCTCATACAGACTCTCTTTACATCCATTCTAAGTAAACGACCTCAAAACATTTTTTTTCATTTCTCCAAAATACTTAAATACGTGAAACTCTCTACCTCCTCAAGCAACTTACCATTCAGAACTACAGCCATCTTCCTACCATCTACCAGCCTTGTACACTTCATCACTTTACTCTTATTTTCATTCACTCTCAATTTCCTCCTATCACACACTCTTCCAAACTCCTCTAGCAGCTATCTCAATCCTCCCTACGAATCAGCCACCAGTGCAGTATCATCTGCAAACAGCAGCTATTCAGATTCCACTCTCTATCATCAACGTTCACCAGACTCAAACCTTCACCTAACACTCGCATTCACCTCCCCTACAACACCATCGATATAAATATTAAACAACCAAGGCGACATCATACGTCCCTGCCGCAGCCCCACTCTTACAGGAAACCAATCACTCACAGTGTTTCCCATTCTAACATACGCTCTACTGCTTACATAAAAAATTTTTCACTTCTTTAAACAACCTACCACCTAGTCCATACATTCTCAAAACAGTCCACAAAGCCTCCCTGTCAACTCTACTATATATCAGAAAAATGTAGACCAACAAAATCAGAAGAAATGTAGAGCGAAAATATACAAAGAATACAATAAGACTGCAGGGCACACACGAAGATCTCGTATTTTTAGCTGATGGGAAATACCAGCTGCGTGCCTGGAGAATATACGTAGCTCATTACGGTCATTTTACAACAATTAAATCCGGTTGGTTATTACTGCAGTATTATGGCGGCACAAACCTGGCTGCATTAACCTCTGCAGCCAAGGTTACCCTTTAAAGAGATAATGATAATAGATGGCAACAACAGCAATAGTAATAATAATAATGATAATAATAATAATAATAATAGTAATTATTATTATTATTGTTGTTGTTATTATTATTATTATTATAGAAGATTAGGAGAAATACACTGAGGTGGTTTGGACATGTGGAGAGAATGGAGAATGAAAGACTGAATGACAGGGTGTATGTAGGTGAGGTGGAGGGAGCGAGAGGGAGGGGTAGACCGAGAATGAGGTGGAGGAATAGAGTTGGGAGGTATATGAAGGAGGGGGGGTGAGTTGGGGGAAGGGTAGTCAAATGGTGGGTGACAGAGCGACTTGGAGGCGTTTTGTCTGCGGCCACCCTTTGCGGGATTAGGGCGTCGGGCTATAGACAGATAGATAGATTATTATTATTATGCTGTTATTATTATTGCCACTTTCATCATTATCATCATCATTGCTGTCGACGTCGTATCATCACTGTCGTCAAAATCATCAATGTCTCAGTGCCATCATTATAACACTGCATTTTATTTGTTCTCCAAATCATTTTTACTCTCCCCCAGACTGCTTTTGTGGTTTTAATGACTCCTGCAGTGTTTTGTCTGCACTAGTTTTTTTTTCTTTACTATTATTATTATTATTCATTACAGCCTTTACTTTTATTAATTTTTGAATGGTTTGTACTCCTTGGCCATCGTGGTTGTCGAGTGGATACCAGGAAATGAGTGGCTTGATCTGGTGGTTAAGGCAGCATCGGCTTTCCCTCTTCAGTGCCTGCATTGGATTTATACCCTTTTACAGCTGGACATATTTGGAGTTCTTGGCAAGAACGATGAGATGCAGTTGCGGTCAAGATGCGTGCTATTTGTAAAAAGGAGGGCTTCTTGAGTTTCCAGGGTTTGAATGACTGGTTGGAGATGGCTTTATACCACCACTGCACTGGCCACACCAGTTCTCTCATGGTCTTTTAATGGAAAGGGCTGATCCTCCTTTTTGTGAACATAGCTTGGTCCCCTTGAGTGTTCGGCACTTGTTGGTGGAATGCCCCAGTCTTTGGGGTTTGTGTTATCCATATCTCTTTGAGCACAGGGTAGGTGACATACTATGCCATCTTTCATCGGTGCTTCTTAAGCGGGCCATACACGCACAGGCGAGCCCGTCCAGTGGCCTGAAGAGGCCGGCATCAACGAACAATGCTGTGCCTATACACGATTCAGTCGGCATCACGCCTCGAGCTCAGTTGCAAGGGAAACGCCGTGACGTGACGGTGGCCATGGATGCTATGCTGCCCACAGATGCCCTGGAGCTGTATGCTATTGGAGCTGTTGCCGCGGCCTGTATTGCAAGTAATAGAAAGAGGAGGAAAAAACGGACCAAGTAGGCAAAAGACTGGTTGATGAGGAGTAAATTGTCCTGGCTGACTCTGTTGAAAGAGCTGCAGTGTGTCTTCACTCCCGCACAACTGACACAAGACTGACGCCTGACGACCTGTGGTACCCCCCACACACTCAGTTTGCCTGAACCAGACCGGAGCCTGACCACGAAAATCTGTCCACGACAGATCACAGGACGGCCGTTGGGTCCGCTTGCACAGGCGCCCATTTCCTATCCACACTTGCCCAGGTGAGCCTGAAAGGGCCAGCCTCTTCAGGCCACCGGACAGGCTCGCCTATGTATGTCCCACTTTAGACAGGATGCCTGTGTTATGGGAGCGGGAACCCGCTCCTTTGTGGAGGCAACTGGACTACTTGGAAGATTTAGTGTTTTACATTTGTACTAATATATTAGATATAATTTATTGTGTGCTTTTATTCTCTCTCCATTGTTGTGTTTTCGCATGATGTCCGGCGGCATATGACCCATGCCGTTGCCCCGCCAATTTTATTTCTGTCAGTCATCCAGTCATTCATTCATTATCGTATCATTATCATTATTTTCATTATCATCGTCTTTATTATTTTTATTATCAGTACAATCATCATTCTCATTATCATCTTTGTAGTTATCAAAAAGATCATTATTGCTGAAATAATTACGTGATCATTTATCATTATCAGTACAGGACGTTTGGAATGTAACGCAACCCTATGGGGACATTGCATTTATTGTAACAAATGTTGGAAATGTCCAACATATGTTATAATAAATGCAGTGTCCCTATAGGGACAGTTTCCGAGCGCCCTGTATTAAAATTATCATTATCATCATCGTAATTTTCATCATTACCCGATCCTCCCAGGGTCCGGCCTATGAATGGCTTTGAGTTTTTTAAATTAATCCGAAGCGAGTCACTCAGTTATCCATATGTCATCTGACCCCGAGCTGCCCAACCAATGCAGTCTACACTGTCGTAATGTAATACCAGATCTCTCATGTGAATATTGTGTTTAAAGCCTCCAGATATATAAAAGAGAGCATATTGTATACATAACACAAAATTACAACTGAAAATACTAGTAAATGAGCAAAATTGCGAATAATTTTTCTGGCATCTCATAACAGGCCACTCATTTCTCACGTTTTTGCTTAAAGGGATTTCCTGGTTGGTGTTTCTACAGCCAGTTTACTAAAATTTGGCTTTCTTAAAAGAGGTTGGCTTGAAAAATATACTGCATGGTGTTCGTTTTCTTTAAATTAAAATACTGTACTTATATTCGGTTGGGATTGAAACAGATGGTGAAGTCTCTGTGCTCTTTTATACTGTTAGATAGAACAAAAACCTTGCTACCCTGTCGGGCTGCTCAGCACTTGTTCAAGTTGGAGCCCACTCTGAAAAAGCACTTGCTCAACCAGCAGCCGTTTCTAACCAGCTACCACCACCACTGCCACCACTATCATCATCACAGCTACCATCCAAACCACCATTGCAAATATCATATCAGCTAATACCACCACTACTATCATCATCAAAGCTGCCACGACTATCATCATCAAAGCTGCCACGACTATCATCATCACCACAGCTACCACTACCACCCTCATCATCATCATAGCTACAACCACCACGATCACTGTCATCACAGTTATCAACACCACCATCACCCCTACAGCTACCATGACCATCATAGCCACCACCACTACCATCTTCACGGCAACTGCCAGCATGACAGCTACCTCCACCACCACCACCACCACCATCACAGCTACCAACATCATCACAGCTACCACCACCACCACCACCACAGTTACCACCACAATCATTATCATAGCTGCCACCACCACCATCACCATCATCGAAGTTATCACTACCACCGCACCCCCACAGCTACCACCACACCACTTCCTTAGTCATCAGAGCTACCACCACCACCACATCAGCTACCACCACCATCACAGCTACCACCACACCACTTCCTTAGTCATCAGAGCTCACCACCACCACATCAGCTACCACCACCATCACAGCTACCACCATTTCTGCTGAAGATAATCGTCTATTCATAGCATCAGTGATGTAATTCACATTGAAAGATTTACATCCTCTCTCTCTCTCTCTCTCTCTCTCTCTCTCTCTCTCTCTCTCGCTCTCTCTCTCCAAAGCTATCAAATTAATACACTTAAATTTATATTGTCTATCTATCTATCTACTGCCAGACGCCATAATCCCGTAAAGGGTTGCCATTTGACTTTGAGTTATTTGTTTTACAGGGAGGGGCACTAACCCTGCACCAACCCACTTGTTGACAAGTAGGGAGCACGTATGATTTGGTTACATGGTTACCACCCAGCATTGCAAATGGTTTCTTAACTTACAGGAAACCATTTGGCTTGTCACTCAATGTAAAGCCACCTGTAAAGGAAAGAAAAGCAATAAGAAGTGACAGGAAAGATGGGAGAAATAGGAAGAGAGGAGGGCAGGCACAGAAAAAGAATGATAAAGGCTAAGAAAGAAGTAGGCAGCACTACATCAAATGTGTGGATGATGGTCGGCACCAATTTATGTTGTGCTTTTGTTTAAAATATGTTACACTTATACTTTGCTGTAAAACAGATATGGATATACTTTTTATCGATTTCACTTATTAAACTGTACAGTATTGCTAAAATACACAGGGGCTTTTTGGTCAACCTGTATATTACAGTAAGGTCATTCTAAGTTACTTTTAGCTTTTAGAATTCATTTCTTTTAAGCTAACTTGGTGTCCCATTCATATGGAAGGACCCTAAATAGAACGAGAGGATGCCAACTGTCCCTGATCCCAGCCCCTATCCAGTGAAGATTAGATTATTTTATATTCTTCTCTTACCGTGTAGTTTGCTAAGTAATAACCTCTGACCCCATCATGCACAGGTCGTGTGGTTAAATCAAGGATTCCATTATTTGGGTATGTTTATGTCGCATAGCCAGTACAACTACTTAGTGAAATTAGTTAGTCATTGATGACAATAGAATAATCTGGTCAAGTCTAAGTTCTTCAATAGTAACATTAACAGGTCATCACCGATTCTCCCACTAAAATCTTAAACAGAAACACTGTAAATGACCCACAGGGAAAAGCTATCATTCTTCCCAATACGGTTGCCAGAAACTGTAAAGGAAGGCAGTTAGAACGTTGCTGTATTAGAACTTGGCTCTTCAGAAACTGCTCTGCTAAAGAAACAGACTCAGTATATAAAATCTATCCCAGACAATTTACCTTCCACCAAAGTTCCAGGTCCAAATGGAATTCATCCAATTGTTTTTAAAAACTGTTCCCCAGAACTTGTTCCTGTTGTAGCTAAATTGTTCAGACTATGTATACGTGTAATTTAAGTCCCTAATTCTCGGCAAGAAGCCAACATCCACCCAGTGCCAAAGAAAGGAAGTTCGTCTGATCCTTCTGGTTACAGACCAATAGCTATCACATTTTCTTCTGGAATAGTACTTGAGACTGTCATTAGTAAGCACATTGTTAAACATCATGAATCCAACAACTTAATTAGTGACAGACAGCATGGTTTTCTCCAAGAAAGATTAACTGTTCATATACTCAATTTCTTGACTTTTACCATCCATCTGTCGATTGACCAACACTGGAAAACCCATGCAGTAGCCCTATATATTTCTAATGCTTTTGACAAAGTGTGGCACCGTTCCCCGTTATCCAAGCTTACTTTCTACAGCCTTTCATCTTTTATCCCACTGGTTGACTCATATTTCAGCAAGAAAAAGATAGGAGTAGAGGTTAGTGCCGTTTATTCTAATTACCACTCAAATAATGTTGTCGTGCCACCAGGATCAGTTCTGGCTCCAACCTTAATCCTCGTTCATATTAATGATCTCTTGTCTGTCACCCATAATTCTATTTACTCTTATGCATATCACTCAGTGCTTCACAGTTCCTATACACTTAAACACCCATTCATAAAGTTTAATATCCCTACTCCCAACTCAGCACAGCAACGTCCATAAATCAAGACATATCTAAGAACACTGAATGGGGACAAAATAACATGGTCTCATTTAATGCTAAGATAACAAATATATCCACTTTACTAGTAGGCAGGTATTGCCTGATTCCTTTATTATCTCCAATGCAGCCAATATTTCAGTCTGTAGAAGTACTGAAAATCTCGGTGTTTCACTGAACAATACCCTCAGTTGAACCTACAGTATTATGTTTGATCACTTGCTAAAACCGCCTCAAAAAATCTTGGATTATTATACAGAATCTGTAACTTAGTCACTGATGACCAGGTACCTGCAATTTACAAGAACTGTATGCGCTTTCAGCTCGAATAATGCTCACCCTTCTGGAGCGAATATAAAGAGGTTGCACTAAAACAACTGGACAAAATTAAGAACAAAGCTATAAGATTAATAACCCAGAAATTATAAATGAACTACCTCCCCCACATGTAAGACGGACTGTTGCCTTCCTTGCATTAGTTTACAGATACTTTTATGATCGATTCTCAGATGAGGTTGCATTCATTGTGCCATCTCTCCACGTCTTCCCCCTTGCTTCACGGGCATTTGGTAGCTATCATGACTTCACTGTCACACTGCCATATTGCAGAACTTCTGCCTATCTGAATTTATATATTCCCAGAACTGCTTCTCTTTGGAACTCGCTTCCTCAGACTACTTTTTCTCCAGGCTTCAGCGCACGACAATTGAGGTCCAAATGTTACAGATTTTTCATGAACATAAGACACCTGTAATCTGATGTATGGATTTTTTAAAATCTGGTGTTCTTTCCTCTGTTAAATTTCAGTAAAAAAAAAAAAAAAAATGGAATATGTCTCTTACCAACTCCCTTTCCTCTCTCCTCAAGCTACAGTGCCTCCGTACCTGACAGGAAATACAGGAAATAAGGTAAGCAGTTTGAAAGGACAATGTTTACTTTTAGGCTATCAGACTGTAGAATGTTTTCTTTACTTACCTACGCAGTTTTACTTTGCTTTTGCAAGTCGGAGTATTTTTAATATCAGTGTACTCCAACTACTATATATTTTTATATTCTAGCTCAAAAGTAGAAATGCATTACGAATAAATTTCACGAATGACACTTATAACAAATGGACTTTGTGTCTGCGTAGTAGCGCAATCGTGTAAGAATATACCTCGTATATAAAAATTTCCCTAAGTCATCGTTTCCTAGGGCATTCAGATAGACTCATAGATGCCATTACCATCCATGTGCATTATTTTTTTTTTTAGTAACAAATGTCTTCAAGTGTATACTTTAATCATTTCTAAAAGCTGGCAATTATTCCCTTTTCACTGAAGCGATTGGAATTTTTCAGATGCATTTGATCAAAAGCTGGCTCTTTCCACTATAGATGTCCTGGCAACCCTGTTCCTCAGTGGGTTTTCAGAACGAACTGGGAGATCACCCTCCGTATCTCCTTCCCCTAATTCCATCCAATTAATGACATACAAAAATATGAAAGAAATATTTCCATATAGCTTAGTCGTGTCTTTTGGAAGCTCCAACAAATAGTGAATACTGTACTGTTCTAGTTATCAATATAATTATCATTATCATCTTTATTTTTATCATCTTCATTATCATTATCATTATTATTTTCCTGAGACAGACAGATAGATAGACAGAAAACCAGAGAGAGAGAGAGAGAGAGAGAGAGAAAGAGAGAAGGGGTAGGGGGGAATATCAAGCGACAACGAGGCAGCAGAAGTAACGGTGGTAATCCATCATCATAATCCTACTCTGACAGTTCCTCTTATCTGTTTCTGTGTAACCAATACGAGAGAGAGAGAGAGAGAGAGAGAGAGAGAGAGAGAGTATGAATGTGGCAGGTTGTGGCAGAGGTCGAGTGGTTAGCGTTGTGTTCTTTTGTTCGAAAAGTCAAGAATTCGATCACAGATTGGGTCAGAAAATTGTTTTAAATTCTATAAAATCAGACGAACAATCTTCCACAAGACCCACGAAAACATTTCCGCTCACACCATCACACTGCTACTGAATGAAAAGCCTGTAAACTATTGATTATTGTCGGTGGTTGTTTGTGTCGAAATGGTGACGTGAAATAATCTGGCGAGGAGGAGAACTGTGGGGCCATAGAGCCAACAAGTGCTCGTGGGCCCTTCGCACTTGCTCCTGCGGAGGGCTCTCACGCTGCCATAGTATATTTTAGTTGTAGCTATGGGCAAAAAATTCTACGGAAATCCTATGCCGGGTGCCGGGAGCGGTGTTTTTTGGTCAAAATGTGATCGCTCATTAAATATAGTGAAAGTTTTTCAATCGTAATGGGATCAAGTTTTTTCACATCAGCGAATTTTTTGCGATTTTTGTGCCAATTTTGGTGCGATTTGAATGTGGAGTTTCGGCTCACACACACACACACACACACACACACACACACACACATGGCTAGCGCTATAGTATATTAGATTAAGCCAGGAATCCAACATATCAAATATACACTTCTTCTATTACCTTGATTTTTTTTTTTTTTTAATGCAAAATTGACAATGGTTATGATACCCTTTTAAGGTTACTATTTACTACGAAGAGTAGAAATGGATCTACTGGAAAAATAGGTAGAAGGTAAAGAGAGGGAATAAATTAACTCCCATGGTCGAAATAAACGGATCTTGAATTTGGCTCTCTTTCGTATTGTTTTTCTTTTTTTCTTGGAAGGAACTGTTTTGCGGGCTCCTAGCCTTTGGTTCTTCTTCCTCGCAAAAAGAAAAGACAACTCTGCAGTTCTATTCCATTTAATGCAGGACAATTTTTTTTCAGGTGATGGTGCATTGGAGAATAAAGGAAAGCTTCTATAGTGAGTCAGCAGCCTGAGAGTGTTCATACTGTCACTGTTGACCCTTCCATGGCCAGGTCAGTTGTAGTAGATCCATCTGGGCTAACGTCAGACGATTCTACTCAGCTGAGTCTTGAAGGCTGAGAATGTTACTCTTGTCATCAATAACCCTCTCATAGTCGGGACAACTCTCGTATTCTACTCCAGCAGACACCATACAATTTTAGTCATCTGGGTCAGTCATAGGACTCTGAGTGTGTCAGTGTCTCGAATTAAATTACATGTTATATTGAGTTGTTCTTGCTATGGTACTAGTGAGGGACGCCTTCACCTGGTAGCACCGATATGACCGGGAGATGAAGCTGTCTCCTCCCTTTCCGCCGAAAGGAGGATTGTGGGTTGCAGAAGGGTGGCAATTTCATTCTGCAGTCCATCGGGTTCATGAATCAGATAAAGCTGGGGCTACAACGACTACTTCTACTACTTTTATTATCTTTGTAGGATATTTTTTCTCTAGTTTAGAGGGGGTTTCATGCAGTGAAAGGAATAATAAAGCCTGTACTTAGCCCCTCCAGTTCAAAAAGTCTATCCTGAGGTTTAAAAAAATTGTATAAAAGTAGCAACAATGAAAATTTTAAAAAGTCCTTAGAATAAAGGTGATTTTCAGCTAAACGCGTGATGTCATCACTGTGAACCTCAAGAAACCAGTGACGTCTTTTCTACCCTACTCTTGCTACTTTCTTACGATTTTAATTTTGCCCTTTACTCTTTTCACTCTTAGTCCAAAATTACCATGTGTCAACATCTTCACTGGTGAGTTGTAACAAGAAATTAACACTAAATTGTGCTGCTAATGACAAAGAAGTGCTATAGAAACGATGTAGAGCCGTCGTACTATTCATTTCTGCCACCGAATAAGAGATTAACAGGAGATTATGATGCTAGTCAAGAAGAAATGCCATGGAATGGATGTAGAACCGTACTATTGTTCTTTTCTGCCGCTGACCTATGTGGAATTATCTGCTAAAGGACAAAAATCTCGGCCAAGTTGAGGTGTAAAGAGTATATATATTGAGAAATCGTCTATTATGGGTACATCCAACTAAGGTTTCTCGTTAAGGGACAAAATAAGAGCCAATCCCGTAATCCCGGGACTTCTGGGGAGGAGAGGGGAGTCTTCTTTGTACCGTATGGAAATTGGTTTGGAATGTAAGGGTAGATCAACAATATAATCAGTTTCATGTATGAAAAAATAGTAATTGTGGAAATGCAATATGAATAATGTAAGTACTTTAGTATAAATTTATTGAAGAGAAATATTAAGATACACAATACCCTCCATTTATTGAATAGGCAGGCTAAGTACAGTCACTTCCATTTCACGGGTGCAATAATAATGGCAATGAAATACACGAAACAAAAAGAAATTTAGGCTACCAAGATTCCTCGGGGTATATTTTACAAAAATAGCCTAATGATAATGGTCTCTACGAAAGATAACATAAAGTATGTAGGTCCTTGTAACCTTAACATTTTTATGATAACCAGTGGCGTACCTGATCTAAGGCGGGGGTGGGGGGCTGCTTGAAACTGCCCCCCGGGCCCGCAACTGAGGGGGGCCCCCCAAAGCCTTAATAATTTATAAGCTTTTTTATTAATATTTAAAAATATATATATTTATGATCCCGACAATCTCGGCTGAGATAGATAAGTTTTGAGAATGAGATATTTGGCAACTTGTAGCCAAGCGGTAGACCTAAACCTTCCGGTACATTCGAGACACGTCTCACGGTCTCACCTGACATTGAAACCGATGGGTGAAACGCCGCGGGCACTTAAAAACTGGCTTTTTGGAACTGAGCATGCCAGCTTCTGAAGGGTCTGAAGTGGTATTTTCCTCCACTCGTCCAAGATGGCGGCACGAAGCTTCTCAATGAACGAGGTGTCCCGCTCCCTTAATCTCTGCTTCACAAATGGCCCACAGATTCTCTATTGGGTTTAGGTCAGTGGAATAGCCAGGCCAGTCACGGAAGAACTTAACATGACAGTCATCTAGCCACTCAGTTATCATTTTAGCAGTATGGCAGGGTGCTCTATCCTGCATCAGAAAATTGGCCCGGCACAGTTGAAAGCATTCATGCAAAACGTCACACAACAGCTCAAAGTATGTAAATCTGTTCACTGTTTTGTTTTTTTCAAAGAACACTAGTTTTCCAACACCATAGTAACTGAATGCCCCCCAAAACATAACTGAATCTGGATGTTTAACGGTAGCTTGGATGTACTTGCTGGAAAATGGGTTAGAACCAGTCCGGCATCGTACGTTTCCACCCCTATCGCCTGTGCATGTGAAGGTTGCTTCGTCTGTCCACAGCACTTTTTTCCATCTGGCAACATCCCACTGCAGGTAGAGCTTGGCAAAATCGACCCTATTGCGAGCTTGCCGTAGGGTCCTGAGGGGTTTTTTCCTTGGCTTTAGTGAGCGATAACCAAGGCGCTTGAGGAGAACATGTCGTACTGTTCGAACACTAACGCAATGCAGTAAATCTGGGTTCATTTCCTTCAGCTGTCTTGCAGTTAGCCGAGGATTACATTCAACTTGCCTCCTGAGTACATTCAGAGTTCTTTGGTTGACTTCCTAGGTCTACCAGGCCGTTTTTTATGCTGCAAAGTTCCACTGCCCCCGGCATCACGGTAACGTTTCGTCCACCGACGCACAGTTTTGATGTTCACACCAGTCACTTGGGCTATTTCCTTATTGCTTGACCCACTCCGGCAAAGTGTTGTTAAGGTAGATAACTCTCCAGGGGTTAAATTCTTTGATCCAGCCATAATTCAATGGGTGAGAGGGCTGAAACACACACAAACAAGGTGGCAGCAACAGGTCCCAGCAAGCAAGCAACACCAACAATATTTCCCCTCTGACAGCTCCAGGCACACTGAGTTCCCCAAGGCAGCTGCAGTGTTGCCAACTGTGGCTGGTGAAAATCTGCTAAAAGACTGCTCAAAAATGGCTAGATAGACCTCAAATCTGCTAGATTACAATTTACATATACAGTACACACACATTATATATATATCTCTACATATATATATATATAATATATATATATATATATATATATATATATATATATATATATATATATATCGATGCTTCCAGGGTCAATTTAATAGGCTACATGTACTTTAGAAATTGGGCATTACTCACCAATTAGAATTCCTAGACTGAGAATATATAATCTTCCTCCTCCTCTTCTGATTGTGGAACAGCCACTGTGTTTGCAGTTGAAGAACTAGGGGTGACTGGGGTCTGAGGTAAACTGTAAGTTGCCATTGTCCCAATTCGTTGCACAACAGTCTCCGGAAGTTCGTAAGAATAGCAACATTTTTCCAACCTCTTCAATCCACATCTAACCGTGAGAAGTGCACTTACTGAAGTAGTGTTCAGACGGTTCCTAAGTTTGGATTTTACTATATTTAGTTGGCTAAACAGTCTTTCCACTTCTGCATTTGAGTGTGGCAATGATAATATGCTAATGGCTAGGTCATAAAGTTCTTGGAAGGGATTTATGTCTGAGGCATCTCTATATTTACCCACTTCAATCCAGAGACTTACAGTTGACTGATGATCATGCCATTTAACGTATGATAAATTTCGCCACTGAGTTTCCACTTCTTCAATCTGCTCTGGAGTGTAGCCTAGCACCTCAGCAACATCCAAAATCGGTTCTTTGATGGCTCTCAAACATTCAGAGGGAGAGAAAAGTGACATTTTCTTAAGTGCTTTGATATTGTCTGGTAGTCTACATCTTAACTCATTACAGAGGTTAACAGCAAAGGATATGCAACGCCTACGAAGGTTGATTTCTTTCTCATTTGGGAGCTTAGATTCCTTGCTAGTTTTCTCAAACTCATACCCTAAATGTGAACCAGGATCAACATAAGAGCTTATATCACTAGCCAAAGGGTCAACCTTAGCACCTGGCACTGTCACTCTGTTGCTTGTAGATAAGATTAGTTAAATCTTGCAGAAGCTTGGTTGGATCAACACTTTCACCTTGAAAGGTCTTGACTACACGCTGAACGTCATGGAGAACTGGACACAAGAAAAGCAAGTGCAGTTTATTAACTGGATCACAATACATTTCATACAACGTTTCTGCACTGTAGCATTTTTCAGAGGATCTTACTTGAAAATGCAACTTTAGTTCCTCCCATTGAGACAATATACGTGTAACTGCTGGTTTAATGGAAAGCCATCTAGTGTCATACTCGAGGGATTTTGAGAGGCTCTTTTCCATTATTTAACGTTTCAAACAACTGTTTATACACAATCTGTCTTTTTCATGAATGTGAAAACCAATTATGTTTCACGCACCAAGTAGTCTATGTTACGGGGCAGAGTTTCTCCCACAGAATGCGAAACAGCCAACTGCACTGAATGACACACACATCTAATCATGATCAAATCTGGGAGCTCTAGTTCTTTTTTAAGTAATTCACATACACCACTGTTCAAGCCTGTATTAACACTTGCATTGTCAACGCCAACACCGATCAGTTTCTGTGGTTGCAGCTTTAAATCACGAAGCAATTTTATTATAGCACTTGCAATGCAATGTGCACTTCCAGCTTCAATTTCAAGCAGACCAAGATAAGTTGAAACGATTTTCTCCATTTCAGGGCTGAAGTATCGAAGTGTAACTCCAAGTAATTTTACAACTGATATGTCTGTACTCTCTTCTATTAATAAACTATACTTTCCATCTCCAATGTCATTGCGCAGGCTGTCAGTAAAGTGAGGTGCCAAGACATTCACAATAATGTTTTTGCAATTGCTTCTATGCAACTTAATATAGCTTGCACTTTTGTTGTCACAGAAACAATGTTTGCACATTTCAGTTAAGTGGTCAACAGTTAAAAATGACGTGTGTGCAGCCACAAATAATGAGAGATCACCTTCAGCTTTACAAACTTTTTGGTTTTGAGTTTCACTGCATTTTGGAAAAGTAATTCTTGACTGCTGTCACTTGAAAATGGTTCTGATGCCTTCACATGTTTCTTAGCCTTGGCATGATTCTGCAAGTCATACAGTTTTGCAACAATTTCACATTTACAATATATGCAGTATGCTTTCTTGGTATTATTAGATACTGATCTTAGCCAGTCTTTTAATTCTGGCAATGTTTCCCAACTCTTTCTATAGGTTTGTGTGTACTGAGGACCCATCTTTTCAAATTGGGAGTGTTTGAGCTGTACTGTACGTATTAAACTTAAGAGGGGCAACAAAGAACTGGCGCCTCTAGCTACGACACAAGCCACGAACGAAGGCTGTGATACCATGTTTGGCCGATTTATACCCATTCCAACACTCCCTCTTCAGGCTAGCGAGCACTAGCAAGCCTATCATTTGGTAATAAAGGGTCTCCTGCTTTGCCAGAATTAATGTTTCTACTGAAAAAAATTGGCTCTCTAACGCTCGCAAGCCTGAAAATGAAGGGAGGAAAGCCAAACCTGGCATCTCTGGGCTACCATACTGGACGTGTCTACATCACGAATGCCAATTGCAAACGGGCAACTCAGAAACTCATTGAATCATCATTAGTAGATAAACATTTTGTCTCACCAAGATTTCAAACAAATATTTTTCATAATAAATTATACTCACTTGTGATGAATGACTCGTTATCTGCAAATACTGCTAAAAAAAACGGCTAACGTCCACTAAAATCCGCTAGAAAATCGGCTAATAGGAATTGCTATTAAAATCGGTTAGGGAGGAATTGAAATAAGCTAGATCTAGCCGAATTTCGGCTAATTTGGCAACACTGGGCAGCTGTCCTTATAGAGAGAGAGAGAGAGAGAGAGCAAGCTCAGCGCGCTTGCCAGACGTACGATCACGACTTTATCTGCCTTCACAATGCAGTTTTGGGGGGTGGGACGTTTTTGGCAAAAATAAATGGGCTCGGCCGCCCGTGCCCATTTTTTTTTGCCGACACTATATATATATATATATATATATATATATATATATATATATATATATATATATATATCGTTTTTGGAATTTTATTGAGGTAAGAGGATTACGGAACAGTATTTAGAAGTTGCCATAATTGGTTTTTAATGAGTAAAATACATTTTCCTTATGTGTTTTACAATATTATTAATGCTTTAATGAATCTGATAATCGTTTTTGGTGTTGATGACTTAGGTTTACCTTAGATTAGGTTAGGCTGTGTAGGGTGAGGTTAGGTGGGTTACTTACATCGTAACATCAGCATCATAAATAATTACCAGTTTCATTAATAACACTGTAAAACAAACCAGGAAAATGTACTTTGGTAATTAAAAACCAGTTATGGCAAGGATTACGAATGTTAAACTGTTACACTATAAAGCCTGCCCACAGTTCTCTTAACAGTATACCTATGGCAGGCCATAGCTTTTAGGGGGCACCCTATATTTTGATTTTTGAATAAAATTTAATAATCTATAAATATTTAAAATTAAGTACAATAACGGTTGGAGTATGGGTGCCCCATAGAGATAATTATTCCCTAAAGGGGGTGCTCTGTGTTGTGATCTACAGGCCGAGGTGAGGCAAGCGTCCGCCATCTTGAGTCTCCCGCTCAGACATTAGTCCATAGAGTTCTGTTCATTTTCACTCCCCTCAAAATAGTATTTGTCATTATGTATTACAATCTAGTACCCTTCCATTTTCTTTGAGCTATAATACTTTTCATTCTCATGTAAATTATATACAACAAAACCAAGAAAATATAGTGAGAGAAAAAGATATAATGAATGTATTATAGCTGGTCTTTGTTTGTAAGGTTTTGCTGCAGAGTGAGTTTCCCATCAAATCTCACTAGATGTTGGAGGGAGGCCCCATAAAGAACCTAGCCCCCCGGGCTCCCAAATCTCTAGGTACGCCCCTGATGATAACAGGCCAACTTGCAGAGCTTTTGTCTGATAAATGGTCTTTCTGTGCATGTAAATCTGTGAACAAATAAGTAAATAAATAAATAAATAAGTAAAATAACTCAAGGGGGCGAGGTATCATAAATATTCTCATAACAAATTTCCACAATTTCGTTCCGGGATTATCTAGGACAAAGGAAAACAGCCTGGGATTTTTGAACCCTGAAAATCGTGCAGGATCTTGGGGAAAGAAACCTTACACATCTAACCCCTCTATTTCGAAATCTCTCTCATAACCTGAATGCAATGGCACTTAGATAGCAAGACTATAATGGTCGTGACGCGTTCGTGTTAAAGATATGAAGCATTTCACTGCTTTAGTCGGCTGAGTTCAGACCTCTCGTATTGTTGTTGTTGTACTGCATTGTTCGTCTTGTTGTACAGCATTTTTGTTGCATTCTATTTTGTTGTATTGCTGTTATTCTTGTGGCACCGCGCTCATCTGAAATATAAGTCATGTGGAATGCAGACTTTAAGTTACTCTTCTCTCGCAGTCCACCATCCTCCTATTGCAGGATGGGGAAGTAACTGAGGAACATTTGAACTGTACAAGCATTTGAGCCGATTGGTTATGTCGGTACCACCACATGAAGGAGTCTCTCTCCAGTTCCCGCCTCTGACGGAACGGGATATACAACTCTAGCACGCTCATTCAATTAACTAAAGCTATTTTGAATTCATTTATTTGGTAATAACAAGAACAGAGATCAATTAACATCATTGTAGTGATGAGACCAACCACATTAGCCAAAGGAATTTCAACTGATATAATTTTACTACCGCCAGGCGATTTTCTCTTTAATTAAGGGAGGCTTCTCGAACTGGGGGGTTAGTGATATCCGTCATTAATTCATTCCCTGTCTTTAGCCGGAGGAATTTTAATTAATATAATAATTGCTACCTTTAATGAAACTAGAGGGGTTAGAGATACCACACTTTAACTGATTGTGGAACAATATTTCTAACCTGAACAAGCTGATAAGCGACGATGGCCAGCTCTAAACAGACCAAGCTTTGTCAGCGACCGGAAGTGAGTTTCGACACTAAAAGTCATTTTTGTATGGAGGTACTCCAGTGCAACATTCCATCCAAGAATCATTGCCTTGGTTTAGTAATCTTCGGAGCCCTAGCATTTCGTGCAATCAAAGTCGTAATATTAACGCTTTTCATAATTTCTGCAGTTGATGACCTATGACCCCTGACCTGGTGGAAATAAGTCATGCATCTGTGAAGCACACTTGTAGTACTCAATAACGTCTATAAACATGCAAAGTTTCATTCGATTCCATCCACCCACTATGGAGCTAAGAAACTTGAAATTCGAGTAATGGCCCACCAGAGGTACAACTTCTAGATGGTGCTGCCAGTGAGTGGAAGTGAGTTTCAACACTGAATGTCATTCTTTTATGGTGGTACTCAGTTGGAACATTCAGTCCAAGAATCATGGCCCTGACTTAATAATCTTCGGAGTCTTAGCATTTCGCGCAAGCATAGTCGTGATTTTAGCTATTATCACTGTTTTTGCATTTGATGACCTTTGACCCCTGACCTGGTCAGTGTAGCACATAGGTGTACAGTAGAAAGTTGTAGTAGCAGTCAGTTGCTATATGCATGCAAACTTTCATTTAATTCTATCTAGTGGCTTGGGAACTAAGGGGGCATTTTTGAAAACGGGTACTGGTTGCTTGGAACACTGAGGCCAATCTTCGTCGGGTTGCCACTCGAAAACTAGAGGAGAGAAGGGGGGAAATGGATGGCACACTTCCGATAGGGAATGACTTCAAGATTATGCCTAAAGAAGTCAGAGCTTTCTGCTCCCATTAATAATGTTTTTACAGCTCAAGGCGTCGTATGTACGAAAAAAAGCAAGCTTTCGACCGTTGCTAGATAACGAGTAGTTGCCTAGCAACCAAAACCTTGCAGACACAACTAGGTCATAGGTTGGTCATTGTATCCAAGTTTGGTCGGAATCAATTACTTCTGAAGGGTAGAAATGCCTGCCACAATTAAACAAGAAAGAAAAAATACAACAAAAAAAGAAAGAAAAAAGAAACTGTGACTGACAATAAGGGCAGCATGGATCTGGCCAAAAGAATACAAGAATACAAGAAAGATAGAAAACATGACTGACAATAAGGACAGTATGGAGCTGGCCAAAAGAATACTAGAATACAAGAGAGAAAGAAAGGAAAGGCGACTAACAATATGGGCAGCATGGAGCTGGCCAAAAGAATACAAGAATACAAGAGGGAAAGAAAGAAAATGCGACTAACAATATGGGCAACATGGAGCTGGCCAAAAGAATACAAGAATCCAAGACAGAAAGAAAACGCCACTGACAATAAGGGCAGCACGAAGCTGGCCATTATAATTATCTATAGTCGTTCTATTTTATGAAGGCAGTTTGGGTGGGGAGATCTGGGACCTCACACTGTTAGCTCTGTTGTCACATCGCCGCCGACACACGTGTAATTATTTGTGCTCACCTCTCTGTCTCTCTCACTCTCCTATTTTAAGCTAGTAACTACTTATAAATGATTTTTAAACACTCTGTATAGATGTAATTCAATAAAAAAGCTATAGTATAGTATAAATCTCATAAGACTAGTCAGAGTTGCTTTTGCGACGGTGTCAGGTGGTGACAGGAGGGACAGCCCTGCGTGAGCGGGTCATACTTGGTCAGTCTCCCGCCATGGAAACTATAAAAAAGAAACTCACCTATAGACTTGTACCTCCGGGGTGGTGTGGATAAAAAGTCGAAAACAAGAGAAAAAATAAAGAAAATACAATTAGTAGTAGTTAATATATGAGAGAGAGAGAGAGAGAGAGAGAGAGAGAGAGAGAGAGAGAGAGAGAGAGAGCACGTGTGTGACGATGTGGCAACAGAGCTAACAGAGTGAGGTCCCGGAGCGCCCCACCCAAACTGCCTTCATAAAATAGAACGACCATAGTTGTAACTGATAAAGTAGTGCTTAGTAATGACATCAACGTATTTGAAGGCGTTATCTATTCAGCACCATGGCGCCTTGCTGTGGTTTGTTCTTGCTTTCTCCAGACGATCTTATGCAGTTTAAGACAGACCTCTCATACTGAAGGGGTTCATGAACACTATATTTAATCACCCCTGTTCAAATTGCCTCCTTCCTAATCTGAATACAAATCGCCTGGATGTAGTAAAAATATAATGAAGTACATGTCAACGTATCGAACCGGTGACAAATATTACAAGCGAGAATATCCGTTGGAACAATTCTGTCCGTCTGTCTCTCACTAACGATTTTTGGATGCTAGATACTTTGCTTCTGTAGACTCTGGTATCTTTTGCGAAACCACACCACATCGCACCACATCACACCATACCTAACAGTCACCCTTCCACGTCAGACTACACCAAGGACATTAACCGAAGGTCCCTGAATAGTCCGTATCCAATGCTTTTCAACCTGTGCCTTTCATCATATCACTCCCAAGCCAAGTAATACTGTCCGCTGTAATGGACGCTATATAAATGTAAATTATTATAATATTGGTCCCATTTACCCTGTTATAGTCTCGACTACTTAAGTATCTGTTCTACCCAGCCCCAGACGATTTCGTTGATCTGAAAGTGAGTGCAGGAACCCGAGTGTTAATACTGACACCATTAACTTTCTTATGGTCTGGGTAACATTTGTATTCTAATACAGTGAAGGACAGACGACTTTATTCAGCTGAGAGTCATTGGAGCCTAGTTCCATGCGAACATATAACCTTTATCCTTTTATAAAAATACTTATGAATCATAAAACTTTATTATCTCTAATGTTAGGACGTCATTTATAATTTTCTTTCGGTACCTCCAGACCATTATATTTAACGTGGAGGATTTTTTCTTTTACCTGAAGGAACAGCTTTCTATTTAATTATTTATTTATTCATTTGTTATATTCATTTGACTTATTTACTTCACTACCAATGAATTAATCTAAGCTGGATAACATCTTGTGGTACAGTAGCACCAAGAATATACCACAAATACGTCAGTGGATGGAAGGCATTAATCTCTTCAAACGATGACATTATTTACTCTTATTCCTTTGATCTCCAAACTATTTCTGTTTCATACAGACCAGGAAACTTTCCGAACTGCTGGATTAGACTCACAGTCTTCATTAACGGCTTCAGTATGAGAGACCTTGTAAAAGCTGAATTAAACCGACTGTAAGCATATGTCTTTCTTAAGATGAATGAAACCGTCAGTGAGCATAAGTCTCTCTTAAGCTGAATGAAATCGTCAGTGAGCATAAGTCTCTCTTAAGCTGAATGAAACCGTCAGTAAGCATAAGTCTCTCTTAAGCTGAATGAAACCGTCAATGAGCATAAACCTTAAGGGATACGTTATCGCAATGAAGGTGTAAAGAGTCTTGAAACTTTAATCACTTCCATTTGATGACTGACTTTTACATTTTTATTATTCCTCGCAGTACACGCTTTTATTTACTTTAATCTCCCTACATGGAGTGAGGCGCCTCGGCATCTTGCTACCCGGAATTCTTCAAGTAATTTAAAAAGCACCATTAGCCATGAAATATTACAATTAATCAGAGAGTAAGAAACGGCACATAAAATCCCATGAAATGATGGAATTTATCACAGTGATTTGGAAAATGCACTTACCGAGCCTTTTACTGTTTTTTTTTTTTTTCTGGTGTTTTTTGGTAAGATGAGTTTAGTGAAACCTGCTGATTGATGCAATAGGTTTTAATTCGTTATATAACCACTATGAATAGTGGTAATTGTCTAAATATCATCTAGGCTTCATAAATTATAAAAATGAATGTTTTAAAATCATAATAGCTGAAGTGAAATACGTAGATATACTATTATATCATCATCAACATCATTAGCCTGAGTCAGTCAACTGCAGAAAAGAGGCCTACCCCATCCTTTCCTACTCTGCCCGGTTGGCTGCTTTCCTTTTCCAGCCAGATCCAACGAATCAATGAATCTTATATCGCCAACTTGCTCTCTGTCTGCCGCTTAGTCTCACTCAATCTCCAGGCTGTCACTCAGTTACCCTGGTTGTGCCAATTTTTTTTTTTTTTTTTAATGCAAAGAAAAGGGAACCAAAGACCAGGAGCCGCAAACCGTTCCCTCCAAGAAAAAAAATACAACAGAGAGCCAAATTCAAGATCAGTTCATTTCAAGATGCCTGGACACACTGCATTTGAAAGACTAAAGATCATAGGTAGTAGGAGATACTGAAAGAGGGAGACAGTTCCAGAGTCGACCTGTTGGATAAATGAAGGACTGGGAGTAACGGTCAACTTTTGCATTAGAGAGCTGGACAGAAAAGGGATGAGAGTTTGTTGCTAGACGGGTGCTACGCGCCCATCGTAGAGGTGGAGGGATGCAAGCAGACAGTTCAGAAGAGCAGTGACCATTGAAATAACGATAGAAAAGAGATAAAGATGCAACAGTGCGGCGAAGAGACAGAGGTTGAAGGGAGCCAGTAAGACGAGGAGAGTTAATAAGATGAAAAGCTTTTGACTCCACCTTGTTGAGAAGAGCCATGTGGGGAGCCTCCCCACAAGTGTTGCCATATCCGAACAACGAAATATGCTAGGGCAATGAAAAAAATTGATAGATTGAGCAAAGTTATTCCAAGTAAAAAACGAATTATGCTAATTTGAAGCCAAACGATAAAATTCTATATTTGTTTATGTTACATATTAATTATGTATTGTGTTTACCATGAAAATATTTAATTGAACTCTACATAAGAGAATACATTTCTCTCTCTCTCTCTCTCTCTCTCTCTCTCTCTCTCTCTCTCTCTCTCCGAGCCTTGATGACACATAACTTCAGCTGAATAGAAACATTGCTGTTGCACCACTTATAAAAAGTTTTATTTTTCCATTATCTGGTGAGCCACACTCTGAATCCACTTTCAGCCAGCCATTCTGGGGAAAAAGTTAAGTTGTAACTTTTTTTACTAGCTTCTTTTTTCTTCTCGGGTACGTCAGAATCATGGTCACTGCTATTTAGGAATCATTGCCAAATGAAGCTTTTGAAGTACTAGATCCTGGATCCTCTTGACAAACTTTCTTCCTCTGGCTCGCAATCATGAAATAGCTAGGTTACTGCATGGAGTGGTACTCCACTACTGGTGTAACATTTTTTTTTTTTTTTTTTTTAAATCAAAGAATGGCAGTCAGCTGCCTCATGGTTTCTCATAGACGGTTTGCTGAGCTACAGAGTACTCTCATAATATCGTTCTTTAGGTATCAGTATGGCAACACATTCATTCGCCAATGAGCTACCCGCCCAGCTCTCTCTCTCTCTCTCTCTCTCTCTCTCTCTCTCTCTCTCTCTCTGATTTATAGCTTTTATAGAATTATTCCAAATTTATTCCATTCCATTCTAAATTATGCTAGAAATATTCCAGACTCGAAAGCTTGTTCAGAATTATGCTAAAAGAATAAAATTATGCTAGATATGGTAACACTGCTCCCCACACGAGAGTTGTACTCTACGCAGGGACGAGTAAAACCAGTGTGACGGCCACCTCCATTTTTACCTTTTTGTTGAAGCTATTATATCCTCCACTCCCGTCGGTTCCCCCTTCCAGGAAGCTCCTCTCCATGCAACTCCCAACTGATTGTCTTCCATTCCTCTCTCTGCACTCCTAGGTCTACGCTCCAAGGATTTTGCTAGACTCCACGTTTCTGCTCTGTAACTTACAACGGGAAGGACACACTGTTTACATAGACTCTTTTGGCTCAGTGCAGACTTGCATAGCATACATGTGGTTAATTAGTCTGCCCAAAGCCCTCCATCCCATTCCTATTCTTCGCTTGACTTCATTATCGCGAACTTGGTCTGCCTGAACTGCCTTGCCCTTGGGATATGTATTCCTCAACACATGCCAGTTCTTCATCTCCCAGTTTTACTGGGCAGGAACAAGCAGATTTGCTGGAGATCATTTTCGTCTCCAGATTCATTGTCAAGCTTACCTTCAGAGTTTCCGTGTTCGGACCATATACTGTTTACTGTGATCCCCCCCTCCCCCCCAATTCAATTAAAAAGACTCTGTCGTCTGCAAATATAAGACTGTTCAATCACTCACTATTTATTTCAATTCATATGTCATCCCGGTGGAAAATGTCTGATAATGTCCTTTAAGCTTCTAATAGATGGCGTAGATGAAACTGTGTTTCACTGTACAACGTCTTTCTTTATGCATGTTTTTTGGCTAACCTTATGGAGCTTAATGATATAGCATGATATCACTAAATATCTTGCAGTACTTTAACATACTGTACGTGTCTTCTCCACTTTGTCCTCAAATTACTTTCATCGCTGTAGCTGCTTCAACTGAATCAAATGGTTACTCATAATCGACAAATGCTATTCAGAATGGTTTCTTATACTTCGCAGTTTATTCAATCACTCAACCAACAACTGGAATATGGTTTGCTATCGAGTAACCACTACGACATCCTACCTATTCTCTTGGCTGGTTTTCATCTATGGAAGACCCGTTTGAATTGTTAGTAGCTCTGTGCAAAATTTGTACATGGCAAGTAGAAGGCTAAGTGGATGGTAGTTCTTTAGGTTTCTGATGTCAGAGAGTCTGCAAATCTAGTAACAACGTATTTTTCCAAACTCTGGGTAGAGCTTTGAATTCTAGACATTTCGGAAATACTTTTACAAGTTCATTTAATGTGAAATCACCTATATCCCTATTTAGATTATTACCTTACTTCTCTACATTCACCTTAATGTGTTCTTTACTTCTAATATGAGTTAGGGATTACTGTGTCCAAAATTTTTATATCATGAGCTGACCCTTTCCCTAAAATTCTTGCGCTGTTACGATTTGTATATATATATATATATATATATATATATATATATATATATATATATATATATATATATATATATATATAATATACCTGTCTCACATATGTATATACAGTATGGTAACATCAAAACTATACAAATATTCATTCGTAATTATTGTAATATATACATATTGTTTATTATCTGTTCATACATTATCTTACCATATGCTGCGGCAATCCTATCTGCTGACTCCAATTAGTTAAAGATTTTACTAAGCTCGGAATTTTTGGTCACCCCTCTCTCACCCCGAGTAAGAGCAGATTAGCACAACCTCTCACCAGGGCAGGCTGTGCCACTATGCAAGTCCTGGTTGAGTCCTGTATTGCTCAAGATTTGTATATAATTCAAGAATATACTGTAATCTACATAAACCTCATTACAATTTACTTCAAACCTCAAGACTGACTGAACCTGCAAAAGTTAACATTAACCACAGACCAACTGCTGCTTGTTGGTAGCGAGCAGGTGGGATACATAAAGACTTTCAGTGGTCTATAGGAAATCATACATTTAGCACATGAATCATTGCCTGTTCCTGTTCTCCTACAACAAGAGGACGTTTAGTTTGGTAACTACTGCTGTGGTGTTGTCCTACAGCTACAGTGGTTTCCAGGTCTTCCTTACATCATCATTGTTCCTGTATTCATTGTCATTAGTGGTGGTAACTTCGTCGTCACTGTCCTGGTGTGTGAGTGTGAACAAAGATTTTCCTGAAGACGTTTCCTGACTTCCTGTACTACTGTTCCCAGGCGGAGGCACCGCATGCCCTGACGTCACGTCTTGACCAACATCCTCGATTGGCGGGACTGGGATGGCAGGATTTGATTTGATTTGACTAATTTATTACGACCGAAGGTGAAAAAGCTATTACAGTGCCATGTGGCCATATGTGAGGTGAATACAGGGGAACTCGTGCCACGCAGGACACGCTGTCTAGCTATAATAAATTAACACCCACCAAAATGTAGATGATGCATGAGAATAACATCTAGGTTATCATCTTCTAATAAATGTTTACAAGTGTCCACTAATGTGAGTCTGTGTGGTATTAAATCAGAGACAAGTGGACACTGCAGGCAATAATGGTCAAGGGTATTGGCAATGGGTGCGTCACACAGCTTACAGAAGGAGAAATGAGGTGCGTTGCATGCCCCAGCTATCTGCCACACAGGTCGGTAGCTCAGTCTGAGGCGGCCACACACCACGTTATGTTGATGAACCATAAGACCACTGCAACGATATCTATGGGGACGAGAGAGAAAGTGGTCATAATGTTCGATAGACGCACTGTGAGCTCTCTCAGCATTTCTATGGTGGAGAATAGGGGAGCGGGCTGCTCTACGTATTATCTGCTTGTAGCAAATGGGGAGGGCATTAGTAGCATCCACAGCAGGCGGATCTAGTCTACAGGCAGTTCTTGCAAGGAGGTCAGTGGTGTTGTTGGCTGTGAGATCAATGTGAAAGGGAATCCACAGAAAGTGCACCACCAGCGAACGATAGCGGGCAGTGGCCAATTGACGGAGTATCTGCATAACGAGGTATTGATATGCAGGCCTGGGAGAGGAGAGGGCATGGAGGGCAGGCTGTGAGTCACAGATGATCAAGCCTCTGTTGTTCGTCCGTATTAATAAAGTAACTGCATCCAGGAGTTCACATAGTTCTCAATACGTAGAGCTCGATGAGGTTGGCAGTCTACGGCCCAACCAGCCCCCTTGAGGTGGGTCCAGACTTGGGGAAAATACAGCACAGCCAGCACTGCCATCCTCCTGCAGGGAGCCATCAGTGTACATATGGTGGGCCAAAGGGAGGGAAGACGACAGCCCGGCGATAGTCGCCAAAGCTAGCTGTTTCTGAAGCTGAGGCAGGTCAGTCTTGGAGGCCAGAGTGTGTGAGATGGCAGGCACAGGGGTCTGCCAAGGTGGAATGCCATAGTCCACCTCCCCAGCAGGCACCGGTACGTTGATGTTTAGCCGTCGGACGTTTGAACAAACAGTATTAACTAGTGTGTGGCCATCATTACGAAGCAGAGGCAGTGGTGCAGTGGGATCAAGGGAAGTCCAAATGATGTGAGAGTAGTAAGGTGAGGATAATGCAGGCACTTAATGCTGAAGTATGTAACCACAGAGTATATTCTCTCAACAGGTGGTGGAAGGTTGAGTTCAAGATGCATGTTGACAATTCTGGTTGAGCAAAGCAGCCCGAGATGAGTCTCATTACTGCATTTTGGAACTTCTCAAGACGTTGTAAGGCTGCTCTGGAAAGTTGACAAAGAGCAGGGAAGAGATAATCAACAACTGATCGAATGAATGCTATGTATATGGTTCGTGCTACAGGAATAGACACCCAGGCAACGTAATTAGTGAGCCACTTGAGAGGTTTTAGGCGCTGCTGTAGCCGGGTCAGCAGATTCTGAACAATCGGATGCATGCGTTGTCTTGCAGGAATGGAAGGAGAAATACGTACAGGCGCCCCCTGATAAAGGTACTGCGTACACAGAGGAATAACACAATCCCCGACAGAGAATATAGGCAGTGTTCTTGCTGGACGGGAAGTGAAGATTCTACTCTTTTCTGGAGAGATAATGTGTCCGCATTTGGATGCCAACTCTTGAAAGAAGTGAAAGAAACATTGCAGATCTGCTGGGGATTTTGAGTGAAGGCAGATGTCATCAGCATTGCAAGTAATTATGGTTCCAGGGATGTCAGGAAGGAGGGTGAGTAGACGATGTATGAGGATATTAAACAAAAAAGAACTAAGGACACAAGGAGGTGTAGCAGGGGGGGAATAGTGATTGCTGAGAGCAATGTAATAAGAGAAGAGCACAGGGATAGATGAACGCCTGACCCGGGACGCCACGAGGCTGGATGGGGATGGCAGGTGCTCCAGTCAAGAAGGACAACGCTATACGACGTCATAGACGCGTCACAGGTATGTAATGGCCAATCGCCTATCAACTCCCTCCCTCTGCTGTGCGGTGGTGCCGTGCCGGTGTCGTATGCACGGAGTGACTTATGCTAGAAGTAACCGTTCCACTCAGTGCTCATGAGCCATCAGGGGTAAACGAGTGCCATTACAGCTGCTAAGCTGAAAGAATCCACTTGTAATCTCAAGAACTGCGCCATTTATCACCAACATTTAATAAAATACATGTGTCAGGAAGATAGTTGGATGTCTTATCGACCTATAAGTAACTTGGACGTCGAAACAGGTAAGTGGAAATGGGTATGTCTGTTTACACGTGATATGTTTTCAGTGCCAACCATATGTCTGTCGTTTTTCACTTAAAAACTAGTTGTAATTATCAGCCAAATTACACAACCTGATACATTTGTGCACCGTATTTATGTGTGGAAACGATGGTCGGATGCCATGCCTGTTATAAATAAGATATAACCATAATAAGAGAATCTGGTAAAATTATATGATTAAAAATGGCTATTATTTTTGTCATTATATCATTCAAGCTAGTTGTTGTAATCAAACTACACAACCTGGTACATTTGTACATCATGTTTATGTGCTGAAAAGATGATCAGATGTCATACCTGTTGTAAGCTATAAAAATTAAGTATATTGAGGCACGCCTGTTAATTTACAGTATGATATAATTGGCCATTATTTTTTGTCTCTGAACGCAAAGTTTCATTCAAATTCGAGCTTTAGTGGTGAATCCAATGGCTGCATGAGACCCATTTCTTACATCAACCCAAAAAAGCTTAGGAAAGCAGTTTTAGTCATTCCATTTTTCCATCAAGTGGTATCCGAAAGAGTTAATACCATAGGCGACCACTCATGACTCATGGCCTAACCGTCTGTGATAATATGTCAGTTTCCTTTAAAATGCCCAAATTTTTACTATCTTCTATTTTTGGTATTAGTTTACAAGTTACCAATATGATTTCTGAGGCGAGGATCAATTAGGTTTGGTTAGGTCTGATTAAATTTGGTTTGGCTTGATTTGGTTTGGTTTGGTTGGGTTAGGTTATGTTTGGTTAGCAACTCGTGAAAATTTACTTTTTTTTTTTTTTTTTTTCCACTGTATTACCTGTTAGAAATAGATGTCACATGTAAGAAATAAAAATCATCCCATTGCATTGCACCATTTTAGTAATAAATAATTAAACACTGTAAAACTGTAGCTGGAAGAATTAGGTAGTGAATTACTCAAAATTATAAACATTGTTTGTAGGACAGTCCTATTGATATTCCTATGTTAAGTGATCTTACCTCCCCATATCTAGTTGAAACCAGTGTACACTACAGTATATTAAACAAAATTGACAATTTTCAAAAGTTGACAGAAAGACGGGGCTTGAACCAATGAGCTTTGCATCTGCAATGACAGGTGCAGAGCAGTCCACTTAATCCCAATATTGCTACCCAGAGGGATATATATGGGTATGTGGGAAAAAGAACTAGGCATTGTTTGGAAATTTTTTGGAATTGCATTAACACACCCAGCAATCAAATCCTAGTAATTAAAAGCTCACCACTTACTTGATATTGTTCAAAGCATACTACCCCCCTAAACTTCACACACATATATATATATATATATATATATATATATATATATATATATATATATATATATATATATATATATGTCATCATCATCAGCCGTTTGAGTGTCCACTGCAGGACTGGCCTATCCCGACCGAAGTAGGGGCGATACAGCCAATGTATCTCTACCAAGTGGCTTAGGCTGTCTGGTAGAGATTGTATGTAGGGTGAGAAGTGCTTGTAAGTGTAACTGTTGTGTTGGAGTGGCTTTGGATGTGTGTGCAGTCTGTGAACCAAGTGTAATCGGCCCGCGCAAGCTGACTGGGTGCAAGCTTACTTTATAGTAAGCGACACTGGTCCAACCACAGCACCCCTGGTGTCCGCCAATGCGGTACGTGGCCGGGTGAACACTCCCAAAGTTTATTACCCTGGCGGGGCGCGAACCCTGGCTCATCCGTGTACGAGACGCACACTGTACCACTGTACCACAGAGGCTCCAAGTATATATATATATATATATATATATATATATATATATATATATACACTCACACACACACACACACACACACCCATACCACGTTATTCGACCCATTGATAACTGGTGCTTTGCTAGACTGAACACAAGAAATAGGGGAAGATGCCCCCAATCCAGACAATTTGAATGTCCATCGCCTCGGCAATCCACCACCTCACCGCTCTCTAGTCCGACACCTTGCCACCACTGCTCCGGGCGCTCCCTAGCTTTGAAAAGCGCGTGTCCAAATCAGTGCACTGCTGCCAGACGTGTTTCCCTCCCAGTCCCTCCCCATCCCCCCCTTCCTACCCCACCCCCTGCGCACTGCTGGTGCTGCTTGCTTCGCTCATCCTCTCTCGCTGTGTCTGTCGCCAAACTCAGTAGCTCTCCTCACCTCTAGACACTATACTTTCCTGCATTGGCACGTGCTGCACCGCCACCACCACTGCCATGCTTAAACATTCAGCTTCAGCTTCCATCTCTCACCAGCCCGCCAGCAAGAGGCCCCACAAGACCACCATGCTGGGATTGAAGCTGGACGTGATTTGGTGCCACGCAGAAGGAGACGGGCCCTCCAAGGTTGGTAAAGCCCTTGGCGTACCTGCACCACTGTGTATACCATCGTCAAAGAGAAGGTCAAGTACCTGGTTTTGGGGACATCAACCATCAACCCTGAGTCACTCCAAGTCACCAGGACGAGAGACCCCCGGATTGAGAAGATGGAGTCTCTCCTTTCTGCAAGGATCAAGGACATGTGTTAGAAGAGGCAGCCCATGAGCCAGGACCTCTGGAGGTCTCCGGGGACCGAACCTGGGCCCTCGTCGTCTGTGAGCAACTTCAAGGCCAGCCAGGGTTGGTTTAACCATTTCTGGAAGAGGGCCTGTCTTTACAACGTGCAGCTGAAGAAAGAATCTGTAAGTGCGGATGCTGATGTGGCAGCGGCGTTCCCCAAGGAGTTCAGGAAACTCATTGAGGAAGGTGGCTATACCCTGTGGCAGGTATTCAAGACCGACGAGACAGGTTTCTATTGGAGGAAAATACCTTCCAAGTTAGCGGTTTTATGTTATTTCTAAGATTATAACATAAGGTAAAAAGTGGTGAATGTGGACTCAATTGCTATGCACGTGGTGATATCCGTAGTGATTTCCCCAGATGGTGCTATATTTATCCATAACATATAATCCATGTAGAACAAAACGCATGGTATTAGTAGCATACAACTATAAACATGGGGAAAATCTTCCTACAAATGGAACAGCTGTCAACAGGGAAATATTTCAGTGATGACTCATATCTCAGTGTTATTCAGTGTCATAATATTTAAGCACCTAAACGGTATTACTTTTGAGTTGTGTTAGGTTTATCTTATTGTTTTTTTTTTCTCCTATATGTAAACACTGGATGTGAAAAACCTTCCAGGTAAGTCCTCTCATGTTTTGTTCTGTGTGCGTTCGACCGAAAAAGTGGAGCATGTTGACTCGATAGCCGGTGAAAATATATTCATGTTGTGAATTCCGTACTGATTTGCCCTGAAGGTGATATATTTTACCATATTTAAGCATAATGAATCGTCCACGTGGAATAAAATGCATGTTAGCCATAGCATAATGTGATTAAAATGGAAAAAGCTAGGGTTAGGAGGGTGATGGGTAGGAGGTTGGGGGGTGGGGGGTTGGGTGTTGTGTGGGGATGGGGGTAGGGGGTGTGGGGGATAGGGGGTGGGGGGGTTGTGAGGGGACAGTGGGGGGATGGTGGGGGTGTGGGGTGTGGTGGTCGGAGATGGGGGTGGGGTGGGGATGGGGGTGGGGGGGTGACCGCATATGCGAACACCCGTATTTTTGGCCCTAGTACCTTTGGACAGCATATGTGGACACCCGTCCTTTAGGAGATGGCTGCTAAATATAGGCTTACGTTGGCAGTAGGAGGTAATGTAGAGGGTGACGAAACTTAAACCCTTATTGGTTTATTCTTCTCAGAACCCGAGGAAAAATTTGGGAATGCCATCCCAAACCTGAAAGCAGTGTCTGACTTTGAACCATCTTTATATAGTGATGATATCTCTGTGAATGAATGAATGATACAAATACAGCTGATAAGAGATAGAAGACTTGGTACCTTAAATACCTCTGCACACCTCCACCTCTGGAAGGAACCATGGAGAGATGCATGGGAGCTGGACAGGGCAGACATGCTCTGCAGAGAGACCAAAATCTTCCATAATCCACCTATCCCTCTACTCAAAGGAATGTGGAGTGCGAGAATGAAAAACATATTACTGGAAAACTTAATGCTGTGACACACAAACAGCAGTGAGTCAGGCTTATATATGACACGTTTCCAGCAACGAACGATTAGTGACTTGCGTTGTATATCTAGGGGAGACATGCCAGCCTCCACAAACAAGCTAGGAACTGGGAAGGATCTGACAACACCAGAAGCACAACGCGAACCAGCATGATGCATAAGATCGAGAGCACTAAGCCGTGGTACAGTAGTGAGGAGGACACCTCGCAACAATAGACATGTTTAAATCCCATTATGGCTTGATACGGGTGTAAGAGTGTATTTCAATTTGCACCCCACTAGGTGTGAGATAGTACCTTCAACAAAATCATTGCTTCCACGCAAGACACTCGTAGAAATTTCAAATGCGAAACTCGACAAGACCGACAGGCGACAGTTAAGCATTAAGTTAAGAAACTTGGTCTCCTACGTGCACTGTAGCCGGTGTTAGAAATAAATTAGGGTCTAGGTAAACCCCCTTATTCTACAAAAGTGCTATAGTCTTGCTTGAAGAAAAAGGAAAACCACTCCGGTCTGCCCAGCTGCATTATCCTCTCAACTGTACACATCTGGGAGCCAACAAACAATATTGGTCATTCACGTAAAATGAAGAAGACATCCCCTCAGACAGGGAAACTGTTATGCATTGATGGAAACAGCAAAAAAAAGGAACACTGTGCACACTCCTCTGTGGAACACCATCCTCCTGAACTCGAGGGACAAAGAGTGAGGAGCCCACATGAACTTGAAACCTACGGTATGACAAGAAGTCACTAAGGAACAATGGCAGACGTCCATGCAGCCCAAAACAGTGAAGCTGACTCAGAAAGTCATGCTGTATCATAAGTCTTTTCTAAGTCAAAGAACACAGCGACAATATCGAGATTCAAAAGCCTCGCAGACTGCTGACTCAAGTCTGATGACTTTGTCTTATGTACATCGCATGCTACGAAACCCACTTTGTGACGGAAAGGATTTTTTTTTTTTTTTATCTAGATACCAAACGAACCTCTCGCTAGCTGTCTTCTCAAACAGTCTGCACACACAAGATGTCAAATGAGTCGGTAATTAGACACATAAGAATGATCCTTACGTGGCTTAGGAAACGGGAGGACTGTACCTGTCTTACAATTAGTGGGGACTATACCTTCGTCCCATATCCCATTATAAAGATCCAAATAAAACAACAGGGAATCGCACGGCAAATGGCAAATCACAGCATAAGGACTGTTATCAGGTCCATAAACTGAGTCACTACACTGCTTGAGACCAGCAAGCAGTTCAGAGAGAGTAAAAAAAGCATTACAGTATAAGGTTCTCCTCCACTAGACAAAAAGAAATATTTAAACCTTCCTGTTGCTGCCAAAAACAGCTAAATGACTTGATGGGATCTGATTGCAAAACAGTACAAAAGTGCTGACAGGGCTCGAGCTACCTTAAAGGCATTGGATATAGAAGATCATTGAATTTTAGGTACCAGGGGAGGAAAAAAATGAATACATGCCTTTTATTTTCCTCACCTGCTTCCAGATCAGTGGCAAAAGAGTGGATGAGGTGACAGAGAAGAGAATGGTTTTCTAAGTGGTGCGACGTGACTTTTTCAGAAATGAATGATAACGGGAATGAGCTTTCTTTCACTGATTTTTAAAATGACATCTTTAATCCTCTTGTATCTCCTACTACCAGCTTTGTAGGCACTCCTAACAAAAGCACGCTTCTCATACTACCAAAACTTTCCAAAGGTTTCAGGAATAAAGGAAAGACCAGTCTGAAATACAGTAGATGATGATACTGTTCTGCACCATCAACACCGAAAGCCAGGAATAGTCAAGAACATAGCGACAAGATGTTGTAGAAATGCAAAAGCCTCACAGACTGCTGACTCAAGTCTGATGAGGTTGTCTGATGTACACTCGTGATCACCAGAGAGTTAGCCAAAGTCGTGGTCAGGCGTAGGCTACACAGTCAGACACACTCCACCGTCGTTTCAGAAAGGTTTAGTGCATCAATAAACAATTTTCTAAGCATCACTAAAGCACTTTTGCTTCACATATTATATTACTTTCTCAAGTAATATATGCATGGTAAGAAATAGACAAATTTGGTCATAGCTGTTATTTTTACTCTGTAATGAGGGCATGATATTTGAATTTCATACACTGTTTTATTAATCTGTTTATTATTTCACTGACCTATTTCTTGAAGCAAGCCTTTAACCGAGCTGTTGGTAGGTGATAGCAGAGAAATATCCATGACTGCCACAGCAGCCGGGATTCACGCGACATATTCTAAGTAAGAATGCTTTATAATACTTATATCATTGACAGAAATTTACTATTACTGTAGTGCCCGGAAGTGATAATGAGTTGTCTTGTTCATTTTACATGACCAAAAGTTCGGTTAAATGAGAGAGTGTGGCCTGGACATAGTTGTTACCATGCAGACGTGACCAGAACATAGATTAAGTTACCTAGTTGCTAAGTCACTTTTTTTTCCTACTGTAATATACTAGTATTAAGTCTCTTTATAATGTAAAAACTCGAGTTAGATGGGAACATGTGCCTTTGGTCACGTGATCCAGCATAATGTATGCGTGCGGAAAGTGATGTAAAGCACGATAATTTTTGTTTTTCGATGTAAGGGTATAAAGAGAGAGAGGTTGCTGAGTAGTTATTATAACTAGAGAATATCATTTTTTTCGGGTAATCGATTGTAAGGTGAAAGACATCACACTGAGTCTATCACGAGTCTGTGATAATAAAGATCTTAAATTACGTACGCCATCATCCCCCGCTCCCCCTTGCATCACGCAGTTTTGGCATGTCTGACTCGCTCACCGGCCGTGGTGGGTGGCAGTTGGTCGGTGCTGTCGTTATCCTCCTCCCCCCCACCCCAAGGAATTCTGTAAGTAATTTGATATGTCTGATATGTTGAAGTGCGAATAGTGATGTCCCACGAGTGATGATAGTGGCGAAATAGAGAAATGGACTCAGGGTGGAGTCTAGGTGTTGTCGTTCCTCAGGAGGTGTAGCGGTGGCGCCGTTGGCCTTTGGAGAAGCGAGTCCTGCATTCCCGCTCACCTCCCCTACATTTTAGAGCTGGATAGTGAGGTATTTCCCATATTTTTGTGTACTGTACTGTATAGTATTATTATTTAGTAACTGGAATACGAAGTGCTACAGAGTTCTGTCTGAGTCTCGGATGAGTGTGTGATTTTTGTGGGCCAAGTATCAGGTGCCCGGGGACTGTGAATTTTTTTATTGTTGTGTTGAGATGACTGCAATTCAGTGCTTATTGGGGCTATGTTGTGAGTTAATGTTCACGTAGTTACTTTGTGAGGCACAGCGATATTGATGCAGTGATGATTTTCATGGTTAGAGTTATAGTTATTCATGCTTACTGTATTTGTTATAGTACTTTTTCTTCGGTGTTATCCCTACCATAAGTATTATTTTGAGCAGACCTATGTGTCTGTAGTGCCATGTGTTATTCTGTTATTACTTGAGATGCCGAGTGTTGTAACTCATGTTTCTTTATTATGAGACTTTCCTGATCGTGTGAAGGAATTACTTGCATTGGGGAGAATTGTTATTCATTATTCATATTAACTTCTAGCGGGTCCAAGTGTGGAGGTCAAAGTACCAGTGAGTGAGTTAAAATCCAAGTGTGGAGGTCGAAGTTCAAGTCGGGAGATCAAGGTCCCAGTGTGGAAGTTAAGGTCGGGAGTGGCAGACTGGACCAGTGAAATTTGTGCTCAGAGGGACAATAATGAAGAAACACATTGGACTGGGACAGAGGACCTAAGTTTTGTGGATTTGAAATTAGGACCATATAGAGATATATTTTTCGAACAATATGCCAACTGATTCATGTTTAATCTGTAAAGCAAGTAGCTGGGGAAGATTTCTACTTTTTGGTCTTGTTAATACACATTCCCTCCCACTCGAACTTTATTGTTCGTATAACCCTTGAGAACTGGTGGTATAGAGCTTACCTAGTAGTTTAGTAATGTGCAACTTAGAAGCATTCTGGGAAACTGCGTAGGTTGGGCTTGGGTTGGCCTAGTTGGAGACTGGCCCCATCATTTTGGCATGCTACCACTCTTAACTTGGCCACTTGAAATGTAATAAACGCAACCGAAGAGGCCGCTAATGGGAGAGAGTCTCCATCAATCTGAGTTCCCGACCGTTCTAGCACACAGTGGTCATCAATAGTGACTTGTTTCTGCCCCTTTTGACCAGGTAAAAGTCTGGATCGCAGAGGTGACAGTACATTACTACTACTTTGAACTGCATTTTTTTTTTCTAGTGATAACAGACCCCGTTGCCGATAGATATAAATAAGCCTAGATGCCACATGACGCTACTGTAGATGCGTCTGCGCGGCCGCCATCTTGGAACGGTCGAGGCAGACGATGTCGTGTTCCTGACGATGATCAAAGCTGACCATTATTTACCTAGAAATGCAACAGCATTGTGCTGCTTTTGGGTGTAGAAATCGTCAGAATATATCTATGGTGACACCGATAGCATGAGCGGCTCAACTGTCTGGTTATGCAAACGTTCCTCGGCTGCTTCTCTATCCTCCGAATGGAGGATGGTGGGTTGCAGAAGAGAAATTTAAGCCTGCAGTCCACCGAGTTCACGTTTCAGATGAACCAGGAACCACAACCATTACCACCACAACAACAGCCACCACCACCACCACCACCACAACAACAACAATAACCACTATCACCAGCACCACATCCACCACCACCACAACCACCACCACAACCACCACCACCACCACAACAATAATCACCACCACAACAATAATCACCACCACAACAATAACCACCACCACAACAATAACCACCACAACAACAACCACAAAAACAACCACCATCACAACCACCATCATTACAACACCCACCACCACAACAACCATCATTACAACACCCACCACCACAACAACCATCATCACAACCACAACAATAACCACCACAGCAACAACCACAACAACAATCACCACAACAATAACCACCACCACAACAACCTCAACAACAATCACCACAACAATAACCACCACCATAACAACAACCACCACAAGAACAACCACCACCACCACAAGAACAACCACCACCACCACCAATGCAACAACCACCAATACAACCACCACCACCAATGCAACAACCACCAATACAACCACCACCACCACCACCACCACCATAACAACAACCAACACAATCACAACCACCACCACCACAAGAACAACCACCATCACCACCACAACAACAGCAACAACGACAACAACCATAAAAAACCACCACCACCACCACCACCACCACTACAACCATCACCACAACCACCGCCTCAACAACACCAACAGCAGCAACAACTATAACCACCATCACAACAATGACCACCACAACCGCCACCACAACAACATCCACTGCCACCACCACCACAACCACCACAACAGCAACAACCACAATCACCACCACAAAAGCCACCATTATAACCACCATCACAACCACCACCACCACCACAACAACCACCACCACAACAACCACCACCACAATAACCACCACAATAACCTCAGCAACAACCACCACCACAACAACCACCACAACCACCACCACAACCACCACCACAACAACCACCACCACAACAACAACCACTATCACAACAACCACCACCACAACAACAACCACCACCACAACAACCACCGCCACAACAACCACCGCCACAACAACCACCACCACAACAACCACCACCACCACCACCACAACAACCACCACCACAACAACCACCACCACAACAACCACCACCACAACAACCACCACCACAACAACAACAACCACCACCACCACAACAACAACCACCACAACAACCACTATCAACAACAACCACCACCACCACCACAACCACCACCACCACAACAACAACCACCACCACCACCACAACCACCACCACCACAACCACCACCACCACCACAACCACCACCACCACCACAACAATCACCACCACCACAACAACCACCACCACCACAAAAACCACCACCACCACAACAACCACCACAACACAACAACCGCCGCCACCACCAACGCAGAAACCACCAACACCACCACCACAACAACAAAAACAACCATCACCACTAACACAACAATAACCACCATCACCACCTCCACCACAACAACATTCATTTTCATAGTCCGAATTCGCTCTAAAAACACACACACACACTATTACATGCTTGACCGCTCCAACATGGCGGCTGCACAGACACATTGCCACTGTACTGAAGAATGGGCTATGCAGCATCTAGTCTTATTTATATCTATGCCGTTGCCATCCAATGGGAATGGTTGCCCTATTCCTACGTGACGTCTTAGCTGCATGTCCCCTCTGGTCAAAATGTGTGCAAATTAATGCCGTTAATTCATAAATAATTATTACGGTATATATGATGCCAATACCCACATATAGTGGCACATGTTTTTTTTTACTTCTTGGAAACTGCTAAATTTCAGACTGATTAAAGAAATGTCGACCCCTGTCAATAAACACGGGTTATTTTATTATGGAGGAGGAACCATAAGAATATGGTAATATCAATGATATGAGGAGTAGTACGCTTCAGATCACCTGGTTACAGTCCTTTGCCCACTAGTGCGGAGGCTGTGTTCGAATGCGTGGCTCGTGTGTGGTCATAACACTGCCCGCCACGCGTCCCTGGTCAGAGATTAGTAATCATGAGTGTATATCACATGCTCTAAAACCCACTTTGTGACAAAAAGAAGAAACAATTTTTCTCTAGCCAGCAAACGAACCTCACACTAACTGTCTTCTCAGTCTGCACACACAAGATATCAAATCTCTACCCAGTCAGCCTTACCCAAACACCAGCGAGGGACACACTCCACCAACAGAGAGTTGCATGCTTTTACCACAATGGAATAATGATCATTACCGTGCAAGTCAGGCAAAGTCTCACATAAAAAGTCCAGTGAATAATCATGGGACACCAATGTAAGATCAGTAACAGATAGAGTACCATTTAGTACATGAAAATGCGTCAGGTTGCCCTACTCAGAAGAACCAGGTCTAAATCCTCAATCAAAAATGCCAAAAGATCACCATGGGAGTTAGAGTTTCACCCCATAAAGTATGAAACCCATTTAGGTCACCTAGAACAACAAACGGCCTAAGAATTTTATGAATTAGGTGATCAAGATCAGCACATAAGATGGGTACTAAGAGAGGCAAATAAAGGCAACAGAATATGTAATTTCCCTCCAGGTGTAACTGAACAGCCATCATTTGCAGGAGCGAGAAAGGGCAGAAAAAGAAGTGAATGGGATATCTGTATGGCACAGAATTGCACAGCCACCTCGAGGGCTACAGTCCACAAGGGATGGTGAGTAGAAAGCTGTATATCCTTTGGTTTGTCTCTAAGCATAGCTTCCTGAAGGCAAACAAAGAAGGGGTGGAACTCAGACAGGAGCAGTTGAAGTTCTTTCCAACTGTCGATAACTCCTCTTCAGTTCCACTGCAGAGCAACGTTTACTGGATCAGGCATAACTGATACTTTTACCCCTTAGTGGGAGGGACACTTGACACATATGAGAAAATTTTGATAGAGGCCCTCCAGGCAATTTAATAGCACGGTTCTCAGAGCAAGCTGGATTGGCTCAAGGAGCAGGTAGAACAGGTCTTGATGCTGTAGCATTTTTAAGGGAAGTGGGAAAGGACGCAACAATCCCCACACTAGCGACCTCCACCACACCTATGGAAGAGGAAGTGTTAGCTGCCCTTGACTTGCTGCTCTGGCCAGGAGTTTACTTGGAGGATTGTCTACCACGAGCGACTCTGAGGAACCCCTACAACATTTTTGCACATTGGAATAATCAGTTTGTGCGGCAGACTTGGGCTTAGAGTGTACAAGAATACCTAATCTTCATAGATGAACAGACGTGGATACTGCTCCTGATAGTGTGACACTTTCTTGTGTAGTGCGTCAAGCAGAAATTTATTCAGTCCCTGAAGAAGGCATCGTGCTGGATGATGGCGACTCGTGAGACGCACCACAAGCATGTCCAGCAAAAATAGTGACAGGACAACATGCAGTAAAACCTGTACCAACAACGGAAAACGACGGACCAGCACATTCAGCAATCGAGGAAGTGGAAGCAATGTTGGACACTGCAACAGGGGATGACTGTGATGTCCTTGCAGCAGGAACAATTTAAGGTTGAGGCTCAGCCAAAATGGATGTATAATTAACCCCCTGTTGTGGGGACATGGACTGGACCCTGGTCTTAGCTTCTTTAGATGAAATAATCTCTCTGAGGTCAATGGGGGCTCCCATCATCCACCCACTCATTGAAGTGGTACTCTATTTCGGGGCAGCTCTAGAGTAAGTGGCAAGCCAAATGGTTTCCTGTAAACCAGGAGATCATTTAAAACGCAGGGTGGTAGCCTGATAACCAATCAACACGTGTTCCTTACCTGTCAACAAGGGAGTTGATGGCAGGTTTATGGCCCTCCCTGGAAAACAACTATCTAAAATACAAACAAGAAGCTTCGGACCAGGACAAACAGATGACGAGCAAAGACAGAACAAAGGACATGGTTTAGATAGCCACATGGAATGTAAGAGGTGTGAATGATAAGGTGAAAGAGAGAGACACTGTCCAGGTGCTTGAGGGTGCAAAAGCGGACATATGTGGATTAACGGACACTAAATGGAGAGGTGAGAGTGTGAGGGACTGGGAGTATATGCGTGGGAGTAGATGAGAATGAGAGGGCAAAAGAGGGTGTACTGTATGTATTGTAGTGTGCAAGAGATGGAAAGAGAATATAAGAGTATGGATCACTTGGTTCATGGATTGTATGGGTGAGACTGAAAACAGGATTACAAACGTGGGCTATTGTGTGTGTGCATATACCATTGCAGGATCATGCAAGTAGAATGAAAGAAGAGTTCTGAGCAAATGTGGAAGCATGCATGGAGAAATCTGAGAGGAATGAGAGAGTGTTTTTGACTGGAGATATGAAGGAAAAGTAGGGAATGTGAAGGTGGATGGAGTAGTTGGTGAGTGGTATATCCTTGCGCAGGTGGATGAGAATGGCAGTGCTGTAATGGACATTTGTGTGGGAAGGGGATTAGTGATAGCAAATATTCTCTTTAGGCACAAAATTATCCACAGACATACATGGCGAGTAAGGAGAGTGGGTGGTGAACTTCATGAATGGTAAGCAATAATTGAATATATGTTTGTGGATGAGAGATTAAGGTATGGAATGAATACAGGAGCATACAGAGACTGGGGGAGTGGACTTTCAGACCATCACTTTGTGATGGTAAAAGTTAAAGGTGAAGTGCAATGGAAGAACAGGAGGAAGGAAGGACAGGAGGAAGCAGCCCATACAACGAGGGTAGAAAGGTTGCAAGAGGATGAAAAAAAGGCAGAATTTAAGAGTGAAGTGCAGGAGTGATTGGGTATATATGATTTGGAGCAGATGGGGGAGGTGGAAGGTGTGTGCAAGATACTCACAGAAGAAATCTGTGTAGCATGTGAGGTAGTGTGTGGGGTGAAAAGAAGATGTAAAGGGGTGCAAGGAACAACATGGTGGATTGAAAAGGTGAGATAAGCTGTGGCGCAAAAGAAGAAAGCATTAAGTCCGTGGATGGGAAGCAGAGGCATGGAGGAAGTTGAGAGACCGAAAAGAGAGTTATGTGTAGAGAGGAAGAGAGGTGAATAGATTAGTAAGAGAGAATAAGAAGAGAGTGGGTGAGGAATTTGGGAGGAATTGGAGTGAGTGGAGGGAATGTAAGAAAATGTTCTGGGAGGAGGTAAAGAGAGACAGGGTAATAGAAAAGTTAGTAGGTGAGTGAAAGATAAAAATTGTAGATTTATAGTGGAAAAGGGAGAGAAAGTGGGCAGATGGAGAGAACACTTTAAGGAACTATTCAATATAGAGAATGAATGTAATGTGAGTATAAGTGACTGGCGAATGGCTGGGAGAAGGAGGGAGGTGGGATGGGAGGAAGAGATTAGTAGGAAGGAAGTAGTGGAAGCAACGAAGAAAGTCAAAATGGGGAAAGCCCCAGGAATTGGAGTGTGTGGTGAAATGCTGAAGTATGGGGGAGAGATATTAGTAGAACGGATTTGGAACAAAGTGGGCTGAGAGGAAGGTAGAGTCCTGGAGGATTGAAAGTCATGTATAATTATCCAACTGTACAAAGGAAAATGGGAAAAAGAAGTGTGTGGTAATCATACGAGCATTTGTCTCCTTAGTGAATTAGGAAAAGTGTATGGTAGGATATTTATTGACAGAGTAAGAGAATAACAGAGGAATTAGTTGGAGAAGAACTGGGAGGTTTTGGGAAGGGACAAGATTGTTTAGATCTAATAATCATCGTTAAGTCTTTAGTGGAAAACTTCCTAGAGAAAGGAAAAAAGTTGTATGCGGCCTTCATGGATTTGGAGAAAGCATATGACAGGGTGCATAGACAAGGAATGTGGAAAACATTAAGAATATATGGAGTAAATGGGAATTTGCTGAATACAGTGAAGAGTATGTAGGAGGGTGCTAAGGTTGCAGTATGCGTGTAGAGTGAGCTGAAAGAATTCTTCTATTTGAATTTTGGACTGAAACAGGGATGTGTTATGTCTCCATGGTTGTTCAGTCTGTATATGGATTGGGTTATAAAAGAGGTATAAGGTAGGATAGTGGATGTTGGAGGGGCCCTAACGAGAGTGGGCAGCGTTTGGAAACTTCCTGTACTGTTGTGTGCTGATGATACTGTGTTAAGTGAAGACAAAGGGCAACTGCAAGGCTTAGCGAATGAGTCTGGGAGAATATGGCAGAAACGGAGTATGATGGTGAATATAGGAAGGAGTAAAGTTACTATATGGTCCTCGAGAGAAATGATGTCACTGAAGGTATAACGAAATGGAAAATGCAAGTGCATTTAAGCCATTGGGTAGTGTGATGAGTAAGGATGGAAGTATGGAGGATGAAATGCTTGAAAGGGTGCAACAAGGAAGAAAGGTTGCTGGTTCTTTGAAAGCGGTAATAAGAATTAGTGAAGCGAGCATGAAAGTAAAAAAGTCGCTGCATGATAGCATTGTGATGCCAGCTGTAATGTATAGAAGTAAAGCTGGGAGTTTGTTGGAAAGACACAAGTCAAGAGTGAGAACAGTGGAAATGAGTTATCTGAAAGCAGCATGTGGAGTTACGTGGAGAGACAGACTGACAAATGAGGGAATGAAGGAGCGCTGTGGTGTGGTTGTGGATGTGATAGAAAGCGTTAGGAGAAATACATTGAGGTGGTTTGGCCATGTGGAGAGGATGGAGAGCGAGACACTAACGAATAGAGAGTATGTAAGAGAAGTGGAAGGGGGTATAGGGAGGGGGAGGCCGAGGATGAGCTGGAGGGATGGTGTGGAGAGGCATATGAGAGAGGGTGTGTGTGAGCTGGGGGAAGGTCAGTGAAATGGCGGGGGACAGGGCAACATGGAGGTGATTTGTTTGTGGCCAACCCTTATGTGATTGAGGCGCCTGGCAATAGATAGATCTCTCTGGCATGAAGAGAGAACCTCCAACTCAAGTTTGTACCTGCCACAAGCCTTTGATGAAGCAGGATGAGACTCCCCACAGTGAGCACGCAAAAGAGAGGAGGGACACTCTACATCCTCATGGACACCCCCACACGTGATGCAGCTTTTCGGCAGGCCTCTAACAATATACTTGCACGTAAGGCTGATGTGACGAAACCGCTGGCAGTGGGCGCACTGCCTTGGGATAGATACATACTGCTTCACCGTGTAGCAATGACATGCAGTTGTTACGACATCAGGCAGATGGACCATATCAAATGTAAGAATGAGGGTGGGTGTTGCAGACAAAGTACCATTTTCTAATCAATATGTTGAACTTTCACTACACCTTGATCAGTTAATTCCCTCTGGAGGACTTCCACATCATAAGCGAAAGTTCCTTGGCACAGACTACACCACAAGACTGATGCAGAGAAGCATGAGGACAGCATGAGACAGGAAGGCTAGCAACCTCAAAAATGGCCTAAAGGCATTCACCCTGGGTAGCATTATTAACTAAAAGGTAAACTACCATCAGCCTGGGGGACAACCGTAGGAGTAGCTCCACATGACCTAACTAGAGCACAGTGCAATCCTATAATATTTTGCTGACGCAGATTGAGGCCAGCAGCTTTACAGACAACAATAAACTTGGAGAAAGTGGTGGGCTCATAATCATCAGGTATTATCCCCTGAACACTTGGTGAGAGCTTAGTAGGGAGCCAGCCATTTTGACAAGCAGCAGCTAAACAGTAGCAAATAGGCACACATGGCTCTGATGTAGCCACCAGAGAGGAACCAACTAAGATGCAGGAACATCATCTGGGACAGCACCATAAGTCAACTAGTAGGTTTTGTAAAAGAATGGGGCATGGACAGCACAAAGTAACCTTTACTCCCCCACCCCTCCACCCACCATGGAACCCCAAAACGGGAGGTCATATGCCATGGCTAACACCGCCGATGACCCCTGATGTAATGGGGGAGGATACGCAAGTAACCGCAGGGGGAAGCAGACAAGGATAATGTTTGGATGATAGGAGTCACCAGGCCCCCAGTGTCCACTTGACCTTAACCAACAAGTGACCAACCGATTGACCTGTACAGGCCCAACCAAGCCGCCCATCCTGTCAGAACAGGGGACCAGAGAGGAGTGTTGCTAACTGCAGGATTCTTTGTGCAGCATCGCTCAACTCCCGACTTCCGTTTCCTAGCATTACTGGACGCCACACATGGCATACATATGAGAAGGTAAAAATCCTGCCCAAGGTGGGGGATGGGCAGGGATGTGCAACATCACCAGCAAGCCTCCTCTACTAGTGATGTAGGTGGGGGTGCTTTGTTTACAAATCCAACAGCCAAACCCTACAAATGTAAGCAGGCCTCCAAAGTAGGTGGCACTGCCAGCCAAGTTTCAAGCCCCGCCACTACGTCAAGGTGACTCCCTTCATCATAGGGGAGAAGCAAGGTAGGGTAAAGAGAGGCAGGGTAAGGAGAAACATGAAAATGTAGGAAGAGAAAAGGTAGGGTGGAGTATGGAGAAGCAAAACAAAGGAGAGGCAGTGTAGAGTAAGGAGAAACAGGGTAGGACAACGAGAGATAGGGAATGGTATAAAGATGCAGGGTAGTGTAAGGAAAGTCAAGGCAAGGAAGAGAGATATGAAGAGGGAAAGCAGGGTAGGATAAGGAGAGGTAGGGTAGGGCAATGAGAGGTAGGGTAGGGCAAGGAGAGACAGGATAGGACAAGAAGAGGCAGGGTATAGTAAAGAGGGACGAGGTAGTGTAAAAAAAAAAGGCAGGGTAATGTAGGAAAAGTGAGGGCAGGGTAGGGAGAGGTGTGAAAAATAGGAAGACATAAGGCAGGGTAGAATACAGAGAGACAGGGTATTGCAAGAAGATACAGTGTAATGTAAGGAGAGGCAGGGTATAGGGCATGGAGAAGTATCATAGTGTTAAAAGAGGCACAGTAGTGTAGAGAGGGTCAAGGCAGGGTATGGAGATTGGAGTAGGGACGGCAAGGTAGGGAGAGGCAGGATAGGGTGAGGCAGATAGGGAGAGACGCAGTAGGCTAAGGAGAGGCAAGGTAGGGCACGGAGAGGCAGGGTAGAGTAAAGTGATGCAGGGCAGGGCAAGGAGACACAGAATAGTGTAAGAGAACTCAAGATAGGGTAGGAAGAGGCATGAAGAGATAGGAAGAGGGAAGGCAGGGCAGATAAATGAAAAACAGGGTAGGTAACGAGAGGAAGGGTAGTGGAAGGAGAGGAAGGTAAATGGAAATGAGGAATGCAGGGTAAAGAGAGACAGAGAGAGACGGGGTAAGGTAAGACAAGTCATGAAAGGAAAACCAGGGTGGGGTTGGGAAAGGTAGGGTAGGGTAGGGAGATAAATGGCTGGGCAGGATGAGGCAGGCTTATGTGCTCCAGCTGTAGCCCTTTTTCCCTAAATTTCCACCTCCTTCCCTTTGAAAATGCTGTCAGATATGTTACTGGGAGAAAATGGCACTGCTTAGGCAGCTTGGCATACAACCCACACAATTGGGCGAGGGAAAAGTGTGATACTTGAGAGAAACAGGGCAATATCATGCCTTTTGCAGTGGCCAGTATGTGACTGAGTGATGTTACACGTTCAGGCTGGCTAGGAAGGGAGGGGGGGGGGGATCTCATGTAACCACTCTTGAGCATGATCAAGCCTCAGGTGAGAATAACTGGCATAAAAAATATGAATTTTCCCATGGTCTTCCAGAAGGACCTTCGCAGCCGCCACCAGTCCTTCTGGAAGGGCTAGAGGACATGGCTAGAGATGGGCTTATGCTATAGTGGTAATGAAATAGTAACTCGTCCAGATTGTATTGCCTGGTCTCTGGTACAAGAATACCCTGTATATCATCTGTGGGTAGGTAATCAGATAAGGATAGATGTCATGACCATGAGAGAGTTAAATAGAAGCCATCTCACGATGGGAACTCACCACCCACGTAGCCAGAAAGGTTTCCCTTGGCACGTAACTTTGCACCTCCATTTCTGATTTGATGCAAATTCAAGATGTAAAACAAGCATAAATAAAACAAAGCCAGCCAGCCTTCCTCACAGTTGAAAACGTTCCCACTCCACTTACTTCACAACGCGGGTGATGAGTGAACAGAGTAGTAACTTTTTTTTTTTTTTAGTTGTGAGGTTGGCTGGCCGCCTTAGTTTTTGTGTGGATAACCAAGATAACTTATGAATGGCTTGAGCTATCAACATAAAACTTTTAGGGTATCAAGATATGGCCAAAATCGTGGACAAGTTCGAAAATGGGAACTCGGGGTCAAGATCAAGGTCACCAAAGGTCAACTAGTTGGCCTTGGGCGGCCACTTTGGTGACCTTGACCTTGACCCCGAGTTCCCATTTTTGAACTCCTCCAAGACTGTGGCCATATCTTGATACCCTGAAATTTTCATGTTGCTTGCTTGAGCCGTTCATGAGATATCTTGGTTATCCACACACAAAGAAAGCCAGCCAGCCAGCCTCACAACTGAAAACATTACCACTCCACTTGCTTCGCAATGAAGGCCGTAATAATACCATTAAAAACACTTTTACATGCGTATTCTTGTATGTTACGGAGGCTCCCTAGCATCTCATCCTTAGTAATTTATATTTGGATTCTGCCGGATAATATCAATGCATATGTTTTTTGTACTGAAAACTGTGGTATTGGAATGAGCTGAATAGCAAAGCAGAGGACAGTAAGGAGCAATAAACAAAATAAATTGCTCAGGGAACGTGTTAGGGAGCTTCCTAAAATAATAAGAATTCGGGCCTTAGAGTCCCATGCTCATTCTCAGTTGGTCATCTGACATCAACTGTAACAGAAAACAAGAGTTGTCTTGATCAAGTAATGGTTAATGATACAATACGAGTATTAACCCCTATACCGAGGGGTTGTTTTTGCGCTCCTTGCGCGTCCCACTAGGATATTCGCGCTCCAACTGACTTTTCAAAAATATTTGCCAATAATCAGTTATTAGTCCTAGAATACATATGCTTATGGCACATACCTTCAGCTTTCTCCTGGGATGTTTGTTGAGCCTTCGCCGAGTACCGTAGGACTTGTGGAGACTTCTGAAGTTGGGTAACAATGTCTCCACTTTATACTTCCCGAAACCCCGTAATATGATTATCACAGCCTCATTTTATCACTAGAAACACTGTTATGATTTTCAAATAGTTTGGAATCCATACGCGAAAAAAAACACTGTGAAAGCAATGAAAATTACGAGCGCGTACGAGCTTCCCACTTGCGCTCGTTCCCCGCTGGTATTCTGTCATTTATTATTCATAAAAACATTCTCACTTTATATTCCTATTACTTTATAACACCTATATATATCTGCAGTAATTATCCATAAGTTTCCTTCATTAAAAGTAGTTTATTGTCACTGTAGGCATTCAATTTCTTTTTCAGTAAAATACGTAGAGAGCCAAAGTTTCACTTTCACTGTCATAACTTCAAGTATTTGTACTATCTATCTATTGCCAGACGCCTCAATCCCGTTTAGGGTGGCCACAAACAAATCGCCTCCAAGTCGCCCTGTCCTCCGCCGTTTCACTGCCCTGCTCCCAACTCACACCCCCCTCTCTCATATACCTCTCCACCCCATCCCTCCATCTCATCCTCGGCCTCCCTCTCCCTCTTCCTCCCTCCACCTCACTCACATACACTCTCTTCGTCAGTCTTTCACCCACCATCCTCTCCACATGGCCAAACCACCTCAGTGTGTTCCTCATAACGCTTCCTATCACATCCACATCCACACCACAACGCTCCATTATATCCTCATTCGTCAGCCTGTCTCTCCATGTGACTCCACAGGCTCCTCTTAAATAACTCATTTCCACTGCTCTCACTCTTGACTTGTGTCCTTCCAACAACGTCCAAGCTTCACTTCCGTACGTTAGAGTTGGTATCACAATATTGTCATGTAGTAACTTTTTCACTTCCATGCTCACTTCCCTGTTTTTTTATCACTGCTTTCAAAGAATCAGCAATCTTTCTTCCCTGCTGTACCCTTTCAAGCACTTCACCCTCCAAACCTCCATCCTTACTCATCACACTACCCAAGTACTTAAACGTACTAACATTTTCCAATTCCTCACCATCCAACCTCGCTGTACATTCACTGACTTCACCTCTCTCAAAGACCATCACTTTACTCTTCCCTACATTCACCTTTAGATTCCGTTTCTTACACACTCTCCCAAACTCATCCACCAAGCCTTGCAGCTCCCCTTCGTCTTCACTCAATAACATAGTATCATCTGCAAACAACAGTACAGGGAGTTTCCAAACACTCTCCTCTCTCACCATGGCCACTCCAACATCCACTACCCTACCTTGTACCTCTTTTATTACCCGATCCATGTACAGAATGAACAACCATGGAGACATGACACATCCCTATTTCAACCCGACTTTCAAAGAGAAAAGTTCACTTAGTTCACCATCAACATGCACTGCAGCCTTCGCACCATCGTACATACTCTTCACAGGATTCAACAACTTCCCATCTACTGCATATATTCTTAACACTTTCCACAATCCTTGTCTAACCACCCTGTCATATGCTTTGTCCAAATCCATGAAAGCTGCATACAACTTCTTTCCCTTCTCTAAAAACTTTTCCACTAAAGATCTAAGAATGAATATCTGATCTACACAACCTCTTCCCTTCCTAAAGCCTCCCTGTTCTTCTCCAACTAATTTCTCTGTTTCTTTCTCTACCTCTGTCAATAAGTATCCTACCATACACTTTTCCTATTATACTAAGAAGACAAATGCCCCTATGATTACCACACACACTTCTTTTTCCCCTTTTCCTTTGTACAAGGGAATAATTATACCTGACTTCCAATCCTCCGGGACTCTACCTTCCTCCCAGGCCAATTTGCACATCTTCCACATCCATTCTACCACTATCTCCCCCATGCTTCAGCATTTCACCACACACTCCATCAATTCCTGGGGCTTTCCCCGATTTAACTTTCTTCATTGCTTCCACAACTTCTATCCTACTGATTTCTTCCTATCTTCTCACTTCCCTCCTTCTCCCAGCCATTCCCCAGCCACTTATACTCGCATTACTTCCATCCTCTATGTTCAACAATTCCTTAAAGTGTTCTATCCATCTGCTCACTTTTTCTCCGTCCTCCACTAGTAATCTACCATTTTTATCTTTCACTCCCCTGCTAACTTCACTTCCACCCTGTCTTTTCACCTCTTTCCAGAACATTTTCTTTTAGTCCCTCCACTTTACACTCAGATTCCTTCCAAATTCCTCATCCACTCTCTTGTTACTCTCTCTTACTAATCTTTTCACCTCTCTCTTTCTTTCTACATATAACTCTCTCTTCCGCCTCTCAACTTCTTCCACGCCCCTATTTCTCATCCATTCATTGAATGCCTTCTTCTTTTGTGCCACAGCCTGTCTCACCTCTTCAGTCCACCACGCTGTTCCTTGCACCCCCCCTCCGTCTTCTCTTTCTCCCACACACCACATCACATGCTGCACATATTTCTTCTGCAAATATCCTACACACACCTTCCACGTCTCCCATCTGCTCCATTTCATATTTGCCCAATCGTTCCTCCACTTCTCTCTTATACTCTGCGTTTTTGTCATCCTCTTGTAACCTTTCCATTCTCCTTGCAACTACTCCTTCCTCTCGTCTTTCCCTTCTTCTATTCCTCCATCTTACTTGAATTCTAATTCTGGCCACCACCAAGTAGTGGTCAGAAAGTCCACTCCCTCAACCTCTATAAGCTCTTGCATCCAATACACATCTTCGCATCCTTTCATCCACACACACATAATCAATCATTGCCTTCCTTTCATTCAGTTCACCACCCACCCTTCTCATCACTCGCCATGTATACCTGTGGATCATTTTATGCCTGAAGAGGGTATTGGCTATCACCAACCCCCTCCCAGCACAAATGTCCACTAACGCACTCCCATTCTCATCTATGTCAGCAGGCACACCCCACTCACCAACTATTCCATCCATCTTCACATTCCCAACTTTATGATTCATATCACTGATCAAAAACACTCTCTCATTCCTTCCAAACTTTTCCATGCACACTTCTACGTTTGTCCAGAACTCTTCTCTCACTCTTCTAGCACGATCTTGCGTTGGCGCATACCCTCACACACAATCGCCCACATTTGTATTCCAACTTTCAACTTTACCCACACAATCCTTGACCCAACTGATCCATACTGTCTTATGCTCTTCTTCCATCTTTTACTCACAACTGTACATACTCCTTATATTACTAATTATTTACATTTCTATTTACATTTTCTATTGTATTTGCAATATTTACGCTTCTATTTTACTTACACTACGTTATGCACTGTCACTTGCAGTATATAACTTATAAAACTATATTACATTGTTCAATCATATGTACATCCATTGCTTTCACTTGCTATTTACACATTTTTACACATTATTTACACATTATTTACACTTTATTTACATTTTCCACTTGCACTTTTAGAACTGCTTCAGGCTGTGGTAATCAAAAAAGCAGAGGGGAACCTGGCACTCAGCGCACTGCCAAGAGGTGTGTTTGTGCTCAGGTGTGCGTCTGGAGGTATGTGCACACACCTGGCACCTTCGGATCACAGCCTTCCTCTTCGTTGTGGCAGGCATTTGCACCAGTCTTTGCCGATCCATGTACGCCCTCTGCTCAAGTTTGTCAGAAAGTCTAACAGAATCACGCCTTAGAGCTGCTGCTGTCACCCTACCATATCTCTCAAGCAGCTGCTGAACACAAGTCCTGGCAAACAACCTCAGGGAGAAGGACTTGGGTGGCTTTACCTTCATCTTGTACAGGATGAAGGCATTCAGCATCGTCATGTCAATGAGACACAGAAAAACTTTCCTGTACCACCTAGTATTGTTCCTGAGGCAGTCGATCTCTCTAATCATCATGTCGGACTTGTCCACCAGCCACATGTTGATATTATAGTCGATGACAGCATCAGGTTTCTTCACAGGTTCGCCTGTCTTACGGTCGACCTTCCCACTGTCTTTCAGTTCCCCCTTGTTTACGGTGGTGAGCATGTGCATAACGCTCTTGTCATGCCACCGTATTGCCAGCATCTTCTCAGACTTGCATAGGTGCACGTCTCCTCGCTGCGAGTTTTCTGCCTTGTGGAATTTGGGGAAGTTGGCACGATTGCTCTTCACAGTGCCGCAGGAGCCGATGCTGTGCTCTGAAAGGTATTTAGCAAGTTTTGGTGCTGTATAGTAGTTGTCAGTATACAGCACATGATTCCCACCAAAATACCTTTCAAGCAGCACTTTCACTACACAGCCTGAGAAGCCAAGGGGGTGTGTTCTGTCCAGATCGACAGTGCTGGCTGAATAGATGAAATCAAGGATGTACCCCATCTTACAGTCACACACTACAAAGAACTTGATTCCAAAGCGATGGTGTTTTCTTGGAATGTACTGTACAAACCTAAGACGTCCTTTGAACAAAACCAAGGATTCGTCTATGACAACCTTCTGAAATGGGTGGAAGAATGACAAACTTATCCTTCATTCTGCTCAGAATCTCCCAAATCTTCCAGAGTGAGTCAGTCTGGGAAGGTACTTCGTTGTTGGCGAAGTGCAGGTTTCCCATGATGTTCCGGAAGCGATCTCTGGCCATGTACTTATTGAAGATGGGTGAGGGCAGTACAGGGTCCATGGACCAGTATTCTTCCAACTCATGCTTCTTTGAATGTGGCATGAGAAGCCTGAGGGCGAAGAACACATACAGCTCCTGCACTCCCAGCATGGTCCACTGTTGCATCTTCGCTGTACCTCCACCACTTGCAGCACGTTGTGACTCGTACCTGTTTGTCTCATCACATATGTGCTGCATGACTTCGTCATCGAGGAAGGCCAAAAAGAAGTCCACACACTCAGCATCCTCGTCAAGAGTAAAGGCAGGCTGTATCCCTGAGGAATTCTCGTCAAAATGGAGTTGTTTAGGGATGAAATCGGAACCTTCCATCCACACAAAGGAATCCAGGATTCCCTGTCGTGGCAGTGTCGGGTGGGTGAGGGTGGAGGGTGGCTGTGAGGCAGGCTGGGCTGTTTCAAGGTCACTCTCACTGACCCTAGGTTGCTGTGTAGCACTGGGAGCCCTTACTCTACAGTAGTTGCTAGTCTACTTTTACGAGTCAGGGATATACTTCTTCTCATACGGCCTGGCTTCACTGTAGGTGCTGGTGGAGACTCCGACGATGAAGACTCAGGAGAAAATTCCGCTGAAGATGAGGAAGAAATTAGTGAAGTTGGGCTGGGGGAGCGGGGAGGTGATTCACCTTGGGACTCATAGCGGGCTGGGTCACACGGGACCATTGGTCCAGGGCTAACCCGCCGCCTTTTCACTCTCTTCCCAAATTCCTTTCCTTGCTGCACTAAGGGCTCCTTTCCCTTGGAGCTAGGGATAACTTGGGACACTGAAGCACTCGTACTTGGAGTTTGTCACGATTTCCTCCCCAGGCTCATCATACGATTCACCCAAAGGATTAAAGTCACTATCCATCATTATCATAGATAATTCTGCCAGGTCACGTACCATGACATTATTGTGATACTAACTCTAACGTATGGAAGTGAAGCTTGGACGTTGTTGGAAGGACACAAGTCAAGAGTGAGAGCAGTGGAAATGAGTTATTTAAGAGGAGCCTGTGGAGTCACATGGAGAGACAGGCTGACGAATGAGGATATAAAGGAGTATTGTGGTGTGGATGTGGATGTGATAGGAAGTGTTATGAGGAACAAATGAGGTGGTCTGGCCATGTGGAAAGGATGGAGGGTGAAAGACTGACGAAGAGAGTGTATGTGAGCGAGGTGGAGGGGGGAAGAGGGAGGGGGAGGCCGAGGATGAGAGGAAGGGATGGGGTGGAGACGTATATGCGAGAGGGGGGTGTGAGTTGGGAGCAGGGCAGTGAAATGGCAGGGGACAGGGCGACCTTGAGGCGATTTGTTTGTGGCCACCCCAAACGGGATTGAGGCGTCTGGCAATAGATAGATAGATAGTCACGTTCCATTGCTGAGTCACTTAGTCCTTTACTGCTTCCCAGACGAGTTTTTCTAGGGGTTGAGGTCACAGGGCCCTTTGCAATGGGCGCAGAAGTGGTGGAAATGGCAGGGCGCGAGTGCGACATAGTTTCACCTCAGAGGATGACAAGGAACAGAATGACGTGGCGTATATGGGCAGTCAAGGGTTAACAGTGTAATTAGGGTGACAGCTGCTAATTTATATGCTATGGAATGATTGGTAGGAAATCTCGACAATACATAAAAAAAATAGGTAGTTCCAGGTGAATGTAAATATCACTTAGGCTTCTCCCTTCCTTTCTTATATATATTTTTTATTACGAGAATAGATTATACAGCATATTTCAAGGGGAAATTACCGGGGAAATTAGCGAACGAGTGCACGTAAGGTGTTGTCATGTGAAATTAGGCAATTCCAGGTGTATGGCACTATCACTTACCATATTTCTTTTTTGTATATATTATTTTGTATAAGAATAGGGCATATGGCGTATTTCAATGGATGAAATCAATGGAAAATTCCAGGGAAGATTTGCTTAGCACAGCGCAGCTGGGCAGGTGAGAGGAGAGGGTAATGGAGGGGAGGTAGGGAGGGGAGTCAAGAACGGGGAAAAATGGCTAAATTGTCAACAGTGGATGGGAGTACAGATGACATTAGGAGCGTTGAATGTTGTTGGACGTTGGCAGTACTGATAGATGATACAAGCTACCACTTGTAAGCCCGGAAGAATTCAAAATAACACAGAATCACAAAAGTGACACCCCACGGTATGATCCATTGTGCCCAACCGTCACGAAAGTGATGCCCCACAGTTAAGGGGTTAACATTCCCAGGATGCTATGCACACACACAGCTAAAGAAGACAGTATGAAATCTGAAATAGAATACTAGTGTTTCCCGGCCATGAGAGGGTTAATGTTATATCAGTATTTACACAGTCAGGTTCATTCACATTCATGCTCATTCACAGCTAATTACAATCATCCATTGTTAGCTGGAACTGAATATTGAAAGGTCTGTGATTGTAGGGTAATAGTCTTACTCTTATATATCTATATCTATATCTATCTATCTATCTATCAATATATATATATATATATATATATATATATATATATATATATATATATATATATATATATATTGCTAAATATTATAGCCTGGTGTTGAGTAGTTATTTTTCAATAATATTTTAGCCTCTAGAAAGGAATAAAACAACTGATGGTAGCTAAAATATAAATAAAAATATATACTTAGTCATATAATGCTTTAACTCACTTCCCCACATGATCCATTCAGGCTACTCTGGTTCTGCAAACGTCCCTTATCTCTTCCGTTTCCTCGAATGATAGAAGGTGAGCTGCAGGAGAAGGGCAGCTTCAGCCTGCAGTCCACCATTCTAACATCCAATGAGCCTGGGACCACAACAAAATCAACAGCAACAACAAGCTATTACTCATACATATAGTGAGATTTAGCAGAAAATTAACTAAGAGAATAAGTATTCTTTTAGTTAATTCTCTGCTACATCAAGCCAGTTTTATTCAACTTACAACAAATTTATGTGAATGAAGAATTTAATGAAGGATATTTCCAGTTCCTTCTGTTCATAAGTCTTTCTATGGCTGAATAATAATAATAATAATAATAATAGTAATGATAATAATGCCTGTGAGCGTTGTACCTTGAGAGTAAATGTAGAAATAAATAAATGTAGAAGAGTAAAGTGATGGTTATTGATAGGGAAGGTGACTCTCAGTGCGATGTTACAGTGAATGGAGGGAGAGTAGATTTAGTGAGAGTTCAAATACCTGGGTACAGTGATAGAAAAGAAAGGAAAATGTGCAAAAGAAGTGGAAAGTAGAGTGACACAAGGAAGAAAAGTAGCTGGTGCAAGGAAAACCTTGATAAGAAACAGAGGCTTGAGTGTTGCAGCTGCACGAGGCTTACATGAAAGAGTGTTAGTGCCGACTTTAACATATGGATGTGAAAGTATGGTATGGCAAGAAAATGATATGTCAAGAGTAAGAGCAGTGGAGATGGGACTGCTGAGGAATGTATGTGGAGTACAGAGGGCGGACAGGATACGAAATAATGTGATTCGTGAAAGATGTGGAGTGAGGAAGTCTGTGGACACCAGAATCGAAGAGAGTGTACAGAGATGGTATGGTCATGTGGAGAGAATGGATAACAATAAAATGGTGAAAAAGATATATCTGAGCGAATTTGATGGAGGGAGGAGGCGGAGTAGGCCAAGGAAAAAGTGGAGAGATATGATGGATGAATGTGTGAGGAAGAGAGGTTTGGAAGTCGTTGAGGCTAGGGAGCTGACAAGAGATCGAGCTGGCTGGATGAATGTTGTGAGGAGAAGTGCATGCTCAGGGATTTGGCACCTCTTTTTAACGTGGCAGCTTCTGGATTGACTCTATCGGATATGTTTATGTGAAGCTACAGAATGTGGTGAATGTTTTTGGCGTATCCGATAGAGCCAGGATTCCGGGGGCTTGAATGATGAATGAACGGAAGCGTGGCCCATTAGATTGGGCAAATTTGGGCTGTTTGGACATTGCTACTCCACACGCTGCTCTAGGTTGGGAAAGGTCCGGGTGATGATGATGATGAATACATTCGTCTCCCTGAAGGAGCTGAAAGGGAATAATCAAAGCACATTGTGAATCATCCACCTCACTCTGACGACATAACCTATTATTTCATTATTACAGCTTACAAGTATTTCATTTTTGCTACTTTCAGACAGTTTGATTTAGCTTATGACTGAAATTTCGAATTTCTGGAGCTAGATACAATATTCATTAGCTAATTCTTTACAAAGAGACTCTCGTAAGTCAAATAAAATCTTAAAGTGACAGCAGGAATTATTGTATGTGGAAAAAGAAAAGTATTTTAGTAGTAAAGGCGAGATGAACGTTCTTTAAACTTTTTTTTTTTTATGACATTTCTTATTCTATCAAGACAATTACCTTAACATATATATATTTTTTCATACTAGGGAGGTTTCTTATATCCTACATACACTCCTTTACCGTTTGAGATCTGCCTGAAGCTTTGGCGCATACATTCAGTTCGAGGAGGCATTATTGTACCCAGGTGAGAGCGGTTGTGTTTTCCTCGGGTGTGTGTGTTCTTACCTAATTGTTCTTACCTAACTGTATCTTTACAGGAATGAGTCAAGCTCGTACTGTCCCGTGTCTTAAACCATATTTATCGTACATATCCTTAAGTCTCTGAATTGTTTTGGCACACGCTATTTCATTCGGTAGTGCATTCCACTGATCAATTGCTCTATTTGGGAAACTAAATTTCCTTACATCTTTATCACCTCTCTTTTTATACAGTTTTTTGCAGTGTCCTCTTGCTGATGCTTCCCCATACGTTAAGTAATCATTTATGTCTATTTTCTCCTTCCCTGATATGCATTTATATAGCATAATCATGTCACCTCTTTTCCTTCCTTCCTGTAGTGTTGGTAGATTCAGTTTATTTAGTCTTTCTTAATAGCTTAGATCCCTTAAGCTTGGTACCCATCTTGTAGCAGCCCTTTGAATTTTTTCAATCTTGTGTATGTGTTTTTTGAGATGAGGACTCCGGACTACTGATCCATACTCCAGGGTTGGTCTGATGAATGATGTTATTATCTTTCTTAGCATGTCTTCATTTATGTATGTAAACGCTATTCTCATATTGGCAAGCAGTGTATACATGCTCCGTATCTTCTCACTGATGTGGTCAGCCGGAGATAGTCTGTTATTGACAATCACACCTAGGTCCTTCTCACTTTCTGATGTGTGTAGGGTTTTATTTCCTAACGTATAATCCCAATCAGGTCTTTTTCCACTTTTACCAAACTGGATTACATGACACTTGTCCACATTGAATTCCATTTGCAATGTATTACTCTATTCATGACGTTTATTTAATTCTTCTTGTAGCTCTTTACAAGAGTCTGTGTTAGTAATTCTCCTTTGTATTTTTGCATCATCTGCAAACACATTTAGATAGCTTTCATTTCCAGTGTTACTCTCTATATCAATTATATACATTAAAAACATGATTGGTGCCAGCACTGAGCCCTGTTGTACTCCACTAGTCACTCCCTTCCATGATGAGTAATTTCCCCTTAGTACTGTTCTCATTTTTCTTTTCATGAGAAAATCTTGCATCCAACAATACAGTTTGCCTCGAATTCCTCCTTGATAGTATAGTTTCCATAAAAGTCTTTGGTGTGGTACTGTGTCAAATGCTTTCTTGAAATCTAAATAGATACTGTCCACCCATCCTTCTCTTTCCTGTAATGTGTCTGTTACTCTGTCATAGTAGCTCAACAGATTAGTAACACATGATTTTCCTTTTCTGAAACCAAACTGTCTTTCTGGTATCATATTGTGTTCTTCTAGATGATTTACCCAAGCTTTTCTTGTAAGCTTTTCTAATACCTTACTTACAACACTGGTTAGTGATACTGGTTGGTAGTTAAGTGGATTTTGTCTATTCCCTTGCTTGAATAAGGGAACAATGTTTGCTTTCTTCCAGATAGCAGGTAGTTTACCTTGACTTTAGGATTTCTTGAAAATTAAAAATAATGGTTTACTTAATTCCTTTGCACATTCACATAGCACCCAACATGAAATTTCATCAGGACCATTTGCTTTTCCTTTGTCTAATTTACTTTGCTCCTCCTGTATTTCTTTTTCTGATGTTTGTATATCTGGTAGTATGTGTGGGCATGAATGTTCCACATAATCCCTCTCAAAATTTTTTTCCTCTGTATAAACTGGTTGGAAATTCTTGTTTAGTGCTTCACAAATATCCTTCTCTTGTGTAAAGGTGATTCCATCGTCCGTAATGGATTATATTTTATTTTTTACTTTGGTTTTGCTTCTGATGTAGCTGTAAAATAGCTTTGGATGGTCACTACTTTTATTTATGATATCCTCCTCAAACTGTTTTTGGGCTTCCCTCCTTATTCTTGTATAATCGTTTCTTGCCTGTTTGTAATTATTATATGCCCTTTCACTATTGTGTCTTCTGTATCTATTCCACAACAAATCTCTTTTTCTTTTGATTTTACATTCTGTATTGAACCATTTCTTTATTTTCTTTTCTGCTTCTTTGTGCTGTGGGATGAACTTCTGGACTCCTATTTCATAAAGTTCACAGAGTTTTTCATATATAGCATTAAAATCTTGTCCTCTAAGCTCCTTTTCCCAAGCTATTTCTAAGAAGTACTTCTTTAGGTCATGATACTTTCCCTTTTTATAGTTTAGGCTCTTTTGTAACTTTCATTGCTGTTATCTATGTCATATGCAATCCTGAAGTTGCAATTTAGTACTACATGGTCGCTTTTGCCGAATGGAGGGTGATATATTAAATTGTCAATATCGTTTTCTTGCCTAGTAAATATGAGATCTAGCATTGAGGGTACATCGAGTCCTCTTTTTTGGTGCTTTCCCTTACATGTTGCGTTAGGAAAAACTCTTGCACGAGATCCAGGAGCTTTTGGTCCCAACAGCTTTCTTGGCTTATTATATCTTGAGTATTCCAATTTATGTTTGTATTAAAATCTCCAGTTAGTATAATTCTTTTTGATTTCTCTTCCATTTTATGTAGTAATGCTCTTAAACTCTGAATTGTACTCTCCGCCAGGTCTTCATATTAGTCTCTTTCCCATGTGTTTGATCTGGGTGGCATGTACAAATTGGCTACAATTACTTTCCCTTCAGATGTATTTATCTCTATTGCAATCAGTTCTACTTGTGAGGGTATTATCTAATTCTATTTCTTTGACTTTTAGATTTTTCTTAGTTAATATTATAATTCCTCCTCCTTTTTTTAAGTTCCTATCTCTTCTCCATATATTATATTCCTCTAAGTTTAGGATGTCATTCGATATCCTTGGTGTTAATTTTGTTTCAGTTAAGCATATTATATGTGGTTCATTTTCTCTGACATAATCATTCATCTCTAATAATTTAGATACCATTCCATCCACATTTGAGTACATCAACTTAATCATCTTGTTTATATACTTGTCATGATTTGGTTCTACTACCTTCCTTCTTTTTATTCCCTCCTGTTTATGTACCACTTTCGTACCTGCAATCCAATTACTTTGTAAAAAAACGTGTTCTTCTCCTCCTCTGATCTTTCCTCATTTTTTGTTTTTGCTTCCTCCCTCTTCTCTTTCAGTAATTCCAGTCCCTCTTCCTGTGTGTGTGTGTGTGTGTGTGTGTGTGTGTGTGTGTGTGTGTGTGTGTGAATAAAATAGTGAAGTCTCACAATTCTGCATCAATCAGTTAAAGGTCAAAATTACTGATACGCTATAGGATTCAAGGGGATAACAGGGAATTACCCGGCAGTTGGCACAGCGATATGAATTATTAATGGCACCATTGACTATACCGGGCTCAAACCCTGCACAATCATTCATATCTCTGTCACGAGTGAAATAATCCTTGCATAATGTCCAACTGTTCATCATCGAGGTAGTTGGAGTGAAATATACAAGGTGATCCATATATTCCGCAGCTCAGTTCTCGTGTGTTGCGGGAACATACTAGTCAGCGTTATCAGTGTCTACGCCGCATTATTTTATATTTCTCATAGTACCTTTCATTCTACACATTTTTTTTTTTTTCTTGCGTCCATCGATTGTATGACTGATTGGCAATTCAGTGACGAAAACTAAATGCCAATGCTTCTCACACCAGGAGACTGAGCCGTTCCTGCAATAGACAGGACAGGAAGGTGCAGCTTAAGGACCACCCTATAATGGCTGATACATCTGGGCTAAAAAAAAAAAAAAAAAAAAAAAAAAAAAGTGGCAATGGCAAGGGCCATGTAGTTAACTGCTTGAACTCGATAATGTACCATTCATTGTAATCAAGCCACCATCAGGCGATTTTATTAAACTGTACTAGGGACTTAACATACTGCAGTGGTTAACAAGGAAGTTGGAACTCAGAGAGTCCATACCTCCTACAATGCCTATGCCACACAAATCAGGTCACTACCAAAACTTACTTAACTCTTCCTTGGGTCATGAACCACAAATCCACAAAATTTCATTCAACGTCATCAATAACTTTATGAGATATCTTGTGAACAAACTAAAAGCTGTCGTGAACCGGGACTCGAACTCAGATTACCCCCCCAAAAGAAAAAATTTAACTACTCTTTCCCAGTTCATGGTCCACCTATCTGCAATATTTCATTGAAATCCGTCAGTAACTTTCTGAGATATATTGTGGACAAACATAAATGAAACTGCCATAGGCAAAGCGCTTGCCAGATGGATCCGATTGTGTCTCTTAGCTTTCACCGGGGTGTGGGCAGTAAAGCACTTGCTGTATGGATCCGATTATGTCTGCTAGTGCGGACTTTGATGCATGGTCGTGAGGAGTGCAGACGTGTTTTCCATCTGTTCTCTTCTCTAGCTTTCAGGGCTGCCTCACCGGCTATTAGCATTATTTTTTTTCATCCTTTTGGTGACGTTAGACTAGCTAGTTTCTAACTTTCCTCCCCTCCCTATTAGTTTGGAACAGTAGGTGTCTGTTCCTATTTACTGAGCTTGCCTTTGCTTATTGCCCACGGAGGGTCCCCCCCACTGATCGCTTTGGGGCGTGAATAAACACGGTCGGGCCTCCCTGGTATGGTTTGAGAGGGTAATCTCAGCCTTAGGTGTTTGGTTCCGGGTTGTTTGTCCTTTGATCGTTTTTCTCCTTCTTCCCACTTCCCCTTGGCGGGGGAAGTGGTCCCTATGGCGGACGCCCCTACTGCCTCCCCTCCCCTTCAGGGGGGGAGGCGGCCCTGACGAAACCCCGACGGATTTACGGACTGACCGCCCGCAGACTGAACGGCCCCAGACACATCTCTTGGACATTCCTATAAATAATGCACGGTATGTCGCTCTACATGCTCTAGGTTCTACTCCCTTGAGCAGTCTTAATCCTTTCCTCATCAAGAAAGTGATTGATTACTGTGCTGGGGAGGTGGAACAAGTTAAAAATCTTTAGTAAAGGAGACCTTCTTATCAAAACCATAAACTCATCCCTGGTTAAAGACAATGAAACTGCTTAAGTTCCACGAATATGATGTCGAGCCGAAGATCCCGCACGCCGTGAATTCCTGCAAAGGTGTTATCATCTGCAGGGATCTCATGGTTATGGAAGAGGACGAGATTATACAGGAACTTGCTCAGCAGGACGTAGTCGGTGCCCGGTTTATCACTAGATTTTCCGAAGGCATGAGGACGAAGACTGCCACTATTGTCTTGACTTTTGGAAAAGTTTCCCTCCCAGACCATGTCAAAGTTGGATACGAAATTGTTAACGTAAGGCCTTATATCCCTAATCCACTTCGTTGCTTAAGGTGTCAATTGTATGGGCACGGTGATAAGACTTGTCAGGCTTCCCAGTCAGTGTGTGGCAAATGTGGAACACAGGGACATGATGCTGAACACTGCACATCGGAGACGGTATGTTGTTTTCACTGCAAGGGTGCACACTCCACTTCTTCTAGGGATTGTCTCAAGTGGAAGGAGGAAAAGGAGGTCTGTGTAGTGAAAGCAACTGAGGGCATTTCCTACTACGAAGCTATGAAAAAGGTGAAGGAGTTGCATGCAACTCCCACGCCGAATAGGTCCTATGCTTCAGTGGTAATGTCCTGATCTGTGATGTGTTCTGTTGAAACACAGACTGACCCTGAACCTGTTCCTCTTGCCTCACACTCTACCTCCCATCTGAGCCTCCTGTCCAATCCACCTCTCAAACTGACACCCCTGTTGCACCTTCCTACACTCAGGCTGCTGCTGCCTCTCAGTCAGTCAAGCCTAAACCGAAGCCTGACAACTCTAGTAAGAGTAATATGACCACCCTCACAAAGTCACGACCTCATGTTCTTCCTGCTCCTGGCCCAGCGAGGGAGAGGAAAGGTAGTTCTTCTTCGGTGGAATCTTGGACCCTAGTTTTTGACGAAAACATGGAGGTTTCCATCACCAAGCACCGGGATAGGTCCTCCGGTAGTCGCTCGCCTGATGGCGGGTGGCAAAAAAAGCCAAGCACACTGGACCCCAACGTGAATCTTAAACTGCCGCATTCACTGTGTTACAGTGGAACTGTAGGGGTCTTAGGAATAAATTACACAATATGGCAATCTTGGTTTCTATACACAGGCCAGACGTTTGTTTACAGGAGGTGCGCCTGAAGGATCACCCTGATCCTCCACAGTTCAAACACTACCACTCGTATAGAAGATATGAAGGTCACGGAATTGCCATATACACACACAAATCATACCCACAAACGGAAGTGATTCTAAATTCTACTCTGGAAGCGGTCACGTGCAGAGTAAAATTTAATAACACGTGTCTGTCTATTTGCTCTCTGTACTGTCCTCCACATGGCCCCATTGATAGTGATGCTTTAAATTCACTACTCAAACATCTGCCTGGAAATAAATTAGTGTTGGACGATTTAAACACCCATCATTATCAATGGGGCAGCTTGAGGATCGATGGTCGTGGGGAACAAGTAGCCGACCTAATACTACAGTCCAACCTCTGTCTTCTGAACGATGATAGAGGGACTCGTGTAGATGATCGTACTGGTAACTTTTCGGCCATTGACTTATCTTTGGCCTCCCCTGGTATACATCAAGATTTCTTGTGGGACACATATTATGACGACTCCTTGGGAAGTGATCATTTACCCATCTGTCTTTCTTATACACACGACATTGTTTCGAACCCTCCACCTCCAAAATTTAACTATAAGAAAGCAGACTGTTGATCCTTCTCAAGGATCGCCAATTTAGATATATCTGGGGAGACCACAGATGTTAAGGTCGAAAATGTAACTACTTCCATATTACACACGGCTGAGGCTGCTATTCCCAAGACTTCTACAGTTCATGCAAAGCATATAGGACATTGATGGACATCGGATTGCCGACAAGAATTAAGGAAACGAAATAGGAGATACAGGATTTTTGATAGTCAGCCTACAGAGGAAAATTTCATTGCATACAAACAGGCACGGGCTGAGGCAAGGAGAATAACAAGAAGGGCCAAACGTGACTCCTGGCGGTCCTTTGTGTCCACGGTGACTCGTACTACACCATTAAGTTAAGTCTGGTCCACTATAAGAATATGAAATAATAAAGGCCCATACTTCCCTGTCACTACCCTACAGGTAAACAACACCATCTATGACGAGCCCGTGGACGTTGCTAACATCCTTGCCAGGAGTTTTTCTCATGTATGTAGCTCAGCCAATTATGATCCGCGTTTTCAACATCATAAACGCACGGCTGAGCTGCAGATCATAGACTTTGCCACAGATGTAGACTCCCCGTACAATCGAGAGTTTATGCTAGATGAACTGCTCCTTGCCCTTAAATCCTGTAAAGACACCAGCCCTGGACCAGACACCATCACGTACGGTATGATACAGCATCTTAATCAGGACAACCTGATTAAGATGTTAGCATTGTACAATGAGATATTGGCGTCTCGAATGCTCCCAAACTCATGGCACTTTGTGCACGTCATACCGATACCCAAAGAGGCTGGTCGTCTTATGAATCCCACTTCATTTCGTCCTATTGTGTTGACTTCTTGTCTATGTAAGGTCATGGAACGAATGGTAAAATGATCAACAAAGTGGCTTCTGTAAATACAGAAGTTCACTAGATCATTTAATGAATTTGGAGCATTGTATTTCAGAGGCATTTGCCAATAAGGAATTCATGATAAGGGTGTTCTTGGACATCTATAAGGCCTATGACATGACATGGTGACACGGTATACTAATGAAGCTCTATGCTTATGTTTTAAGAGGAAATTTGCCTCTTTTTATTTCAAATTTCTTAAGGAACAGGACTTTTTCTGTCAAATTGCCCTGTAAAATAACAAATATATTTATCCAGGAAAACCGGGTGCCACAGGGAAGTGTGCTTAGTCCCACTTTATTTAATATTATGATCAATGATATTCTGTCATCAGCTCCCATCCCGAGGAATCTTAAATACTCGCTCTATGCTGATGATTGTGCAATATGGCACTCTTCCCGTAATGCACAATTTTCGGCTGGGCGGATTCAAGCAGCCCTTGATTCCGTCCACCAATGGGCCTTGCAGTGGGGATTTAAGTTTTCCGTCCGTAAGTGTGTCACTTTAGTTTTTACGACTCGTAACGTACCTAATTTGTGCTTAACTTTGGATAATCAGGTGGTACCTTTTCAAAATTCTGTAAAGTTTCTGAGAATACATTTTGATCGTTGTTTGAACTTCAGAATTCATGTTAGTAATTTGATTGCTCGTTGTGATAAACCGGTAAATGTCCTCAAGTACCTAGGGGGTACCACACGGGGTGCCAACAGAAAATCTTTATTAACCCTTTAACCGCGGGTGTCATTCCAGAATGACGTTGCAAAAACTGGACCAAACCGCGGGTGTCATTCTCGAATGTTTGTGAATATTTTGAATACCCCGCATTTTTTCCGTGTGCCAATTGTTTCAAGGGAGAGTAGCTATTAAGTTCTTTCACTCCAGCCGACCCCCACCTCCCTCTTCCCCCCCCTGGGGCTCCACCTCCCACCCCCTGGGCCCCCCACCCCACCCCTGACCAAGCACGCATCAGTATCTGTCCAGCTGTGTGAGTGACAACACATGCTGATGTGGCAGTGAAGTGCAGGCAATTACAGTACCTTTTACCTGTCTCAGTGAACACAGAGTGGGTGTTTATCGTATGTGCAGTGTTCATATATGTTTATAGTATTATTATCAGAATGTGATTGGCATTTGGTAATGGTGTGTGAGCGAAAAATAGTGATTACAACACCGCTGATGTGGCAGTGAAGTGCGGGCAATTACAGTGCCTTTTACCTGCCTCAGTGAACACAGAGTGGGTGTTTATCGTATGTGCAGTGTTCATATATGTTTATAGTATTATTATCAGAATGAGGTTGGCATTTGGTAATGGTGTGTGAGCGAAAAATAGTGATTACAACACCGCTGATGTGGCAGTGAAGTGCAGGTAATTACAGTGCCTTTTACCTGCCTCAGTGAACACAGAGTGGGTGTTTATCGTATGTGCAGTGTTCATATATGTTTATAGTATTATTATCAGAATGAGGTTGGCATTTGGTAATGGTGTATGAGCGAAGGTAATGATGTGTGAGCGAAAAATAGTGATTTTACACCCCTCACTTCTAACGGCACTGCCCGTCCTGTGAAAGTCAACAAAGTCATGAAACCTACATCAATGGAAAGCTGAAGGTTAGTACTTTCTAATGGTACCTTATTTTTTTCTCTAGCTTTATTCTGTGCAGAGTTATTAAGGTTTAAAGGTTTGTTTACATTTGGCTGAAACCCCCGCGGGAGAGGACAGTCAAAACAAAACAATACCCGAGGTTAAAGGGTTAATGGTGTATAAGTCCCTTATTCGATCGAAGCTAGACTATGGCACACAGGTGTATGGCTCGGCATCCGATGCCACGCTGAAAAGACTGGATGTGTTGCAGAATAAATGTTTGTGAATGTGTCTTGAAGCCATCCGGTGTACCCGTGTAGCTCGTATGGAAGTGGAGGAGAATATGCCTCCCCTCCTTATTCGCCTTGACCACCTGGCCTTATCATATGGCATACGAACATCAAGAAAAATTAATATCGGCAATGTGGCCTGTACCCCCCCTGGGTCGATACCACCATCTCATACGGGGGGTGCGTCGGCCACTTGCCGTTCACCTCCATGTACTGACTGAGGAGCTTGGTGTGGACCTCAGTGACTGTGACAAGTTGGTGATAAAAAATATAGCACCTTGGGAGTCACTCACCTTTACCATTAACATATCATGGCTCCCAGCACCAAAGGCCAAGGCACCGGAGGCGGAGGTCCACCACTTGTTTCGTAACATCATCGTTCGTCACTTGGGGTCCCACCAATTGTACACCGACGGCTCCAAGTCGAGTCAATGTGTGGGTGCTAGTGTGTGGTCGACCGAATGTGCACTCAGGTATTGGTTGCCGACTCATACATCTGTGTTTACCTCTGAACTTTTTGCTATAGACAAAGTCATAGACTATGCTCTCCATTCTAGGCATGACTCATTTGTCATATTCTCAGATTCAAAATCAGCCCTTCAGGCATCTTGCACTACGGACTCTCACGAGATCCAGGGGCGCATCGTTAATAAGTTGCATTCATGCAACAAGTCCTTCAAGCTGATCTGAGTGCCTGGTCATTGTCGTATCTACGGCACTGAGCGGGCTGACTTACTTGCAAAGTCGGCTGTAGGGCTCAAGGAGACTTGGGACGTTTCTCATGATCTACGGTCGAGTCTCTCTTTCGGAAAGAAATCAGTAAATCTTCTGTGGCAAGGTCAGTGGACCAGACTGAATATTCCAACTTGTAAACCGCACCTGGGCGACTGGGACACTGCCAGCCGCCCTAGTCACCTTGAAGAAAAAGTATTGGCGAGAATACGGCTCAATGCCACCGTTTTAACTCACATGAAACCATATATGGAAAGATGCTTCCCACCACACTGTGACATCTGTATTGCGGTGTTATCTATCAGTCATATCATCCTGCACTGTCGGCGATTTATTCGTGAACGTGCTTCACTTGTAAATTACTGCAGCGCAGTAGATGTCCCCTTCACCCTTTCCACCATCCTGGGTGATAGGAACATTGTTATGACTGATAAATTGATGCCTTTCTTGAGAGAGACCGGACTGATCAGAGTGATGTGACTTTTTTACTGTATGGTTATGGTTTTTATCAGCTGTAAATATGTACTGTTAATTAGGGTTGACAGTTGACGTATTTGAAATAATAGTTCCTCCTCCCACTGACCTATTTCTAATATTGATGTCCCCTACATTAAACCCCGTTCCTCGACTGACAGTCACCAGCTAATGAGTGCAAGTGTGCAATATAGGAAGGTATTGGGCACTTGCAGTCGATGGTGGTCTGTTGGGCGAGATTCTTCACTTTTTGTACATATTATGTAAATATATTATACCATTATTCCTGAAGTTACTAATTAGGGGCGACAGCTGACATATATGGAAATGTTCCTGACTTGTCTGGTTCTCTTTCATATATTGATGTCCCCTATATTAGGTTGTGCCTCGACTGACAGTCACCAGATGATGAGTGCAGGTGTGTAATGTAGAGAGGCATTACAGATCTGCAGTCGATGGTGTTCTCTTAGTTGAGGCCTTCTTACCATTAGTGTAGGTCTAGTTTTTTGTCTCCTTAGGATTTAGTATAGGTTAGCGATTTGTCAGTTAAGTGATTAGTTTCAGGGTCTTTAGATTAGGCATTTTTGTTTATAATGTAAGTCAAAAAATATAAAAATATAAAAGAATAATAAAAATAAAAATAAAAAATAATAAAATAAAAATTATTATACATATATGTACGTGTGATTGAAAGTGTGTCTGTATATATGCATGGAGGTGCATGTGTGTGTGTATATATATATATATATATATATATATATATATATATATATATATATATCGGTAGCTGTATATACATACTGTATATATATCCGACCTTAATGACCAGAGGCTATGCCCCAATGGTCGATAGGCCAAAAAAAAAAAAAAAAAAAAAAATCTGCCTAGTTTTCACAGTCGTGTAGGCAGTCATTTGGCGAAATTTTTCTTGCTTCATTGCGAAGCATAGGATTTAAGAAGCTAAAAATTGCATTGCCAAATACGACAGACGTTTTTCTTCAGTTTGGTAAAAAAAAAAAAAAAAAAGAAAAAAAAAAAAAAAAAATCGATAATCGAAATTTGAAAAAATGGTGTCTGGGCCGGCCACTGGGTCCCAGTGATTTCCCGACCCACGGCCATTGAAGGGTTTCAGCTCCCCACCCAGCCTGAGGCCTTTGACCGATATTGATGATAAACAATAGGTTTCCAGGGTTCATAGATATCTACCTTAATTTTTTTTCAGGTCGATTGGTGCGAAACTGTGACCTGTAGAGAGCAGACAAACAAACAAATGGACAGACAGACAGACAGACAGCCAAACATACAGAACTGACCAACATGCTTGCCGAACCTTTTGCTTCCGGCAAAAGATCATAATTATTACCCATTTTGTAAACTCTGTTTCCAAGAGATCGACTGTGCTAAGCTGACTCCAAGCCTTCTCTGCCCCTGCAGTTGTTGACTTTATACACGGGTTTTGTTCACTCCTGTGTAGAGTACAACTCTAATGTTTAGGGAGGCTCCCCACATTCAGTTCTTCTCAACAAGGTGGAATCAAAGCACATACTGGCTCCCTTCAACCTGTCTCTTCACCACACTGTTACATCTCAATGTCTCTTCTATCTCTATTTTAATGTTCACTGCTCCTCTGAACAGTCTGCTTGATTCCTCCACCACTGCGGCGGGCACATAGCACCCATGTAGGAACAAACTCATCCTTTTTCTGTCAAACTAATGCAAGAGTGAACCGTTACTCCCAGTCCTTCATAATGCAACAGGTCAGCTCTGGAACTGTCATCCTCTGTCTGTTCCTACTGCCTATGATATCCAGTCTTTCAAACAATATGTCCAGGTATCTCGAAATGAACGGATTGTGAATTTGGCTCTCTCTTATCTTGGTTTTGTTTTTTCTTGGAAGGAACATTTTCCTGGCTCCTGGCCTTTGGTTCCTTCTTCCTTGCTAAAAAAAAAAAAAATCATCCTATTCAAGATTTCAGTTGTCTTCACAAGGCAAGCAGACTTGTGTGCCTTGACGCCATTCTTACTGTGTTCTTTAACTGCCAAACGAATCACTGATCATATATAGGTGCCAGATCCATCCTATGGTAAGGCAGGGAATAGAATGATGATAAGAATTTCGTTGAGAAAGACTTACTGCTCCTCCATGACATCCACCAACATTTCGAAGTAACTTCCCTACGAATACCATCGCATCGGTCCTTTATAAGACAAGCCATGCATATATTGAATATGGATGATGGGTATTAGAGGCGAATATGTGACATCTGAAGGTGAAAAGTAAGCAGAATTACTGGTTCCTCGGGAATGGTCCGTCAGGTCTGTACCCAGAACTGGGCAACACACACACACACACACACACACACACACACACACACACACACACACACACACACACAATGTAGTGTCACCAGAACTGGGGTACTAAATCTATCTATCTATCTATCTATCTATTGCCAGACGCCTCAATCCCGTTTGGGGTGGCCACAAACAAATCGCCTCCAAGTCGCCCTGTCCCCCGCCATTTCACTCCCCTGCTCCCAACTCACACCCCCCTCTCTCATATACCTCTCCACCCCATCTCTCCATCTCATCCTCGGCCTCCCCCTCCCTCTTTCCCCCTCCACCTCACTTACATACACTCTCTTCGTCAGTCTTTCACCCTCCATCCTCTCCACATGGCCAAACTACCTCAGTGTGTTCCTCATAACGCTTCCTATCACATCCACATCAACACCACAACGCTCCTTTATGTCCTCCTTCGTCAGCCTGTCTCTCCATATGACTCCACAGGCTCCTCTTAAATAACTCATTTCCACGGCTCTCACTCTTGACTTATGTCCTTCCAACAACGTCCAAGCTTCACATCCGTACGTTAGAGTTGGTATCACAATACTGTCATGTAGTAACTTTTTCACTTCCATGCTCACTTCCCTGTTTTTTTATCACTGCTTTCAAAGAACCAGCAACCTTTCTTCCCTGCTGTACCCTTTCAAGCACTTCACCCTCCAAACCTCCATCCTTACTCATCACACTACCCAAGTACTTAAACGTACTCACATTTTCCAATTCCTCACCATCCAACCTCGCTGTACATTCACTGACTTCACCTCTCTCAAAGACCATCACTTTACTCTTCCCTACATCACCTTTAGATTCCGTTTCTTACACACTCTCTCAAACTCATCCACCAAGCCTTGCAGCTCCCCTTCGTCTTCACTCAACAACACAATATCATCTGCAAACAATAGTACAGGGAGTTTCCAAACACTATCCTCTCTCACCAGGGCCACTCCAACATCCACTACCCTACCTTGTACCTCTTTTATTACCCCATCCATGTACAGATTGAACAACCATGGAGACATGACACATCCCTGTTTCAACCCAACTTTCAAAGAGAAAAATTCACTTAGTTCACCATCCACACGCACTGCAGCCTTCGCACCATCGTACATACTCTTCACAGCATTCAACAACTTCCCATCTACTCCATATATTCTTAACACTTTCCACAATCTTATTCTATCCACCCTGTCATATGCTTTCTCCAAATCCATGAAAGCCGCATACAACTTCTTTCCCTTCTCTAGAAACTTTTCCACTAAAGATCTGAGAATGAATATCTGATCTACACAACCTCTTCCCTTCCTAAAGCCTCCCTGTTCTTCTCCAACTAATTTCTCTGTTCTTTCTCTAACTCTGTCAATAAGTATCCTACCATACACTTTTCCTATTATACTAAGAAGACAAATGCCCCTATGATTACCACACACTTCTTTTTCCCCTTTTCCTTTGTACAAGGGAATAATTATACCTGACTTCCAATCCTCCGGGACTCTACCTTCCTCCCAGGCCAATCTGCACATCTTCCACATCCATTCTACTACTATCTCTCCCCCATGCTTCAGCATTTCACCACACACTCCATCAATTCCTGTGGCTTTCCCTGATTTAACTTTCTTCATTGCTTCCACAACTTCTATCCTACTGATTTCTTCCTGTCTTCTCACCTCCCTCCTTCTCCCAGCCATTCCCCAGCCACTTATACTCGCATTACTTCCATCCTCCACGTTCAACAATTCCTTAAAGTGTTCTCTCCATCTGCTCACTTTTTCTCCCTTCTCCACTAGTAATCTACCATTTTTATCTTTCACTCCCCTGCTAACTTCACTTCCACCCTGTCTCACTCTTTTCACCTCTTTCCAGAACATTTTCTTACAGTCCCTCCACTTTACACTCAAATTCTAACCTCTAAAATCTAAATCTAAGATGGTATTTTGGGGCTGATTTTGCATTATAAATGCCTTAAGCCTATCAACATCACTCCGGTTCGTAACTGTTACGGTCTTACAATTACTGATGATCTTTGGGGTGAATTATGGAGGAGACCATTTTCGCCTGGAAGGTCATCAGTAACTGCTGGTTTTCAGAGGTTGGGAGGTGGTCTCCTGATAATTAGCCCAAGCATGTCTCGGAATACACTCTCAATAGATAGGTAGATAGATGGATAGATAGACAGGGTCTCCTGGGAGGAAAAGGTATAAGTTTGAAAAGTTGTAAATGAAACAATTCAGAGTAAAAAATCCTATATCATCATGAGTCGAAATCTTTCCAATAAGAGCACTAACTGCAGATGACTTTATGGGTAAATTATGAGAGAGACCATTTTCTCACAATAGGTCATCTATAGTTATACAGTAGTTCCGTGTTAAGAGAGATTTGAACCCGTGTTAATATTGCATTCATTACTTAGAAGTGAGTCTATCACTTCTCAAAATTATGCACATTCCTTGCGGTAGGCACTATGAAGGGATAGTACCGATGCACCAGTAATCCTTGACAGCTTATAATTCTTCAAACCTCTCACTCTCGGAGGCATTGAATCCAACCTTATTCCTCATGCTTGTCTATAATTAAAGCATCTAAATTATTTTGAGCATAAAACCAACACGATAAAAGAAAAAAAATCCGATTTCTTTCTCTTGTTCTTCTTCTCTTAGACCCCTCTAGTTCTAAAATGGCAGGATCGATCACCTTCTTTTTCTTTACAGAAGTTTCAGTCTCCACTGGGTCGAAAACATGGTAGATATTGTCTGTAATACGTAAGAGATAATAGGTCAGGAGTTGGTCAACATTCACAGTTTTAATCCAGTTTTAATAAAACTCCGTAAAAAGGCAGAAGGTGACCAAGGGTTGATGTTCTTCGAATTCAAGAACAATCAAAATACCAGTATGAGGTCACAGGGTGGTGTCAAACTTTAAGTCATTAACCCCCTATGCCCTGGCTGACGAGTATAGCCGTCATGATTCAGGGCGCAGAGCGCCACCAGGTGATGTGATTACCTGCAAACATCTTCCCGCCATCCTTTGAAATCGTGACCATTTTCTATGACACCCATATGGTAGGTAGGTCCCCCCAGGTAACCCACGGCACTGGTAGAGTGAGGAGCCATGTCTTCATCATCGTCGTCATCTGATTCCATCCCACCACGCGAAGGGCAAATTGCATCACCGACCCCCACGAAAGTTTTGCCCCAAGTGCTGGGGAAAGAGCTCAGTGACAGTGCCATCAATCGTGCCTTGGATGACATCGTGTCCCCACGGACACTTAATGAGAGTACGTCTTCGGAGGAGAGGAGTTACTATATGGAAAGTGAACTCTCTCGCCCTCCAACCCCTTCCCTCTCTCAGACACCTGAAAAGGCTCTCAGACTCCTCCAGGAGGAGGGCAGGGCCTTTGACAGTGACAAGTTCACTGAGGAGGAGGATGTAGATGACCCAGTGCACTGGGCAGGTGAGCATGGAGATGGCAGTCATCTGCGAAATAAACGCTGACGAGCAGTCTCACCGCCACGCTCGCTGCCTGCTTGCCATCATCTAGCCCTTGAACGTCTACCTTCAATTCAACCGAGTATTTCAAGGGCGGAATCACCACAACTGGGCCATTTAGGAGTGTAATTTCCCACACGGGCCCCACATGGTGTTACTCAGCAGCAAGCGTCTCCCCAGGAAAGGCCTGCGTCAGGTGAGTCATCACCTCTTACTCCCCCACCTCCCACACCTCTCTCCTTCCCTCTCATCCCCTGCCCGTGGGCGTGCACACAAGCAGAAAAAACGTGCTGCACATGGCAAACGGCCTGCTTCACCAGGTGTGGGTAGAGTGGATACCTTTGTCTGGGAGGATGGAGCAGGATCTGAGCCCTCTGTGCCGGTGTTTGATGAGGAAGGAACAGGTGTTCAGGAGAATGAGCTTCCCCCCAGGCCCTGGACTATTAGCAGTATTTTCAGGGCGATTTTGCAATTATGCAAAACCTGGTGGAAGAAATAAATTTTCATCAGACTATGTGTGTGCAGTGGCTGGACATGGCTGCCAGGGAAAGTTTGCACATGAGGGACTGGCAACCTGTGGAGGTGGGGGAGTTGTTTGTGTGGCTAGCCCTTACCATGATGGCACACGTAAGAAAACCTGTGCTCCATGACTATTGGTCAGTAGATGAACTCGTGGGCACACCCGTCTTCGGTACCTGGCCATCTTAAGGTTCCTCCATTTCAATAGAAATTATGGGCCTGCATCAAACAACAGGTTGTGGAAAGTTAGACCCATTCTAACAATGCTCAAAGAGTCATTTTCCGGGTTTTTTCATCCATTTCAGAATGTGGTAATTGACGAGTCACTGGTGTTTTTCAGGGGCAGGTTGGCATTTACTCAGTATGTGCCATCCAAGCATCACCGGTTTGAGCTGAAATTCTTTGTCCTTTGCGACTGCAAACTAAATATGTGCTCAGTGTGATAGTTTATTCAGCAACTGATGTTGTCATGCCTAGTGACGATCCTCATGGTTTCTCAGCATCAGTTGTGAAATTGCTGATGGAAAGGTATTTCAACAGGCACCACATTCTGTACACCAATAATTATTACACTGCCCCGATGTTGACCAAGTATTTGCTTGAACACGGTACTTGGTCCTGAAGAACTGTTCTGGCAAATAGAAAGGATTTCCCTGTATTCCCAGCAAATACTGAGAAAGGAGCCCTTCTTACCAAGAAATGTGGCAACATGTTAGCCCTTCTCTGGCATGACACGGGACGGGTTAAATTGTTGTCAACAGTACACAAGGGTGTGTTTGAGGAAACGGGAATAACAGACTACAGGGTCAGGGAACCCGTGTTGCAGCCAGATGCTGTCAACGATTATAATATCAACATGCAGCTTGTTGATAAATCGGACATGCAGATTGGTGAAGTTGACTACCTACTTAAGTCCTGCAGGTGGTACAAGAGGGCGTTTTTACACCTTCTTGAAATCGCCATCCTGAACAGTTTCATATTGTTCAAGGAGCTCGTCAGGAAACCTCTCATTCTGTGAGAGTTTGAGAGAGAGCTTGCACTCGAACTCCATGAAGAGTATTCACCTGCACAGGTGCCAGGTGTTAGACTGGGGGACAGCACTTACAGCAGACAGGCTAAGCTGTACTGAGTATTTCTGGCGGCACAGGCTGGTAGAGATTGGCCATACCACAGTAGGTTGTCAGGCATACAGGCGCTGCCACGTCTATAACATGACCAAATGACGTCCCCCAGCACGGAAAGAGATAGCCTACCAATGTGCAGAGTGCAAGGTGCCTCTATGCCCCAAATGTTTTTGCAAGTATCACTCCGAGTGTGATTACTGAGCAGGTGTGTGGGAAAGTGTAAATAGTATACAGGTATGCACAAGTGTGTGTGTTTATTTTATGAGTGAAATGTTAGATATTATAAGTGATTTCTAGTAAGTGCTATGATATAAGTTTTATAATAAGTTCTACAACTGCAGTGCAATAAGTGTTACTGTTTATTGGTTACTGGTGAAAAAATTAATGGAAATACCTTGAGTTAGCGTATCTGTTACATGAAAGAAAACCACTTGTGAGTGGACCAGAAAGAATATTACTTCACTGGGTAAAATAAAAAATTTTTCCCTCGATACTCAGGAAAATAGTGCTGCATATGTGAGCATAAACAAATTTGTGATGTGAAATACAAGTAATGTAAGCTGTGTATAACATTTGTAAGATTTTCACGATGCCCGTAATTAGTACAAATCAGTCTGAAGTATGGTACAAGCAATTACCTCATACTCGATCATAATGCGTGACAGCCACAGCATTTACTTGTCAAAATGCAATTACCTGTAATCGTAATGTCAATTGAAATTATAAGTGTCGTAGAAAAGAGAAATTATTATAACTGACACAGGAAGTGAGTACAGAAAAACAAAGAACTATTTTTTTCCCTCACACTTACGGGGCGTAGTGTCACTATGAAACAGGAGGAAAACCCTTTGAGGAGCCTCTTGGACAGGGTGATGACTCATCCTTACGATGGTGAGTATGAGAAAATGGAGGTTCGAGTGGAATTTTCTACATTCCAGCCAAGGATGCCCAGTCAGTGTTACAATCATCACTCCGATCAGTGCTGCCAATGCCAGCCAGCAAGTCCAAGGTCACTGCAAGTGGCGTGCACTCAGAACCAGCCCGCCTAAGCACGTAAAACCAATCGTCTTCAACTTATCCTTACTCATCGACAGGACCACCTGGAGACCTAGGGATACCTTCATTTGAAAAAGGAAGAGTTGGTGAGTCTTATGTATATTTATTTATTTTTTTTTCTAGCCGTTAGAGTTTCGCAGATATTAGGGTTTGAGTTAAGGGTATTTTTCCCAAAATCTCGGAAATTCCCTGTAAGGAGGAGTAGGTGATGGCGGGAAACCCTCGGCAGATAAGGGTTAAACCCAAATAGCTGTAATTCAACTTGGATTGATGGAACGGTTAAGGGCTAGCCAGAAATTAAATTATTCAGTGTTGAGAACAGTAGATCAGCGTTTCTCAATCTTTTTACCCTTATGGAACCCTTGAAATAATTTTCATGTCTCACGGAACCCTTACATAAAAAGTACTATATATCATTATTAATACTTCTCTTTCTCTTGTATAAACTTAAAATTCATAAGGAGAACATAACACATTTTTTCTGATAGTTGGGTTAAGCATAAAATAACTCACATTTATGTGAAGTGTACTGACAATGCAAAAAAATAAATAAATAAATAAATAAAAATAAATAAATAACTGAAATCAAACCGCTTGTTCATAAGGAGGTTTTCATTCACACACAAAAATAAACATAAATAACCAATATCATATATAACACAAATAAACAGAATGAAAACAGGTAATAACTACTAGTACTACTACAATAACATGATAAATAAACTTAAAGAAATAAAACTGAAGCAAGTTAAGGCAAACAAAGGAACCAACCTTGAGAGAGAGAGAGAGAGAGAGAGAGAGAGAGAGAGGGAGGGTTTGGGGGGAGGGAGAAGGAGGGAGAACACACAAACTTCCCATAAACCAAGACTCATAAACATACCTAAACTGTTAAAATTCAGATAAAATCCCTAAATGATGGGTAACATTTACTAAATAACGTGGGTGAATGAGGGACTGTACCAGCACGCCAGGAAGTACAGTACATACGGGACTGATGGAGATAGTGCATGTGTCCTATACTCGAGTGAGTCACTTGACGATACACGTGTATAGTAAAATTACAAATATGAAATTAAACACAAAAATGACTCAGAAATGCATTTACATATGATTAGGCTATTTATCACTCTTTCTCTGGGAACCCCTAGCGACCTCTTGCGGAACCCTAGGGTTCCGGGGAACACCGGTTGAGAAACGCTGAAATAGATGATCCTTCAGGGTCCCAGGGCAACTTAAGCACTTTCCATCCAAAGGAACCAAACTTAGTGGAGGAGTTCTGGTCAGGTAGGGATGAACCATTCAAATTTGAGATCAGTGGGTTAAAGGTCATCATTAAAGAGCTACGGCAAATGTTTGGTCATAGACTGATTGCAAGGCTTGGGTGATGCGCCCTCTTAGTGCTCCTTGTTATCTCCAATTGAATTTATTCTGCTCAAGAGACACTTTTTGAACGGGAGCTGGTTATTTAGAGCTTTCATTAATCCCTTTATTACTACTAAAGCTTAATAACTTATAAAAACCTACGGAGTTTTCTTACAGAAAGGATTTAAAAAATATAAAGTATTAAAATCACTTAATGAAATTTATGAAGCAATGGGTATGGTAGTGTGCAAAAAATAAATAAATAAATAAATCCAAACAAGATCTAGGTAGTAACACGGCAGGTAATTCCTTCCTTACTTTTTAAAAGTCCAGTACTTACCCACTGGATAAGTGGACGCCAAAAGTGTGCACTTGTCCAATACTCGTATACTCGTACCAATTAACTATCCATGCAGAGCAAAGAAAAGTGTGTCATTAAAAGATAATGTTGGGACGTGATTACATATAGCCTTACTACCTCGACCTTGTTCCATTTTTTTTTTTTTCTACTACTGCCATCCCTATATCACCATACATTTTACACCATCATATTTTTATATGTGTATGTAATGTATTACAGTATCACGATATTTTTCTTTTTAAAAACCTTTCTAGACCGCCCTATTCCTTCTGGACCTCGATCTTTCTGTACGGATCTTGAATCTGGTTCTCTTTTACCCTATTTTTGTTTTCTCGTAGAAAAAAACAATCTTGCGGGCTTGTGGCCTTTGGTTGCTTCTTCCTTGCACTATATTTATCTATCTATTAACTATCTATCTATCTATAAATATATATGAACCGTTTGCCACCTGTTCTTTTTTGTCATGTCAGCAACACTGCAATTCATTTGGCTAAAGAACAGTCCCGCAATCATCTTTCCTTTATTAATTTTATTTCTACTTATTTGCTTAGTTTATAGTTATGAGCTGTTAATGTCATTATCTATTAGTGTTATTGAACTTGTCCAAACTGATCTTCATATGAGGGTAAGAGTTAGTGTATAATGATAAAATGTTTGTTATGACTGGCGAAATAAATTCCACAGGCTGGAGTATGAACACACAGCCCAGAACACCGAGGTCTGCGCACAACTGTTCGTGTGTTTAATTCTAAGTGTTGTTCGTCTCTTACGGAGTAAGCACTGCTTGCAGGCGCTGCTTTCCTTAGCCGTGATTATTTCCCGGTCCTGTACTGGTGACGCAACAAGACGGTGACCTGAATGATGACGGTTCTCCGTTGTGCCTTCCTCCTGAAATTACCTAATCCACTTTTCCACGGTTCTGTTTACGTCCAATATTTGCAGTCTCTGTTAGGGATTCTCTCTCCATAAATGGAAGTAGATCCTGCCCTCTTTAATCTCCTTAGTAGTTTGATGCACATTGCTTTCCTTCTCAATACCAAGGTACTGTATACGCTAGGTTGCTTGACGTTTTCTGTAAAATGTAGCGGCCAGACGATCATCTGACCGAAAACGGTTCATTTTTCGCCCCTCGGACGATGTTAAGGTTTTGGAATTTCCTGGATTCATTTGTATCAGTTATCCCGCCATCAGCAGATATGAAACATGAGGTAGTCAGGCTAGCCATGCATTAGTACTGTACCGTATGTTACTGTGGTAGGGCACTAATAACGTTTCACGTATTTTACTTAATCTTCGGACAAAACTGTGATGCTACTTTTGTCTCTGTACACAGGAAAATACTAATATCCTTTTCCGCTCTGAAAACGGATATAATGATTTCCTTGTACCTGGAGCCAGAACAGTGGCTTGTACTGTATCTGCTTCCGATAAACCCATTAAGATAGTAATTGAAGTAGGATATTGCATTACCAAGGTCTCTGTCTCTGTCTGTCTGTATGTCTGTCTGTCTGTCTGTCTCTGTCTGTCTGTCTGTCTGTCTGTCTGTCTGTCTCTGTCTGTCTGTCTGTCTGTCTGTCTCTCTCTCTCTCTCTCTCTCTCTCTCTCTCTCTCTCTCTCTCTCATTACTTTTCTGATCGCTGTTATCATGAACCCATCCTTGCATTACTCTCATATTATACTGAGTACGCAGCACCCTTCTAGCTACACGACGTCGCTCTTTAAGGTCCAACTACATTCTAATGCAAGAGTCAACTGATACTGTTAGTTTTACATTTGTGCAACTGCTCATCAACTGAACTGTGTTCTTCAGTCTCTCTTTCTCATTTCCTTTAATCTGTAGTCTTTTAATGACAATGTATTCAAACATCTTGAGATTAATGTAACCTGACTCTGACCAAACTAGTTGCTAGTTTTGATTAGATAACGTTTATAGGTTAGGCCTTTAGTCGTTTCTTATTTGGCATTAAAAAAGGTTTGTAAGCTACAGTGTCAGAGTAGTATCGTTAAAGTACCTTGGATCTGGTTACCTCATTTCATCAGTTTTAATTAGCTAACAGTTATAGGCTTAGCCATGGGTTGTTTCCTTTTTGGCATTAAAAGAAAAATGATCTGTAAATTGCACTGTCAGGGTGGTAACTGTTGCCAGCTTATGCCAAGTAAGAGGGCACGGTGGTTCAGTGGTAGTGCATAGGAGTCGTGATCGGGGGACTGCGGGTTCGAGCCTCGCCCGGGACTGCCGTGCCGGGAGTGGTAGCGCGCTCCTGTAACCTAGCGGGGTTATATGGCCATAGTTGCCTAGCTCGGGGATTAAATCCCCTTATGCCAAATAAGAGTCTGCACATACATGCGGCTCTCAGAACTGATGATCAGTATGAAAAATGGACAAATATATATATACACACACACTCTTACATATGCCATATTTTCGCGAGATTTGTCTAGACCGGTTCTGTGGATGCTCTGACAAGGCATATTATACTGAACGACTCTCCTAAAGAGGTGCTACCCCCAAGGCAGGACTGCCTTGGCTTCGACCAGTTCTACGCACAACAATGCGCACTAGCACTGGGCAACAAGGACAGCCACGAGTGTTCCGTGCCCAGGGGAAAACTGTCTATACCGCAAACTTGGTGGAGAGATTTTAAAGATAAATGTTTTTCAAGATCGAATTAGGCACAAGAGACAGCGAACACTGACATGGGAAGGTGATGGTTTTGATACTGAGGTGAATTCTTGTGTATTGATAAAGACAGTCATTTACGACTGCACTTGTGAACTGACAATATCTGAAATGGCATTCAGAGTTATTTTTAATATATGGACTGTACACCAGGAAACCATTTACAACGCTGGATGGTAACCGTATAACCAAATTTTGGCGCCTGGTGGCTTAGTGGGTAATTATTGCGCTCCAATCGGATTGACCCTGTGAAGGTTTATATCCAAGGGATGGTTGGGGTTTATTGCTCATGTAATGCCACTCAGGGATGGATGAGGCTGGTCAATCTCATCTTAAAATCAGGGCCAACTCCCTAGCCCCGGGCTCCTACGCTCCTCATGGGGCAACGTAGGATTGAATGATGGATTGATGGATTTACTACCTCATCTTGTTTGGATTAATTTTTTTCTTTTCTTTTTGGCACACTACCATCCCTATATCTTCAAACATTTTATGAAATGATTAATACTAGCTTTATGTTTTAAAGCCTCTGTATAAAAAAAAAAAAAAAAACTCTGAAGGTTTTTATAAGTTATTCAGCTTCAGTAGTAGTGAAGGGATTAAAGGTAGCCTACAGCAGATCTGTGCACATTGTCAGAAAGGCTGTGGAAAAACAACTAGTGTTACATAAATGGCCCTTTTCATAGCTGGCCACAATAATGCAGAAAATAACCAAAAAGCACCAAGATGAGCAATATAACTGTTTTATCTGAAAACTTACGAAAGCTACATGGAAGCTGTGCACCACACATCACTGAAAGTCTGCACCACACATCATTGAAAGTCTTACTAAAAATTACCAGGTGACTTCTTAGAATTTCAAAGTGTGCATTATTATTACGCAGTTAGGATGACACACTATTTCTTTGAGCTAAATCAGGAACATTAACATATTTGTTCGGCTGAACACTGCACACGCTTTCAAGTGGGGCTGGCTATAACCTAATTTGATCTATGATTAAATTCAGAAGAGATCTATAGTAGTGAAGTAGTCAGTGAAGATAATATAATATCTAAACCCCTTTTCTCTCTGCGAGAGAAAGTATCCCAAGCTGTCTAAGAAATTCCAAAGAAAACTAGAATATATTAAGGAGGACCACTATGGGAGTACAACGCCTGCGCGCCCGCCAACTGCTTCAAGGACCAAAACTTTGATTTTGCCCTGTGACCTTGACTTTCGCAGATTGGTCTCACAATCGAATCTCTTCATCCTTGCTTACCTCTGAGCTCTCAATAAAGTGTGGTCGAAATCAGGCCGAAACGTTATAAGCTGACCTTGCTATGGGACTTTCATCTTTGATATTTCCCAGTAACATCATCATATAATTGACGGTGTTCAGACTCTATATCCTTTATTCTGGCTTTGACCTGACCTCTTTCACAATGACTGGCCTAAATCAAACACACACACACACACACACACACACTGAGGAAAACACAACACCTGCTTTCGCACGGGTATAATAGCCTTTTGTGTTTTAAAGCTTCAGGACGATCTCGTGTAGTGGAAGGGTTGGTGTAGCGTGTATCACACCTTCCTAAAATAAAAATAAAATGCCAGGGTAAAAACAACCGTCTGTATCTAGCTGGTACAGAGACCTGTAGTAAAGAATTGTATAATGAAGACTCTAACTCCTGGAGATCGAACTGTCAATCTAAGCTGAATAAATCTGTCTGAGAGATGCAAAAATGAAAAAGGCTGCAATTATGAAACTGTTACAACGTAAAAGTGTGTTTGATGATTTACAGTGTTCTTTGATTATTCCTTTTTAATTCTTTTAGGTTTTAGAAACCTTTTTTTCTTTTTCTTCTTATTCTTCTATCTATCTCTTGCTAAACGCCTTAATCCCATACGGGGTGGCCATAAACAAATCGCCTCCATGTCGCCCTGTCCCTCGCCATTTGACTGCCTCGCTCCCAGTTCACACACCCCTCTCTCATATACGTCTCCACTCCAACCCTCCATCTCATCCTTGGCCTTCTCTTCCCTCTCTCCCACTCCACCTCACTCACATACACTCTCCTCGTCAATCTCTCACTCTCCATCCTCTCCACATGGCTAGACCACCTCAGTTTGTTTCTCGCAACGCTTCCTATCACATCCACATTCTTCTTCTTCTTCTTCTTTTTCTTTTTCTTCTCCATTATTTTTATTATTATTATTATTATTATTTGGCCGTAAAATGACTTCTCTGAATAGTTTGAGCTAGACTTCATTAACCTTTTCATTCGTATTAATTTGTCATAACTTGAATAAAATCGGCTGGAGGTAGCACAGAAAAAATAAAGTAATACGTTATCGAAGTGTCGTAGTTGAATAACACTGACCTCGCTATTTGTATGAGTAATAGCTTGTTGTTGTTGTTGTTTTCGTGGCCCCAGGTTCATCGAGATGTGCAAATGGTGGACTGCTGGCTGAAGTTGCCCATCGCCTACAGGCCACCTACCTTTCAGAGGAAAGGAAGGGAGATGAGGAATGTTTGCACAATCGGGGTAGCCTGAATGAATCATGTGGGGATGGGAGTTAAAACTTTTACAGTGATGCATCTTTGATTTTATTCTTCCTACTTTCTGATGGATTTCTTCCTCTCTGGACCTAAAATATAATCGTGAATATCCAGCCAACACCAGACGATTTTACTTAGCAAGAAAAAAAAAAAAAGTGAAAGATTGTTAACCTAGTGCAACTAACATTCGGGTATTCAATTTTAACTAATGCCTGGCGATTGTGTTCAGCTGTGAGTGAGCATCCAAATCTGAGTGCTGTAACATTAAGCCTTTCGTGGCCAGGAAGCTCTAAATTCTATTCCAGACACTATTATACTATTTTATTCAGTTATGTGTGTGCATAGGATCCTGTGAGTGTTAATTTGAAACTGGTATTGTATTGTTAACCACTCATGGATCGGGACAACTCAAGTTTTCTGTTCCAGTTAATGTCAAATGACCAGCTGAGAGTGAGCAAAGGCTTCTATGGCCCATATTCTTGTTAGTTTAGGAAATTCCCTTGTACCTTTCCTAAGCAACTCATTTTGTTTATTACTCCTTGTCATCCTCTGTTGAGCACTTTAATTAATTTCAGTACCACAATTTTCAGTATAAGTAACATACACATTAAGTATCCACATCCAGAAATGAATAACAAGGAAAGAGATGCTAGGGGGCGTCCTTAACCTACGAGATACGAACCTATGTATGTTTATACTAATAATATTAACTCACTCATGTTCGCGACATCTCTGCTTATCTGTTTACCTAGCCACAGGCGATATATTTTCTTTCACCTGAAAGTAGATACAATCTGAGAGAGCTACTGCTTCTAATCGAACATAAACCCATCTCTGGCTATCCCCTCCAGCCTTTAGACTGTGGTGCTGCTTCCAGAAGGACTGGTAAGGCGGCTGTGAAAGTCCCTCTGGCAACGGGAAAGTTTATATTTTTCGTGCTCAGTTAGTCCCATCTAAGGCTTGATTATGCACAATGGGTGGGTCACATAGGTTCCCCCAGCCTGCCTAAATGTGTAAGATCACGCAGTCACCCACTGACCACATGAGATGCACGACATTGCCCTGATCCTCTCTACTACCCCGGTTTTCGTCGCCCAACCAGGTGGTTAGCGTGCCAAGCCACCTAAACGCCACCAGTATGACCCAGAGATACATCTGACATCATCTACAATAGGAAGGAGGTAGCAGTGAAGAGAAAAAATGCTAAAATTGAAGCACATCTACCCCGCCTCTTGCTACTTTCCGTACCCTGCCCTGGTTTCCCCTGCCATGTCTTTTCCTATCCTACAGTGCCTCTCCTTCACCTACCCTGCCTCTCCATCACCTATCATGCCTCCCCTTTGCTTACTTTACCTCTCTTTCACCTACCCCGCCTCCCCTTAAACTACCCTTCCTCTCCTTTCAATACCTGCCTCTCTTTACACTGCTTTTCTCTCCTTTCAATACCCCGCCTCTCCTTACTCTGCCCTGCCTTTCCCTACGCTGCCTTCCCTCTCACAGTCTTTTCATGTCTCTCCCTAACCTGCGCCTGACTTTTCCTACACAGGTCGGCCTCTGTTTACCTTACCCTGCTTCCCCGTACCCTACCATGCCTCTCCTTATTCTACCGTGCCTCTCCCAATCCTGTCTTCCCTCTTCATATATCCCTACCATGCTTTGACTTTCCCTGCACTACTGTACTGTGCCTCTCTTTATCCTGCGTTGCCTTGCCCTACCCTGCCCAGTCTTACCTTACTCTGCCTCTCCTTTCTCAATCTTGCCTCTCCTTGCTCTACCTTGCCTCTGCATACTCTGCCTTCTCTCTTCCTATCTTTTCATATTTGTCCTAACCCGGCCCTGGCTTTTCCTACGGAACACTGCCTCACTTTACCCCACCCTGCCTCTCCTTGCCCTACTCTGCCTCTCCTTGTCCTACTCTGCCTTCCCACTCGTTGCTCACCCCCTCCCCCCACTCCACTCTCTCCACCCTTACCACACTCTCCACTCCTCCCACCCCCTCCCTTCCCCCTTCCCAACTCTCCATTTCCCCCTCTCCCTCTTCCCTTCCCCCTTTTCCCTCCACCTCCCTCCCCTCTCCCTCCTCCTCCCTCCCGCCCCCTTCCCCTCTCCCTTAGAAAGTATCATATCAAGTAGTAAGTGGGAGAAAAAAATAAATGATTTCAATGAAGTCAAGTGCTGTCAAAGGCTACCAGATGTTAGAGTTGTGTGGCCTTTATCTATCCGTTATAGAGAGAGGAGATGTATTATCTTGTCGGGTTGTTTGAGGAGACCCAGGCAGAGAGAGAATAAATGTTGGCATTGTAGGGAAACATCAGGGTAGGCCATTTCTGTCACATTATCCTCTTCGTATTTTAAGTGAGGAGAGGTGATGAAATAGGCAGATTGGGGTCGATAGAATTTTATTGTGAGACAGTTGCGTTACTAAAAAGTTAAAGAGCTTGACTTCACCCGTGTTGTCAGGAGCAGTTTGAGCCGGCTGTTGCCTTCCCACTCTTTCTAGCCCCTACTCCCTATCGCTCTCTTGGGATCTGTTCTCTGACTCTCCTTCACGTGATTTCGGACTTACGAGGGGCATTCCAGAAGTTTTGAGACTATTTTAGGAGAGACATTTATTTATTTATTTCAAAAAAGTACAAAACTCTAATCTCCTTCAAAATAGGACCCTCCAACTTCAATGCACTTCTTGTATCGCTCCAGCCACTTCTTGAAGGCCCCCTTGTAGTCCTCCAAAGTGAAGGTGTTCAGGACCCTTGTCACAGCCTCCTTCATCTCCTCAACGTCTTCAAAACGACTACCCCTGAGGTTCTCCTTCAGCTTTGGGAACAACCAGAAGTCGCAGGGGGCAAGGTCTGGACTGTAGGGAGTGTGAGGGACAGTCTTGACGCCCATCTCTGTCAAGTAGTTGGTCACCAGGATGGAAATGTGGACTGATGCATTGTCCTGGTGCAGTTGCCAACGACCCGATTTAAAGAGCTTTGGCCTGTTGCGACGAAATCTCATTCTGAACTCCCTCAAAACCTCTACATAGCATTGTTTGTTGACCGTCTGGCCGGAGGGAACCCAGTGGATGTAGATGATGCCCTTGCTGTCGAAGAAGGGGATCATCGTGAGCTTTCCAGTGGACTTGCTCTGCCTGGCCTTCTTGGGTCTGGGGGAGTCAAAATGCTTCCATTGGGAACTCTTTCTCTTGGTCTCTGGATCATAACAGTAGATCCAGCTTTCGTCACAGGTCACCAGAGACCCAAGAGCACTCGGATTCGAGGTAATGAGCTCAACCATCTCCCTGCTGTCACCAACACGTCTATCCTTCTGTTCGTCACTGAGTACCCTGGGAAAAAACTTAGCACAAATTTTGCGCATGTTCAGATCTTCATGAAGAATTCTGTGTACAGTTGCCACACCGACTCCAAAATGTGTACTTATTGTCAGAATAGATACACGACGGTCCTTGTCCAGAAAATTGCGAATTTTCTCAACCAATTCTGGCGTTCTGACGTCCCTCTCCATCCCGCACCTCTCATCGTCTCTCACCTCCTCTTTGCTGTCCTGGAACCTCTTGTGCCAGAGAAAAACAGATGTTCTGCTCATACAAGTCAATCCATAAGCAGTCTGGATCATTTCATAAGTTTCCGTAGCGTTTTTGCCCAGTTTAACACAAAACTTTATTGCGTAGCAAGCTTCCAAATCGTCTTCACGTCCCGACTGCATTCTGCGAACTAGTCAGCTGTGACAAGCGGTGTATAGTAGGGTGTGTTTAAAGTGCTGTAACAGCCGTCTTCTTCAACCTGGAAAAAAAAATGGCATGTTAGCTTATTAGATGTATAGTAATGATATATTAAAGTTACAGTAATCTAGGACAGTTAGAAGTGCTTTTCCCTAAAGAGTCTCAAACCTTCTGGAATACACCTCGTATATTCCCCTCTGACGTCCAGCTAAGTATGTGGGCGTACGTGTGTGTATGTATATGCGCGCGCGTGCGTGCGTGCGTGTGTGTGTGTGTGTGTGTGTGTGTGTGTGTGTGTGTGTGTGTGCAGGGTTTCACTCACTTCTGATACGTGAACATCTATCAGGTAATCCTGTGTTTGAAATACATGTGTGTCTTACTAAGGGGAAATGTTTTTTACCTCCTCCTGGAGAATTCAGACATAACTACCGGTCTGTTACATACTGATGTCTATAGCTATATAGTTACATAGTTACATACGACAGTGTGTCATAACACACTAATGCCTACAGTGCTACATTTCTTTCCCTCATTTGGCCATTTGATAAGCTGATATATTTAGCCTGAAAAAGATTCTTCCCAGTTTCTCTTAATTATTTATTTTTTTATTATAGGAGTTTAGTTATTTTGTTTTTTCTATTTCGAGTAATAAGTGATACATTTAGTGAGAAAAAGCAAACCTTGTAAGGAAAACATTATGTTGTTACCCCAATTACTATTACAATCACGTGGCATGTTTAGCTCTAATTGCAGTGCATGTGATTTTGCTCTTCAAGGTTACATCCATGCCACAATATAGTGCAAGAAATTGGTTAAAAAGCATGGAAGCTGCTAATTGCAGTGCTGTTTTGGGCGTGCTTGGGGGACTGGCACTCACCGATTGCAAAAAACACCTCTATCTTTTTTCGATTTTCGCAAGGCAATCTTTTCAGGTTGGGCACAAGCTTTTTTAGTTTCAGTCATATCAGATACAGGATCAGTGCTGTAAAGACCCTTGTTCATAGAGCTTTTTGTCAGTCATCTACATACCCCCTTTTTCATAGTGAAATAACTTTTTTGAGGAAATTTTTTGTGAATAATGGTTATAGCGCACATTTCTTTGATAAATTGGTGAATATCTTCCTGAACAAAAGATACCAACCCAAACAGTGTTCCCCTGCTGTGAATAGGGAGGTAGTCTAATTAATTTCGCCTTATCTAAGAGAGATTTCTGCGAAAATAGAACAACTTTATTCATGAGTTTATCAAACTCTTACCCTAGTATAGTTTCTCGGTTCATTCACCTCAGTTCTTTCAAAATTGGGTCTTTGTTTCGGTTTAACCTGAGGCGTCCTGACGATGTATGGATATATTGCCACGTTTTGTAACGGTGACACCCGACGACGAATCCATACTTTTTGCAGTTGCGAGATCCGTCATTTGCACATTTTTCAAGTTTCATGGGTGATTTTTGGTAGGCATATGCGGGAGACCTTCCTCTACCCAATGCCAGGTGGGGATAATGCCTGGCCCCACCTTCCCCCCTTTCCCACCCCGCACGCCATTTTCTCGGCAACTCACCTGTTAGCAGTGACTTGGCCAATATTGACATGTCGCACCACGGTCTCTCCAATGACGAAATTCAAAGCAAAAGTGATTCCCGAGGTGGAGGACAAAGGAAGCAAGAAGTCAGAGGAAGAAACAAGCAGAAGTGATGAGGCAGTAATGTCATCAAGGAAGGTGCCATATGTTTTTTTTTTTTTTAATGAAAAGAAGAAGGAAACAAAGGCTGCGAGCCCGCAATTATTGTTCCTTCCAAGAGAAAAACAGAATACAAGAAAGAGCCAAATTCAAGATCCGATCATCTCGAGATGCCTGGACACACTGCGTTTGAAATACTAGAGGTCATAGGAAGCAGGAAACACAGACAGAGGGAGACAGTTCCAGAGATGAGCTGTTGCATAAATGAAGGACTGGGAGTAATGGTTAACTCTTCCATTAGAGAGTTGGACAGAAATGGGATGAGAGTTTGCTGCTAGACGGGCGCGTAGCACCCATCGTAGAGGTGGAGGAATGGAATGGAATGGAATATGAAGTTTAGGCCAAAGGCCAAGCACTGGGACCTTATAGGTCATTCAGTGCTTTGATGAGTGAGATATGAAAGACGATAGTTTAAAAGAATGAGTTTAAAAATAGAGAAAACTACGACACAATAATCATGCAACTAAAATCGTAGGTAAAATGAAAACAGATGTAGACAGCAAGCCTTAAAACATAACTATGACAACACTAGTCACAGCTTGCAGTATAGCCCTGTCTCCTTTAAAAACGCCATAAGGCTAGAAACATTTGCCCTATTACCTAAAACAACTGATAGGGATCCCCTATTCGTTAAAAACTTCACCCGAGAGCAGGCATAGGTCGGACAGTCCAATAAGAAATGCCTGCAAGTTATTGTGACATGACAGATATCACACTGGGGTGGGACACCTCGGTCCAAAAGGAACCCATGAGTCAAACGCGTATGGCCATTTCGCAGCCTAGTCAACCTTGTCTCAAAACCCCGACAAGCCTGAGAAGAGGATGACCAGGCACAGACCGATGGCCGAATCTCTTTATACTTCGAGTTATTGGCCGGGGAGGGGGAAACCCATCTCGCCTGCCACTCAGACCAAACAAAGTTACAGATAACGGTCTTCAAATCAGAATAGGGAACCTTATTATACCCAACAGAAGGAAGAGAACATGCCGATTTTGCCTCTTTATCAGCAAATTCGTTCCAATAGAGATTTACATGTGACGGTATCCAGCAGAATGAAACAAATTTATACTTTGTAGCCAGGCGCCAAAGCCAAGACTGAATCTTCCTTATTATAGGGTGGAATGTGTTAAACTGCCTAATGGCAGTCAAGCTTCCATAGGAGTCCGAATATATTGTAAACGTCTTTCCCGGCATTGAGTAAGCCTCTTCAAGAGCCTTCTCAATAGCAGTTAGTTCAGCAGCGAGAACAGACGCATTATTTGAAAGTCATCCAAGACGTACACCCCCTTTATGGACGACAGCACAGCCTACACCAAGGGGTATCTTTGAGCCATCAGTATACAACTTTACTGAGTCTCTGTGGAGAAGGTCATGGAGCAAAAACTTCGATTTAGTTTCTTCATCCGAAAAGATTTTTCTACATATGGTTTTGGGACACACATTAGGTTCTGGAATGAACCAAGGAGGGAGATTGCTGTAGCTTACTGGTTCAATTTTTTGCTCCCTCAGCGATGCGTCACCCACAGGAAGCATGCGAATCTGGAATAGTATAGAGGCTCTTGGACCACAGAACTTAGACGGGTCACACTGCAACAGAACATCAACACAAGGATTGTTGTAACGATTGCCCTTAATTCGCACAATGTAGCGAAGCCCTAACTCATGCCTGCGTAAGTCCAGAGGAAGCTGGCCTGTATCTACATATAAACTCTCCACAGGGGAAGTGCAGTAGGCACCCGAGCACAGTCGTAGTCCCGTATTGTGGAGCACATCAACCTCATGAAGTTTGGTCTTACATGCAGAGGAATAAATTTGGCATGCGTGGTCAATCTGTGACCGGCACAAAGAGTTATAGAGCCTGAGAAGGGAGTTCCTATCAGCACCCCAATCAAAACCAGAGACCACCCTAAGGATGTTTAATGATTTCTTGACTTTAAACTTCAGATAATCAATGTGCTGTGACCAAGAGAGACGTGAGTCAAAGATCATGCCCAGAAACTTAATCTCCTTCTCAAAAGGGATGATGTGGTTGTTTAACTTTAAGTGTGGGACAACCTCCTGGTGTGTGCTTCTAGTGAAGCGGACTGCAACAGTCTTGGAAGGTGAAAAGCAAAAACCATTATCATCAGCCCAACGACAAATAGTATATATGGACTTCTGTAGGTGATGACTAATCTCAACTGCATCGTAGCCAGACACACAAATTGCCAAATCATCAGCATACAGGGAGCCCAACACAGGGCGGGAAATCTGATTGAGAACACCATTAATAGCCACAGCGAAACAGGTGACACTAAGAATGCTGCCTTGGGGAACACCCAAGGCCTATAAGGGCTGGATACAACATTTCTGACACGAACCTTAATGTAACATTCCGATAATAAGGAGCGGATAAAGCGAAACATATTTCCCTCTATGCCATATCGAGACAGCTGAAGAAGGATACTAGTGTGCCTGGTTGTGTCATACGCCTTCTTGAGGTCAAAGAACACCCCAGTAGTCTGACAGTGGTTGGCAAAGCTTTGCTGGATTTTATTTGAGAGGATCAGGAGGGGGTCTAATGTTGAACGGATCTTCCGAAACCCAAACTGGTGAGGAGAAAGCAGCTTTTCGTTTTCTAAGTACCACACTAACCTTACATTAACTAGCTTTTCCATCATCTTACAAACACAGCTGGTCAATATGATAGGCTTATAGGTGGTGGCCAAAAGGGGATTTTTGTTTGGCTTGCTGATGGGAATGATGAGGGAAACTCTCCAACTGGCAGGGAAAATGCCCGTTTCCCAAATTTTGTTAATGATCTTTAGGAGGAACTTCGTATCCATAACAGGCAAATTTGTGAGGATTGAATAGAGGATGTTGTCCTCACCTGGAGATGTATAGGAAATCGATGACAAAACGTCTTCCAGTTCCTGGAGTGTGAACCGAGCATTATAGGCAGCATTGCAAGAAGATGGAGAAGGCAGAGGCATGTCAGGAATACCATTCCCTGAAATTCGAGAGGACTTGGAGACATCAGCAAAATGCCTCCATAAGGTCTCCGCAACCTCAGCAGAATCAGTGATTGCCACCTATTTTCAATGTCGGGTTGGGAGATGGGATAAATTTGCTTGAAAGCCTTCTAATTTTCCTCCAAATAACCTTAGAAGGAGTCTTGGAATTAATGCCATTGATGTAAGATATCCAGGAGTAGTGACGCTGCTTTGCCATGGCACATTGGTAAATTTGGCGCATGGCAGCTGAGACACTGGTCTTGTAACGCCGATAACATTTTCTCATAATTTTCCTTAGTATGGCAGAGGTTTTATTCCACCAGGGGACCCAGGTCGACGCGGTTTACCTTTCGACATGGGGATGGCCACACGGGCACTGCCCATAATCACAGCAACAAAATAATCATAGGCTTCCAAGTGACTAGAGAAGGACTCGAAAGGCCTAGCCAGAAGTATACCGTTTTTGTAATTCAACCAATCAGCCTCCTGCTCCCTCCACCTAGGAGAGGAATGAGCAGGAACATTTTTCACACACTTTAAATGGATTGGGTAATGATCGCTTCCATTCAGAAAGGGATTTACTGACCAAAGAAAATCCATAAGGATGGAGGGAGAACACAAGTTCAAGTCAATAGCGGAGGAGGCTCCACTACATATATTGTGTTAAGTCATACAGCCATCTTTGTATAATGAGATATTATATGATTGGAGTATGTCATCTATAATCCTCCCACCAGCATCCAAAATTGTACCACACCATAGCAGATTATGGGCGTTAAAGTCCCCAAGAAGGAGAAAGGGGACAGGAAGCTGACGGATTAAGTCTTCAATGTCATGCTCACTGAAACCATCACCAGGTGGAAGATACAAGGAGCATACCGTGAGCAAATATTCCAATACAACCGTAACAGCAATGGCTTGAAGAGTCATCTGCAACTGAGCAGAAGAGTGCTGCAAGGACCTGTGAACAATTATTGCTGTACCCCCATGCGCACGATTTCCTGGCGGAGGGGGAGACCCGTGAAAGGCATAATTCAATCCAGGATTGTATACCTCAGAGTCCAACATGGTCTCCTGGAGATAAACGATACCTGGATCAAAGTCATGCATCAGAACTTTTAGTTGCTCAGACCTAGAGCGAAGACCCTTACAATTCCACTGCAAGATGTCAGAATGGAAAATTACCTGCTAACGTCAGAAGCCCCAACCCTTCCATTATGCGGTTGGGAAGATGAAGGCACACGTTTGGTATCAGTGTACAATGGCAGACGACGGCTCCTCACGGACTTGTCAACATCAGATTTGGTGACTGGGAACTTAGAAGTTTCAGACAAAACAGACATGGGTTTTTGTCGCTTCGGGAGGGGATGGACAGCTGTACCAGATGCTACAGGGGGGTCTGAGACAGAAGGTAAAGGAGAAACATCCATCAAACAGTCGTCAGGTGAACAGTCCTTATCAAGTTTTGAGAACTTATTGAATAGTGGGATATCACCAGTATCCATAGGGGAAGAAGAGTTCCAGGATCTCTTAGAACGGGGAGGACAAGTGAAGTCATTGTCAGCCTTTACATTCATTGAACGAGAGTGCTCCTTCACAGAGGGAGCAACTGCACTCTGCTTTCTGATTGCCTTTGAAGGACGAGGTGACAACGACATTGCTCGAGAGTGCTTCCCCACAGAGGGAGCAACTGCACTCTGCTTACTAACGGCCTTTGATTTACGGGGAGACAGCGAGATTGCTCGAGAGTGGTCCCGCACAGAGGGAGCAACTGCACTCTGGTTACTGATGGCCTTTGAAGTGCGAGGTAACAATGACTGGGCAGAGGATGACCGAGAAAAGGAGGGGCCCTTACCAGAGACAACACCAGTACCAGGAAGGGCTTGGGATGAATGCAAATCTGAAGAAGTTGAAAGACCAACAGAAGACCTGTCGCCAGAAGCTGGAAGAGCCTTAGCGGGTGACTGAGGGACATTCTGCTTAGTGCTGCTAATAGTTGTGCGAGGAAGTTGAGGGGACTGTCCATCAGAACGATGGGATTGAAACCCTTGGACGATACTTGAAAATTTGGAGCTAGGGTGTTTGTGGGCCGTCAATAACCAATGCCGAGCACTTCCAAAGCTAATATGCTCATTATCTGTGAGCACAATGATTTCCTGCTCGAACTGGTACCGCAGGCATGTTTTTGAATTCGGAGAGTGAGCACCACCACAATGCTTGCAGAACTTAGAGTTAGAGCATAATTCAGGGTCGCGACTGGCAGAACAAATAAAGCATAATTTCTGACTTTTGCTGGAGTCCTTCACATGACCATATTCGAAACAGTTATAGCACTGTGTTGGCCTATGGCGAAACTTCTTGACATGAAATCTCAGGTGTCTGATTTTGATGTAATCTGGCAGATGAGGTGATGAAAATGTCAGACAAATTGCGGAATTTGTGCCTTTCAGTTTCTTTACTTCAATAACATTCGCAGGACAACGATGCAGTATCTCTTCATCATTAAAATCACAAAGATCACTGCTGTAAATGACTCCTTCAGCAGTGTTGAAGGTTTTATGTGGGGAGACAGACTGAAGAACCGAGTCAGGAGATGGAGTAAATTTAGACAAAAGGGCGGCCTGTGTGTCATTCCCCACTTTGACTAACAAATTTCTCCCATACCTCTTCAAATTCCCCTCAGGGATATTCCCTATTTTTCTCTCGAGGCATTCAGATCCCTTGATAAAATTGCTGAGTCCGTCCCTATATGTGGCGACATGCCAGTATGGCTTAGGAACGTCCCTAGGAATGTCTGGAATGCCGTCGTCATCCTCAAAAGGCTTAGGTATGAAGTCAAAGTCACTGTCAGACAGATTCGCTGCACTGAAAAGTTTACCCTTGCATCTAAGTAATGCAGTACCTTCATCTAAAGCTCATAGAGCAGCCAGTGCAGAAGCGCTCTCATAGAAGGTAACATAAGCATCAAATGAGGCTCCATCCTTGCACAAAATCAACTTTAACCTGCTCATGACACCAAAAGGCCTCATGGCAGCATATAGAGTATCGTATGCGTTAGCTTCCCAGATTCCAGCACAAAATAGTACCCTTAAATGCGGGTTTTTGCTGGCAAGGGACTCGAAAGTCTGGCTGTCCTCCACACGAGCACCAAATTCGGGGGGAGTGGATTCCATAATAAAAGAAAAGAAACCTTTATTCCCCCACCCCTCCCCCCACCATGGAGCCCAACAAGGGGAGGTCAGATGTCAGGGAAAAGACCACTGGCGACCCCAGAGGTAGGGGAAGAGTATACGCAGGTAACCACTGGGGGACCCGGACGAGGGCGACCCCAGGACGATAGGAGCCACCAGGCCCCCCAGTGCCCACTTGACCCTAGGCAATGCATGACCAGCCGATTGACCTGGTCGGGCCCAACCAGGCCACCCGTCTAGCCAGAATGAGGGACCAAAGAGGTGTATTGCTAGCTGCAGGGCGCATCATGCAGCATCGCTCAACCCCCAGGACTCCCGTCTCCCAGCATTACGGGACGCCACGCACGGCAAACACGTGAGGAGGCGACTGTCCTGCCCTAGGTGGCAAGTGGGCAGGAACTAACATCACCAGCAGGCCTCCTCCACCAGTGATGTGGGGGGTGCTTGGTCCACGAGAACAACAAATGCCGAACCCTACAAAGGTAGGCATGCCTCCAAAGTAGGTGGCACTGCCAGCCACACTTCAAGCCCCGCCACCACGTCAAGGTGACCCCCCCTCAGCGGGGAGGTGGAGGAATGCATGCAGACAGTTCGGAGGAGCAGTGACCATTGAAGTAGTGATAGAAAAGAGATAAAGATGCATCAGTGCGACAAAGAGACAGAGGTTGCAGGGAGTCAGTAAGAGGAGAGTTAATGAGACGAAAAGCATTTGACTCCACCCAATTGAGGAGAGCTGTATGTGAGAGTTGTACTCCACACAGGGGCAGATAAAACCCCTATATAGAGTCAACAATTGTTCAGGGGTAAAGAAGGAACAGAGTCGGCTTAGCACACCTAATCTCTTGGAAGCAGATTTTACAAGAGATGTAATATGATCTTTCCAAGATAAGTCCCGTGTAAATGAAACCCCAAGCATGTTCAAGGATGATGCAGGATTAAACTGAATATTATTAAACATTAGTGGGTATACCTGGGAAGAGTTTGTTGGGTTGGTAGGTGTAAAAACTGAGTCTTTGATGCATTAAAAACAACCAGATTATTTTTCTCCAGTCGGAGATACAAGCCAAGCCAGACATTAGGTGTGCCATAGCCTCATCCCTTGTTTCTTGAAGTAACTGCTGAGATGGACGCTGCGGGAACTGAATGGAAAGATGAAGGGTGGAGTCATCAGCGTATGAGTGCATAGGGTTAGATGTACAGCTAAGATCATTGATGAATAAAAGGAAGAGAGTTGGTGATAGGACAGAGCCCTGAGGAACACCACTGTTGACAGATCTAGGAGAAGAACGATGGCCGTCTACAACAGCGGCTATAGAACAACCAGAAAGGAAACTAGAGATGAAGGCACAGATAGAAGGATAGAAACCATAAGAGGGCAGTTTGGAAATGCAAGATTTATGCCAGTTTGGAAATGCAAGATTTATGCCAGACTCGATTGAAAGCCTTTGAGATGTCAAGTGCAGTGGCTAAGCTTTCGCCAAAGTTCCGAAAGGAGGATGACCAGGATTCTGAAAGGTAGGCGAGATGATCGCCAGTGGAGCATCCCTGATTGAACCCATACTGATGATCAGAAAGAAGGTTGTGATAGGAAAGATGCTTTAAAATTTTTCTATTAAAAATTGATTCGAAAACTTTTGAGATATAGGATGTTAAAGTAGTTGGACGATAGTTAGATGGTTAGGAATGGTCACCCTTCTTTGGGACTGACTGAATGAGAGTAAATTTCCAGCAAGAAGGAAAGGTACAAAATGATAGACAAAGGCAAAAGAGTTTGCCTAGGCAGGGTGTAAGCACAGAAGCACAGTTCTTGAGAACAACAGGAGGGACTCCATCAGGCCCATATGCCTTATTAGTACTGAGGCCTGAGATGGCAGAAAATACGTCAGCTGAAGAAATTTTAATGTCAGCCATGAGGAAATCCGAGGGGGGAAGTGATGGAGGAACATCACTGGAAGAGTCTAAGGTGGAATTGGAGGAGAAAGTCTGAGTGAAGAGATCTGGTTTATCAGTAGAAGAAACAGCTAAAGAGCCATCAGAGTAGAAAAGGAGAGGGAAGGATGATGAGGTAAAATTGTTAAAAAGGTTTTTGGCAAGGTGCCAGAAGGAGCGGGATGAATTCGAGTTGGAGAGTCGAGAACAATTAGTACGGATGAAATTACAGTATTTTTAGCATAGTGTAGAACAGACTTAGCACAATTCCGGGCAGAAACATATAAAAGATGTGATTCAGGGGTGGGTTGGCTCCGGTACCTTTTATAGGCCCTCTCCTTGTTGTAGACAGTATTAGAACAAACGTGATTAAACCAAGGCTTTCTTGCATTAGTCAAAGGATATGAGAAAGGAATGTATGCTTCCATGTCCGAGAGAATAACCTCCATTATGCTCAAGGCACACTCAGATGGCTCCCGGCCATGGAAGCAATAATAACAACGCTTACATTGCCTATACTGTTGTGTGAAAACCAATATACTCTTGTACTACATATAGATTCGTATCAAATAAATAAATATTTACATATAATGAGTGGTTTGGAATAGTTACCCTCCCAAGAAAAGTTGTCAGTCATTATCACTGTAGGGGGTCTTAATTATTAACTAACAAAGCGAAACAACTCACCATTATAATATAGGGTATGTGAATATGGCGTTTTGATCAGTACTCAGTATAAATATTTTAGGCCTAATAAATATGTTGAGTTCTTAGGTGTGGTGTTGACAGTATTGATGGCAGAGAGATGGCTGATCGTTGTAGAGAGTTTGAGGCACGTATGTTTACTGTTTAGTGGCAGGTTTAGAACTGAACTCTCTGGTAGCAGGGAGAGAACTGGTCAGCTTCGAGCAGCTTCGTGCACGAAGTAAATCAAATGAAACTTAACATTACTGAATAATTATAACTAAATACGTTGTTTTCTCCATGAGCAGATTTATCTCTAGTGATAAATAATATCTTACCCAATTTGTGCAGTACAAGAAATTATTTACAAAAAATGAGCTGTTGTGGGCGGGAATATTCAAACCCGAAATCCATGACATACTCCCCCCCCCCCAGAATATATACAGTATTTACAACTGTCCCATCCCAATCAGGGTACGCCATAGTTGGGAGGAACCTAAGGCGGTCCGACGTGATGTCCTCAACGGGGCATCACATCGGTCATTTATGGGTGTAGGGAGGTGTTGGATAGCGCCAGTTTGGCTGTCATCTTCTTTCCTTTCTACATCAATTTGTAATGAAATAAGCCAGCATTGCTTCAGGTGTTCCTTGTCTCCTATCTTTCAGTGTCTTGATAAATCTCAATACCCATGCCATCACATGCCTTGTCTTCACATAAGAACCATATCGGTCCCAATTCAATATGGCAGGACGGGTTACTGATACTGGCAATGACAGGGTCTCTTTGAGGAGACAACCTGTGGTGACATCCCCAGCTTCCTCAAATGGACCATTTTCCGGCCACATTTTTTGGTGCGGTAGCCATGTGGGCCCTCCCCACCACAAAGAAGAACTTATTAAGGACGCATGTGACTTCCCTCTGGAAACCATATAACTGGGGTTGTCCTTTGTAGACACACAACGAAATTCAGCATCAGGGACTAATGCCTTTATTTCGTCAGTTCTGTTCTGAACATATACAGGCAATAGTTTTTTACTAGACAACCAGTATAGGGTTATCTGGCTATCCATCCAGAGGTATATGTTCTCTATGCTTAACTCGTCCGCATAGGCCTCATATATATACTTGGCAAGACGAGCTGCTAGCATGACAGCAGTCAGTTCTAATTTTGGTATAGTGAGGGGTTTAATGGGTGCTATAATGTCCTTTGCCATAGCTAATCTACTACTTCCCTCACTAACTAAGTAGGGTGCTACACCATAAGCAGTGGTGCTTGCGTCACTAAATAGATCCAGCGTAACCTTTTTACTATCAGTGACTTGGCGGGGAAATATAATACTGGTACAGTTAACCATATCCTCATATATCCCCTGCCATTCAGCCTCCTTATCTTCCGGTATGGGAACATCACACCCACATTCAATGCGTCATAGATCTTGCACAAATTTTCTTGCACGGATGGTCACCGGCAATAATACTCCCAGAGGGTCAAACACACCTGCAGTTATGCTCAACACTTCACGCTTTGTCAATACTGTGGGTCTACCTTCGTGTCTCTTCACCTATAACATGTCCATATCAGTCAGCCAATGAATGCCAAGTACTTTTACCTTGTCCTGAACTTCAGAAGCCAAACTCTTTAGGTGGAGTAGTTTCTGTAATTTCACACTGTTTGTTACCCACTCTCTTAAGGCCAAATTGGCACTTAAAAATACTCTCAGGGCATCGCAACACAATTGTTGTAAAGCATCCTCATCTTCCTTGGTTCCTTGCAAATCGTCAATATACAACCCTTTCCTTAATTTATCAATCAAGGCTTTATCCTCCTGAACCACTGATAAATGTTTTTGTACAATGGTGGCATTCAAGAGGAATTGGGAACAAGTGGCTCCAAACAACACTGCCTTGAACCTATATATCATGAGTTATATAGATTTCAAGGTTCAACAGGCCAAAGAAATCTGGTGGCATCTCTATCCCTTTCAGATAACCCCGCCATAAGAAATGCCTTCTCGATGTCACTCACCCAGGCAAAACGATGACACCGAAAGCGCAACAATATCTGTGTGAGGTCATTAACCAAAAATGGGCCTGCGTGTAAGCAGTCATTCAGACTATATGCCCTCTCATGCTCTCTAGCTGAACAATCAAACACTACTCTAATTGGTGTTGTTAAGCTATCTTCAGTGACACCATGATGAGCTAGTGTACAGGATGTCCTAGCAGACTCTTGTCCTCCACCTTTTCTATGAATGCTCTTTCTAATTGATCCTGGATGACTTTACTATACTGTTTGCAATAGTTGGGATCCTTTATGAATTTACGCTGCAAACCTCTTAATCTGCCCAAGGCTAACTTAAAATTATTAGGCAACTTATCAACGTTTTCTTTCCACGGTAATTCCACAACATATTGTCCCTGTTCTTTGGAATATTGCACCGTTTCGTAGAAGTTACCTAATACCTTCTCTCCCTTCTTATCGGTCTCATTGGGACTAATACCTATGTGATCTAAGTCCCATAGAGCTGTCAGATCCTTGATTTCTGGAGTAGTATTCCTGCCATCAATATTTGCTAACTCCATTATCGTATCTACTGCCAGTTTCAGAACAGTTACCAGTTCTACTTGAGTACCTTTTTCTTCTGACCGATAAGTGCCATTCAGTGTATATCCATAAATTGTGGGTAACAGAATTATGCCTCCCTCTCTTATATAGCCAACGTGTACAAAGTGATAAAAGTCCGCCCCAATCAGCAGTTCGACCATATACCTACTGGTGAAACTTGGATCTGCTAACTTGTAGGTCCGAGCCTTCAGGTCCCGCACATTATGTTGCAGCCCCTTCCCTGGCTTATAATTAGGTAGTTCGTCTACAACCACTGCCGTCAACTTGCGCACCTTTCTACGATGGCGGTAATACAACTCCACTACCTCATACTCATCACTACCCATAGAGCCAGTAAATTCTTGCAGTTGTAAACGTTCCTTTCTCATCTTGAAAACTTTCAAGTTCGCCAAACTTGATGTTAGAACAAAGGTACGTTGTGAGCATTGATCTAATAGAACCCTAACCTTGCTCTGCTGGCCCATTTGAGTAACCAATGGGATCTGAATCGTTGGCAACAATACTGCATTACGACTCGAAGCCACAGCCATTGTTACTGTTGGTCCTTGGGTTACTGTTTGTTCATGGGGTTTAGAACGAGCAGTCGGACACAAATAGTTGTAATGTTTCTGCTGGCAATATCGACATGGCCTTACCTTGGGATTTGTACAACTCTGACTACCATGATCTGCCGACAAACATCCGACACACAGCTTCAACTGCTTTGCTCTCTTTAATTTTGCCTTCTTTGTTTTATACTTTGTACACGTAGCCCAAAAATGTCCTGGTTTAAAACACAATTTAAGTCCATTCCTCTGCATAGGTTCAGCGCGTCTCACGTGTTTCACTGCATATGCTGCCGTAGCGGTCGCACCCAAATGTTCCATGGGATTCTGGCTACTTTCGATATTATATACCTCCGTCTTTAGCACACGAACGTAATCATCTACATCCAACCAGCTCTCTTTTAGTTCACGTTTGATCATTTCTGAAAGTGTACTAGGGAGTTTATTATGGTGCAAAACAGCACAAATTTCACTCACGGTTACTCCCATTGCACGTAGCGATTCTAACGCACATTCAAATGATGCAGAAAACTCTTTTAGTTCATTCTCTTCATGAGCTGGAGGAGGTAAATGACATAATTTTGCAATGTGAGCAGCCTTAATGCGATCTTCTTGACCGTAGACTCTGACTGCTGATTCATAACTAGCTGCTACTAGACTGAATCTGTTAGGACTCCATATTATAATTACAAATCATAATAGATAAATAGATAGAGAGACAGATAGAAGCAGGAAGTCAGGTGATGAGACAGGTATTGTGTCTGCGAGAATCGAGCAATGCTAAACATGCTTACACACTCTTAACTCAAGGAATGCTTTATAGGCACATGACAGCGCCTCATGACCATACACACACATACACACATACAGGCTTCTAGAACTTTCCAACCACAGTGTAACACACGTGACACGACCCCTGCTACACCAGAATTTAGGAAGCAGAGCGGCAGAAGGAGACAGGCCAGAGGACCGGCAGGTAGTAGGGAGAAGGGCTTAGCAACAAGGAAGAGAGAGAGAGAGGGAGAGAGAGAGCGAGAGTGAGACAGGGATGTAGCTTGCGGGACTCTACTTATACTTCACTCGTGTGTGAGAGACTTTGTTAATATTTCCAAGACAAATAAAAATAGTCCCATGCTATTCTTTACCTCTCCTGTCATTGCATGACAAATGGGAACGAAGATGATCTACTTACAAAGCTACTCACATATAACAACCGCTCGTCCACAAGTCTAATATATATATAACTGAACTACAAAACTCCACTACAAGTTTATACAAAGTCTTTTATGACATTTGGTTGGTAGCGAAAGTACGGACCTCGTCTTCAAATCAACAGTGAATTTCTACAAAAGCAGGCGAGACTCTACATGATTAGCTTCAATTCTACAATGAATTCCTACAAAATACAAGCCCACGAGTGTACAATTGATTCTGCATTATCAAGATTGAAAAAAAAAAAAAAAACTCACAACCAACAACTCACAACCAGCTCCTGACAGTATTCTCTCCAACCAGCCCCCTCCGTCTCCCCGATCATCATGCTGACGTAGAGGTGAAGAGGTCACAGGACGCCTTGCCAGTAGTTTAACAAAATACTGATACAATCAATCTTGCAATTTCTACGACTAACCAACGAACTACAACAATCTACAATCAACTACAAGTAACAACTCGACGAGTCGTCTGTATAATCTTCTACACGCACCTACAAGTAGCGGCAGTCTTCATCCCACAACGAGTAAATCACAAGAAAAAAAGGCCAAGAATACATCAAGAAAGAAAAAACAAAACAAACAAACGAAAAGTGAGACACGACTCACAACTCACAACCACCAGACCTTACCCTCCTCTCTCTGCTACATCCACCCAACCTCCACTGCTGACGCAGGAGTGAAGAGGTCAAGACGACGAAGCAAATACCAAGCCCATATTCACAACACATCTTACTCATCTTCACTCAAGTTACTCATCGCTACTCATTTACTCACCACAGCTACCAGTGTGGGAAGTCGACGTCACCATACGTGTGCTGATACGACGCCAAGCCGTGTGTCTGACACCCCACAACACATCAATCAACCCGTGAAGAACAACGCTATCACCACGTGCAACACCACTCACACCATTTCCACCACGGTAAAAATTAGTGAGTTACTTCATTTATACAATACACAGTGATAGACAACACATTTTGCACAAACATATAAAACCTGCTGTGTAGTTACAACTTAAATTCATATACCTACTTCAGTTATCTTCATAATTCAGTCATTAAATACATGCACCAACAATAAATATTCTACACTGTATATATTCATTCATATATTATAGCATTTATTTACTACCAACGAGTGTTACCATTTATACCTACATAAAATATGTGTTGCATACATACAGCTATACATTATTACATCTACAAAGTGATAAACAAAATATACCATCACAGTTAATCAGTGAGCGATTAAAAGAACTGTATTAAACATTTATTGATTAAAGCTACCTAGTGGAAACAGATAAATTAAGTTACAAGGAAAACCAGAAAAGAAAAAGAAAAAAAATGGCCAACACAAATGACGTTAGCAAGAATGAACATCTTCAACACAATCGTGAAGACAAAGATTTCCACACAGTGCTGACTCATATATTGCCCACGATTGGGACAAGTGAACAACAAGTCAGAGTATATAGTTAATACTGTATATAGTGTATATATATTTTTTTATATACAATAACAAAATATGGGACTATATAATATCATTTTCAGTAATATCTGTGCAATATAAACTAAACCTTAAAAAAGGGTCCTAAGGGAATTAGCCAGCAATTATGCAACCATGAACAACACAGAAAAAGCATAGACAAACGAAGAAAAACAAACTATAGAAAATCAATACATAAAAAAAAAGAGAAAGAAAAAGAAATAGAGTAAGATCACATAACAAACAAATGAAAATAAGTGTGTTACTACAAATGCCAAAATACCACATAAACTCCTTCTATAAGTGAAACAAAAAACAAATTGTTGTCTCCACAAGCAAGTGGCATGGCACATCATCACATAAACTCCTTCTATATATGAAATAAAAAGCAAATTGTTGTCTCCACGAGCCAGTGGCATGTCACATCATCACTATCATCGATCGCAGCATGACCGGATTCAATGTCAGGACTGCAATTATTACAATTATGTAACTACAAACAATACGTAACAATTATGTAACAGTTGCATTAACAAGATGTAACTTTTATGTAACTTTAACTACAATTATGTAACTACAAACAATATGTAACAATTATGTAACAGTTGCATTAACAAGATGTAACTTTTATGTAACAGTTGCATTAATAAAAGATGTAACTTTTATGTAACTTTAACTGCAATTATGTAACTACAAACAATATGTAACAATTATGTAACAGTTGCATTAACAAGATGTAACTTTTATGTAACTTTAACTACAATTATAAGGCCAACACCATTATGTAACAGTTGCATTAAGAAAATGTAACTACAATTATAAGGCCAATACAATTATGCATTACCACAATATTATGTAACAATTCATAAAATGTTACAATTATGTATTACCACAATATTACTACAATATTATAAGTCATACAGTTATACCACAATTCTGTATTACCAGAATCATCTTACAAGTTAGGTGAAATATTAGACATTACTAAAGGGATAACTCAATATGTAATGTAATAACCTAGCAGTATTACCATTGCACAATTATATGCGTATGTCTGTTATACATACACATCTTACAAAATGTCATACAACAACCATTGCATTTGTTCAATTATGTATACAACTTGTTTAAAATGTAATATTACTAGATCATTGCAATTTACTATGAATATTATATGTATACAATATTATAATCAATATTATGTACTAATAGATTAGCATATGTCAATGATGATTGCTGTCGGAGGACCTTCAGCGGCGTGGCCGAGCATATGTTAGGACTCCATATTATAATTACAAATCATAATAGATAAATAGATAAATAGATTGATAGAGAGACAGATAGAAGCAGGAAGTCAGATGATGAGACAGGTATTGTGTCTGCAAGAATCGAGCAATGCTAAACATGCTTACACACTCTTAACTCAAGGAATGCCTTATAGGCACACAACAGTGCCTCGTGACCATACACACACATACACACATACTCACACACAGGCTTCTAGAACTTTCCAACCACAGTGTAACACACGTGACACGACTCCTGCTACACCAGAATTTAGGAAGCAGAGCGGCAGAAGGAGACAGGCCATAGAACCGGCAGGTAGTAGGGAGAAAGGCTTAGCAACATGGAAGAGGGAGAGAGAGAGAGAGAGTGAGAGTGAGACAGGGAGGTAGCTTGCGGGACTCTACTTATACTTCACTCGTGTGTGAGAGACTTTGTTAATATTTCCAAGACAAAAATAGTCCCATACTATTCTTTACCTCTCCTGTCATTGCATGACAAATGGGAACGAAGATGATCTACTTACAAAGCTACTCACGTATAACAACCGCTCGTCCACAAGTCTAATATATATATATATATATAACTGAACTACAAAACTTCTCTACAGGTTACTACAAAGTCTTTTATGACAAATTCACTAATAATTTGGAGTGCTTCACCACTTAATTGTCCCTTAAGTTATGTAAATTTCTGGATGTCTGTCAGATTTGTTCGGGAGTGCACACTACAGTCAAATAGCTCCCCAAAACCCAGCCACTGAATTGGATCACCATCAAATATTGGCAGTTTCAGAGACGGTAATTTAATTCCCGTTGCTTTCTGACTCTCTGCCTGTTCTTTTACTTCCGAGTCCTTGGCGCATAATTCTAGAGCACTCTCTAATTCTGTCAAGTGTCTGTTGACCTTATTAACATATTCCATATCACTGACCACTTCTCTTTTTAGGTCTTCATCAGGATATAATTCATACAAATCGTGATTGTAAGACTCGATCTAAACGAGGATTTTCTCAACCGTCACTTTCATTCCTTTGATATCATGAACGGTTGTGGCATGTTCTATAAATTCTGTTAAGTTAGAGGTCAGTTTAGTAATGGCTCCCTTTTTGGCTGCTCTAAGCCTCTTTAATGATTTTATTTTATCCTGTCTATCTATCTATCTATCTGTCTATTGCCAGACGCCTCAATCCCGTTTGGGGTGGCCACAAACAAATCGCCTCCACGTCACCCTGTTCCCCACCATTTCACTGCCCTGCTCCCAACTCACACCCCCCTCTTTCATATACCTCTCCACCCCATCCCTCCATCTCATCCTCGGCCTCCCCCTCCCTCTTCCCCTTTCCACCTCACAAACTTTCGTAGCACGGGGTGTCCTTTTTGGGACACCCTTTGGGGACGAGGTACCCCGCTCACATCAGACCACGCTCGGTCCCCTCACTCCCTGGTAGGCAGTTTCCTTTGGCTCCAGGTGCCAATTTATCTCAATAATATATATATGGATAAACCAGAAACTTATTTAACCACTCGTGTGGTCGGTGACCAGCCACATGAATTGGCATCACCTGGTCAATCTCTGGCCGATGACCCTGTACCCTCTGGGTCATCTGCCAAAACTGAGAATGAAGATGCCCTTCCTATCGAGGTGTTACCTGGTGTTTTTGTGAATCACTCTTATACAAAATACATAGTTCTTAAAATGGATAATGGTACTTCCTTCCGGAACCTGAATTGTTTTCAGAATCACAGTGGTTTAGTTACAGCATGTGGATTTACCCCCAAGGTCTCTTTGCAGGGCGATGGTTCTCTATTGCTAGAAGCCAGGAATGAAGAGGAGAGTTCACGCATCCAGTCTCTAACTGTGGTTGCCGGTTATCCTGTATCTGCCTCTCGTCACTTGGTCCTAAATCATTCCCGAGGGGTTGTGTATTCTCGTGACTTGATCTCATATTCTGATTCTTCCCTCTTAGAGGGGCTGGCTCCTCAGGGTGTTGTAGGAGTTCAGAGAATTATGAAGAAAGTTGATGGGGTTTTAACCCCCACACCCACTCTTATCTTGACATTTGACCGTCTTACCTTGCCGTACGTTATCACTGCTGTGTGGTGGAAGCTAAAGGTTAAACCTTATGTTCCCCGACCTAGAAGATGCTATTATTGTCAAAGGTTTGGTCATGTCCGCCGTTCTTGCAGGCGGGAAGCGTCTGGCCTTCCTGAGGCCTGTGGAAATTGTGGTGGAATTTCTCATGGTATGGATGATTGTTCTCAACCCCCTAAATGTTTGAACTGTGGAAGAGCACATGCAGCCTCCTCAAGGGATTGCGAAGTATACAAGTATGAATATGAGATTATTTCCGTCAGAACGAAGGAGAAAATTTCCTTTTCCGAGGCAAAGGCCAGGGTTAGGGAGTGGTTCATTTGCCCTGGGGTTACCTTTGCTGCTGCATTGTCTCGCCCTAAGGCTACTCGGCAGGTGCCCCTGCCATCACACAATGCCCCATCAAATTCTCGGGGTTCTACTTCACGGCCTTCTCAGCCGGAGGGTTCCACCGAGGGAGTGCAGCCTGGAAGCAGCTGTGCTTCTTCCGGGGAGGTGCCCCCTGTCTCTGGGGGTTTCTCCTCTGTGGTGGTACTTCCAGCATCTGGGAGTGCCTCCCTCATCCCAGTTCCTCCAGTTCCTCCTGTGACAAAAACCCGTGTCCATGCTACACCTTGCTTTGACACATCCAAAACTCCCGATATCCTTCCTGTGCAAGGTAAGCGTTGCCGTGGCTCCTCGGAGTGCTCAGAGAGTGAAGCACTGCTACCAAAGATCTCTGCAGTGGAGCCCACTACTCCTCCTCCTCGGGATGCTCAGGGGTCAGGGCAAGTGCAGGCTGGGGATGGCGTCTTGCTGATGACCCAGCCACCACTAGATAGTGATGGTCCTCAGGTAGTTGTTGCACCTGCCCAGCTGCCTGAGGCCTTGCCCTCTCAGGATTCCAGTACTGTGGGACGTGCTACTGATTGTGTTCCTTCTCGTGGTGGCACTGCCTGCTCTATTCCGGCTAGGGCAGTTTGCGGTCCACCTGCCAAACCATCTCTTGCCCCAACAAAGAAGAAAACCATCGTCCGGCCCTCTTCTTCGTCCTCCAGGTTATCTTCAGCTGGGCGGCACACTGTACATCATAACGGTCCAGGCAGTCCCTTTCTAAGGGCAGTTCTAAGCAACAATCTAAATCTGTTTTCTTGCCGAGGGCAAGGTTGTCTCGCCCCTCAACCTGATTCTTCCTTCGCTGTGGGCACTATGGCATTCTCAGCCAGTATATTACAATGGAATTGTCGAGGGCTGTGTGGTAATTGGGAGGAGCTGCGGACCCTCCTGGCTTATTCCCTTTCGTGCGTGTGTCTCCAGGAAACTCTTGTAGGGCTTGCCACTTGTCATGCACCACCTGGGTATGATGCTTTTTACTCAGCTCCAACCCAGGATCCTGTTGGAGGTGGTGCTGTTTTGGTGAGGGCTAATGTCCCTCATCAACAGGTTCACCTCCAGTCTGATCTCCAGTGTGTTGCTGTGCAGTTGTATGCCCTCCTCTGGTATACTGTCTGTTGCATTTATTTACCACCCAGCGCAGTAGTTAGTAAAGCAGACCTTGAAGACCTCCTCAGACAATTACCTAAGCCCTTTCTCCTCGTGGGGGACTTTAAAGGTCGCCACCCTTTGTGGGGTGACTGTCTAATTAACCAACGTGGGCATTTATTGGCATCCTTATTGGACGACGAGGATCTCTCCCTGCTGAATACTGGCGTGTTTATGCATTTTCATCCTCAGACGAATACAGTTACCGCAATTGACCTCTCTGTCTGTTCTCCTGACTGCCTCCTGGATTTCACCTGGGAGGTTCTGAGGGATCTGCATGGGAGTGATCACTTTCCTATCTTCCATACTGCAGCAATATCAAGTCCTAGTTCCCGTCTCCCGAGGTGGAGGTTAGATAAGGCGGACTGGCCCCTTTTTTTCTACCTTGACTTCTATTGGTGTTTCCATAGTAGTTTTTCCACATATAGATGAAGCTGTTTCGTTCTTTACTTCTATTATCCATTATGCTGCCCTCCATGCTGTTCCAAACCTCTGGCACATATAACTATCGCCCTGTACCATGGTGGAATGAGGATTGTAGTATTGCTGTATGTGCCAAAATGACAGCATTTTCACATTATCGTCGATACAAAACAGAGCATTATCTCGTCGAATTCAGGAGTGCACATGCTAGGGGACGCCGGGTCCTCAAACAAGCCCGACGAGACTCTTGGATGGCTTGTGTCTTCCGTAAACTCTAAGACACCAGTGTCTCAGGTGTGGAAGAGGGTACAAAAGATTTCAGGAAAATTCCCGCAAGGCAGGTCCCCTGTGCCGCTGTCAAATGGTGAGCCTGTTGGTGACCCTGCAGCTGTGGCCGACATTTTTGCTTCTGCCTTTGCAGTGGTTAGCCATAGGGATGCTAGCACTCCAGTTTTTGCCAGACACAGGGACGTAGAAGAGGCTATGGTATTGAACTTCCATTCCAGGAGGGGAGAGTCTTACAACCCCCCTTTCTCTTCCCATGAACTCCAATCTGCTCTTTCCCTTTGTCATGACACCTCACCAGGGTCAGATGATATTCCCTATGCAGTGTTTCGGCATCTGGGTGATGATGCACTGTCTTTTCTCCTCAAGCTTTTTAATAGAATCTGGAGAGACTCTTCTCTTCCTACCTCTTGGCATGAAGCTGTTGTCCTGCCATTCCAGAAGCCAGGGAAGACAGGATCCAGTCCTCTAGAATATCGACCAATTGCCCTTACATCATGCTTGTGTAAATTGTTTGAAAAGATGGTCAATTCATGCTTAATGTATTTCCTCGAAAGGAATGACTGTCTCTCTCGATGTCAGTCTGGTTTTCGCAAATATCGTTCGACGACAGATGCACTTGTCCGCCTAGAAGCTGCAGCATGTGATGCTTTTGCCAGGAAGCAGCATCTGGTGTGCACCTTCTTTGACTTAGAAAAGGCATATGATACTACATGGCAGTTTGGTATCATCAAGCAGCTTCACTCTTCAGGTTTATGTGGTAGGCTGCCCCTATTTATATTAGACTTTCTGCATGACCATTCATTCAGGGTTCGAATTGGTGACACTCTGTCTCCTTTGTACCCTCAGGAAGAAGGCGTGCCTCAAGGAAGTGTCCTTAGCACAACCCTTTTTGCTATAGCATTAGATGGTATTCTGTCCTCTATTGCAGAGGGGATGTCTGCTTCACTGTATGTCGATGATTTACCTATATGGTATGCTGCCTCCTGGATGCCCGTGGCTGAACGTCACATGCAGCTTACCTTGAACACGTATCTCATTGGGCCACAATGCATGGTTTCCGTTTCTTCCCAACAAAAACAGTGGCCTTACATTTCTCCCGCTTGAGAGGTGTCCACCCCGACCCCAATCTCAAGTTACATGGCCACAGAGTCCGATGTGTGGATGAAGCAAGGTTTCTCGGTCTTGTTTTCGACAGACGACTGACGTGGGTTCCCCACATCCGTGCATTACGTTAATCCTGCCACCGTGCCCTGTCTCTCCTACGGACTTTATCTCACTTGTCTTGGGGCTCTGATAGAGCCACCCTGCTCTACCTTTACCGTGCCTTGGTATGGAGCAAATTGGTCTATGGGTTTGAGGTATACTGTTCTGCTACTGAGGCACGGCTGCAGCCTCTCAGTTCAATCCATCATGCTGGGATCCATCTGTCAACTGGAGCTTTCCGGTCTTCCCCAATTCCTAGTCTATTAGTAGACGCGAATGAACCGCCACTAGATCTCCATCGCCAGTCCTTACTGGTGCAGTGTTGGCACCGCCTTCACTGTCTACCTTCCTCACCAAGTTGTATGGCTGTCTCTGAGGTCGCTCTTTTCCCCTTTTATGACACCCACCTTCGCTATCCACAACCGTTTCGGTACAGAGTGAGGGCTGCCATGGAGGAGTTAGGTGTTCAGCCTTTTCCTGTTTGCCCTGTTTGTGTTCCCCGAGTGGCTCCCTGGCTCCTCCCAGAAGTACGGCCATGTGATTACTTCACTGAGAGGAAGGCCTCTCTTTCCACACAGGTAGCTCTGTCTTATTTTTTAGAACACGCCTCTGCCCACACTGGCTCAGTCCTTGTATATACTGATGGTTCCAAGTCCCGCGTTGGGACAGGCTTTGGTATAGTTTTCCATGATTTTAGCCGTGGTGGGAGTCTTCCTCCTTCCGCCTCTGTTTTTACTGCTGAACTTACAGCTATTTTAGTTGCAGCTGAGTTGATTTTTAGTTTCCACCCTGCTTCTTTCACCATTTTTAGTGACTCAGCCAGTGTCTTGCAAGCTTTGTCTTGTGGCTTCTCATCGCACCCTCTAGTCCTGTCTATCTTAGAGTGGCTCTTCTTATTACACAGACGCGGATTTTCTGTACAGATGTGTTGGGTCCCTGCTCATGTGGGGCTCGTAGGCAATGAGCGTGCTGACTCTGTGGCGAGAGCCGCTGCCTCTCGCCCTTCCTCTTCCCAATACCGTGTCCCATCTGAGGATTTATGTACAAGCACTATAGAAGCTGTCCGTCTCTGTTGGCAGAGAAGATGGGATGCAGTAGGGGCAAACAAACTCCACAGCATTCATCAGAACCTGGGCGATGGAGGGTATGTGGGACTATAACGACAGTGGGAAACAGCTTTGGCCCATCTCCAATTGGCCACACTAGGCTGACTCATGGTTTTTTAATGAAGAAGGCGCCCTCTCCCTATTGTGATGACTGTCTGGTTCCTTTGACTGTGCAGCATCTTTTGGAATGCCCAAGTCATGAGGACCTTCGTCGACAGTACCTTTCTGGGTGCCTATCCGACAACGGACCTTATCTTCTCTCTTCGGTACTTGGACAAGAGACTTGTGCTATGGTAGGAGGCACCTTCTCCTTTGTGTTAAGTTCTGGCCTTCTCCACAACCTGTAGGACTTTACCACATTTTAGTTTGTGTTTTATACTGTTCTCGTTTAACCTCAATTTTTCGACCACGTTTTAGTTTTGGTTGTTTCTTTGATTTTGTCACTTTGTTTGATCTATCTATCTATCTATTGCCAGACGCCTCAATCCCGTTAGGGGTGTCACTACATGACAAATGGGAAAGAAGATTATCTACTTACAAAGCTACTCAAGTATAACAACCTCTCGTCCACAAGTCTAATATATATAACTTCTCTACAAGGAGTTACAAAGTCTTTTTATGACAGGGGTGGCCACAAATAAATCGCTTCCAAGTCGCCCTGTCCCCCGCCATTTCATAGCCCTGCCCCCAACTCACACCCCCCTCTCTCATATACCTCTCCACCCCATCCCTCCATCCCATCCTCGGCCTCCCCCTCCCTCTTCCCCCCTCCACCTCACTCACATACACTCTCTTCGTCAGTCTCTCACCCTCCATCCTCTCCACATGGCCAAACCACCTCAGTGTGTTCCTCATAACGCTTCCTATCACATCCACATCCATACCACAACGCTCCTTTATATCCTCATTCGTCAGCCTGTCTCTCCATGTGACTCCACAGGCTCCTCTTAAATAACTCATTTCCACTGCTCTCACTCTTGACTTGTGTCCTTCCAACAACGTCCAAGCTTCACTTCCATACGTTAGAGTTGGTATCACAATACTGTCATGTAGTAACTTTTTCACTTCCATGCTCACTTCCCTGTTTCTTATCACTGCTTTAAAAGAACCAGCAACCTTTCTTCCCTGCTGTACCCTTTCAAGCACTTCACCCTCCAAACCTCCATCCTTACTCATCACACTACCCAAGTACTTAAACGTTCTCACATTTTCCAATTCCTCACCATCTAGCCTCGCTGTACATTCACTGACTTCACCTTTCTCAAAGACCATCACTACTCTTCCCTACATTCACCTTTAGATTCCGTTTCTTACACACTCTCCCAAACTCATCCACCAAGCCTTGCAGCTCCCCTTCGTCTTCACTCAACAACACAATATCATCTGCAAACAACAGTACAGGGAATTTCCAAACACTATCCTCTCTCACCAGGGCCACTCCAACATCCACTACCCTACCTCGTACCTCTTTTATTACCCCATCCATGTACAGATTGAACAGCCATGGAGACATGACACATCTCTGTTTCAATGCATCCTTCAAAGAGAAAAATTCACTCAGTTCACCATCCACACGCACTGCAGCCTTAACACCACCATACATACTCTTCACAGCATTCAGCAACTTCCCATCTACTCCATATATTCTTAATACTTTCCACAATCCTTGTCTATCCACCCTGTCATATGCTTTCTCCAAATCCATGAACGCCGCATACAACTTCTTTCCCTTCTCTAGAAACTTTTCCACTAAAGATCTAAGAATGAATATCTGATCTACACAACCTCTTCCCTTCCTAAAGCCTCCCTGTTCTTCTCCAACTAATTTCTCTGTTCTTTCTCTAACTCTGTCAATAAGTATCCTACCGTACACTTTTCTTATTATACTAAGAAGACAAATGCCCCTATGATTACCACACACTTCTTTTTCCCCTTTTCCTTTGTACAAGGGAATAATTATACCTGGCTTCCAATCCTCCGGGACTCTACCTTCCTCCCAGGCCAATCTGCACATCTTCCACATCCATTCTACTACTATCTCTCCCCCATGCTTCAGCATTTCACCACACACTCCATCAATTCCTGGGGCTTTCCCCAATTTAACTTTCTTCATTGCTTCCACAACTTCTATCCTACTGATTTCTTCCTGTCTTCTCACCTCCCTCCTTCTCCCAGCCATTCCTCAGCCACTTATACTCGCATTACTTCCATCCTCTATGTTCAACAATTCCTTAAAGTGTTCTCTCCATCTGCTCACTTTTTCTCCCTTCTCCACTAGTAATCTACCATTTTTATCTTTCACTCCCCTGCTAACCTCACTTCCACCCTGTCTTACTCTCTTCACTTCTTTCCAGAACATTTTCTTACAGTCCCTCCACTTTACACTCAAATTCCTTCCAAATTCCTCATCCACTCTCTTCTTACTCTCCCTTACTAATCTTTTCACCTCTCTCTTTTTTTCTACATATAACTCTCTCTTCCGCCTCTCAACTTCTTTCACGACCCTATTTCTCATCCATTCATTGTATGCTTTCTTTTTTTGTGTCACAGCCTGTCTCACCTCTTCAGTCCACCACGCTGTTCCTTGCACCCCCCTCCATCTTCTCTTCCTTCCACGCACCACATCACATGCTGCACGTATTTCTTCTGTAAATATCCTACACACACCTTCCACGTCTCACATCTGCTCCAATTCATATTTGCCCAATCGTTCCTCCACTTCTCTCTTATACTTTGCCTTTTTGTCATCCTCTTGTAACCTTTCCACTCTCCTTGCAACTACTCCTTCCTCTCGTCTTTCCCTTCTTCTATTCCTCCATCTTACTTGAATCCTAATTCTGGCCACCACTAAGTAGTGGTCAGAAAGTCCAGTCTCCCAACCTGTATAAGCACTTACATCCATTACTCATCTTCGCATCCTTTCATCCACACACACATAATCAATCATTGCCTTCCTTTCATTCAGTTCACCACCAACCCTTCTCATCACTAGCCATGTATACCTGTGGATCATTTTATACCTGAAGAGGGTATTGGGTATCACCATCATGTTATTTATTTATTTATTCATTTATTTTTTGACTTCCTTTTAATGTATGTGTTCGGCAGCATATGACCTCTGCTGATGCGCCCCCATGTCACATTTTCATTTATTCATTCATTCATTTATTCCACCTCACTCACATACATTCTCTTCGTCAGTCTCTCACCCTCCACCCTCTCCACATGGCCGAACCACCTCAGTGTGTTCCTCATAACGCTTCCTATCACATCCACATCCACACCACAACGCTCCTTTATATCCTCATTCGTCAGCCTGTCTCTCCATGTGACTCCACAGGCTTCTCTTAAATAACTCATTTCCACTGCTCTCACTCTTGACTTGTGTCCTTCCAACAACGTCCAAGCTTCACTTCCATACGTTAGAGTTGGTATCACAATACTGTCATGTAGTAACTTTTTCACTTCCATGCTCACTTCCCTGTTTCTTATCACTGCTTTCAAAGAATCAGCAACCTTTCTTCCCTGCTGTACCCTTTCAAACACTTCACCCTCCAAACCTCCATCCTTACTCATCACACTACCCAAGTACTTAAATGTTCTCACATTTTCCAATTCCTCACCATCCAGCCTCGCTGTACATTCACTGACTTCATCTTTCTCAAAGACCATCACTACTCTTCCCTACATTCACCTTTAGATTCCGTTTCTTACACACTCTCCCAAACTCATCCACCAAGCCTTGCAGCTCCCCTTCGTCTTCACTCAACAACACAATATCATCTGCAAACAACAGTACAGGGAATTTCCAAACACTATCCTCTCTCACCAGGGCCACTCCAACATCCACTACCCTACCTCGTACCTCTTTTATTACCCCATCCATGTACAGATTGAACTACCATGGAGACATGACACATCCCTGTTTCAATGCATCCTTCAAAGAGAAAAATTCACTCAGTTCATCATCCACACGCACTACAGCCTTAACACCACCATACATACTCTTCACAGCATTCACCAACTTCCCATCTACTCCATATATTCTTAATACTTTCCACAATCCTTGTCTATCCACCCTGTCATATGCTTTCTCCAAATCCATGAAAGCTGCATACAACTTCTTTCCCTTCTCTAGAAACTTTTCCACTAAAGATCTAAGAATGAATATCTGATCTACAAAACCTCTTCCATTCCTAAAGCCTCCCTGTTCTTCTCCAACTAGTTCCTCTGTTCTTTTTTTAAGTCTGTCAATTAGTATCCTACCATACACTTTTCCTATTATACTAAGAAGACATATGCCCCTATGATTACCACACACTTTTTTTCCCTTTTCCCTTTGTACGAGAGAATAATTATACCTGACTTCCAATCCTCCGGGACTCTACCTTCCTCCCAGGCCAATCTGCACATCTTCCACATCCATTCTACTACTATCTCTCCCCGATGCTTCAGCATTTCATCACACACTCCATCAATTCCTGGGGCTTTCCCCAATTTAACTTTCTTCATTGCTTCCACAACTTCAATCCTACTGATTTCTTCCTGTCTTCTCACCTCCCTCCTTCTCCCAGCCATTCCCCAGCCACTTATACTCGCATTACTTCCATCCTCTATGTTCAACAATTCCTTTAAGTGTTCTCTCCATCTGCTCACTTTTTCTCCCTTCTCAACTAGTAATCTACCATTTTTATTTTTCACTCCCCTGCTAACCTCACTTCCACCCTGTCTTACTCTCTTCACCTCTTTCCAGAACATTTTCTTACAGTCCCTCCACTTTACACTCAAATTCCTTCGAAAATCCTCATCAACTCTCTTCTTACTCTCCCTTACTAATCTTTTCACCTCTCTCTTTTTTTCTGCATATAACTCTCTCTTCCGCCTCTCAACTTCTTTCACGACCCTATTTCTCATCCATTCATTGTATGCTTTCTTCTTATGTGCCACAGCCTGTCTCACCTCTTCAGTCCACCACGCTGTTCCTTGCACCCCCCTCCATCTTCTCTTCCTTCCACGCACCACATCACATGCTGCACATATTTCTTCTGTAAATATCCTACACACACCTTCCACGTCTCACATCTGCTCCAATTCATATTTGCCCAATCGTTCCTCCACTTCTCTCTTATACTTTGCCTTTTTGTCATCCTCTTGTAACCTTTCCACTCTCCTTGCAACTACTCCTTCCTCTCGTCTTTCCCTTCTTCTATTCCTCCATCTTACTTGAATCCTAATTCTGGCCACCACTAAGTAGTGGTCAGAAAGTCCAGTCTCCCAACCTGTATAAGCACTTACATCCATTACTCATCTTCGCTTCCTTTCATCCACACACACATAATCAATCATTGCCTTCCTTCCATTCAGTTCACCTCCCACCCTTCTCATCACTCGCCATGTATACCTGTGGATCATTTTATGCCTGAAGAGGGTATTGGGTATCACTATCATGTTATTTATTTATTTATTCATTTATTTTTTGACTTCCTTTTAATGTATGTGTTCGGCAGCATATGACCTCTGCTGTTGCGCCCCCATGTCACATTTTCATTTATTCATTCATTCATTTATTCCACCTCACTCACATACATTCTCTTCGTCAGTCTCTCACCCTCCACCCTCTCCACATGGTCAAACCACCTCAGTGTGTTCCTCATAACGCTTCCTATCACATCCACATCCACACCACAACGCTCCTTTATATCCTCATTCGTCAGCCTGTCTCTCCATGTGACTCCACAGGCTTCTCTTAAATAACTCATTTCCACTGCTCTCACTCTTGACTTGTGTCCTTCCAACGACGTCCAAGCTTCACTTCCATACGTTAGAGTTGGTATCACAATACTGTCATGTAGTAACTTTTTCACTTCCATGCTCACTTCCCTGTTTCTTATCACTGCTTTCAAAGAACCAGCAACCTTTCTTCCCTGCTGTACCCTTTCAAGCACTTCACCCTCCAAACCTCCATCCTTACTCATCACACTACCCAAGTACTTAAACGTTCTCACATTTTCCAATTCCTCACCATCCAGCCTCGCTGTACATTCACTGACTTCATCTTTCTCAAAGACCATCACTACTCTTCCCTACATTCACCTTTAGATTCCGTTTCTTACACACTCTCCCAAACTCATCCACCAAGCCTTGCAGCTCCCCTTCGTCTTCACTCAACAACACAATATCATCTGCAAACAACAGTACAGGGAATTTCCAAACACTATCCTCTCTCACCAGGGCCACTCCAACATCCACTACCCTACCTCGTACCTCTTTTATTACCCCATCCATGTACAGATTGAACAACCATGGAGACATGACACATCCCTGTTTCAATGCATCCTTCAAAGAGAAAAATTCACTCAGTTCATCATCCACACGCACTGCAGCCTTAACACCACCATACATACACTTCACAGCATTCAGCAACTTCCCATCTACTCCATATATTCTTAATACTTTCCACAATCCTTGTCTATCCACCCTGTCATATGCTTTCTCCAAATCCATGAAAGCTGCATACAACTTCTTTCCCTTCTCTAGAAACTTTTCCACTAAAGATCTAAGAATGAATATCTGATCTACAAAACCTCTTCCCTTCCTAAAGCCTCCCTGTTCTTCTCCAACTAATTCCTCTGTTCTTTTTCTAACTCTGTCAATTAGTATCCTACCATACACTTTTCCTATTATACTAAGAAGACATATGCCCCTATGATTACCACACACTTTTTTTCCCCTTTCCCTTTGTACGAGGGAATAATTATACCTGACTTCCAATCCTCCGGGACTCTACCTTCCTCCCAGGCCAATCTGCACATCTTCCACATCCATTCTACTACTATCTCTCCCCCATGCTTCAGCATTTCACCACACACTCCATCAATTCCTGGGGCTTTCCCTAATTTAACTTTCTTCATTGCTTCCACAACTTCAATCCTACTGATTTCTTCCTGTCTTCTCACCTCCCTCCTTCTCCCAGCCATTCCCCAGCCACTTATACTCGCATTACTTCCATCCTCTATGTTCAACAATTCCTTAAAGTGTTCTCTCCATCTGCTCACTTTTTCTCCCTTCTCCACTAGTAATCTACCATTTTTATCTTTCACTCCCCTGCTAACCTCACTTCCACCCTGTCTTACTCTCTTCACCTCTTTCCAGAACATTTTCTTACAGTCCCTCCAATTTACACTCAAATTCCTCATCCACTCTCTTCTTACTCTCTCTTACTAATCTTTTCACCTCTCTTTCTTTCTGCATATAACTCTCTCTTCCGCCTCTCAACTTCTTCCACGCCCCTATTTCTCATCCATTCATTGTATGCTTTCTTCTTTTGTGCCACAGCCTGTCTCACGTCTTCAGTCCACGACGCTGTTTCTTGCACCCCCCTTCGTCTTCTCTTCCTCCCACACACATCACATCATATCCTAATATATCCCCTGCCATTCAGCCTCCTTATCTTCCGGTATTGGAACATCTCACCCACATTCAATGCGTGATAGATCTTGCACAAATTTTCTTGCACGGATGGTCACCGGCAATAATACTCCCAGAGGGTCAAACACACCTGCAGTTATGCTCAACACTTCACGCATTGTCAATACTGTGGGTCTACCCTCGTGTCTCTTCACCTGTAACATATCCATATCAGTCAGCCAATGAATGCCAAGTACTCTTACCTTGTCCTGAACTTCAGAAACCAAACACTTTAGGTGGAGTAGCTTCCACAATTTCACACTGTTTGTTACCCACTCTCTTTAGGACAAATTGGCACTTAAAAATACTCTCAGGGCATCGCAACACAATTGTTGTAAAGCATCCTCATCTTCCTTGGTTCCTTGCAAATCGTCAATATACAACCCTTTCCTTAATTTATCAATCAAGGCTTTATCCTCCTGAACCACTGATAAATGTTTTTGTATGGTGGCATTCAAGAGGAATTGGGAACAAGTGGCTCCAAACAACACTGCCTTGAACCTATATATCATGGGCTATTTAGATTTAAAGGTTCAACAGGCCAAAGAAATCTGGTGCCATCCCTATCCCTTTCAGATAACCCCGCCATAAGAAATGCTTTCTCGATGCCACTCACCCAGGCAAAACGATGACACCGAAAGCGCAACAATATCTGTGTAAGGTCGTTAACCAAAGATGGGCCTGCATGTAAGCAGTCATTCAGAATATATGCCCTCTCATGCTCTCTAGCTGAACAATCAAACACTACTCTAGTTGGTGTTGTTAAGCTATCTTTGGTGACACCATGATGAGCTAGTGTACAGGATGTCCTAGCAGACTCTTGTCCTCCACCTTTTCTATGAATGCTCTTTCTAATTGATCCTGGATGACTTTACTATACTGTTTGCAATAGTTGGGATCCTTTATGAATTTACGCTGCAAACCTCTTAATCTGCCCAAGGCTAACTTAAAATTATTAGGCAACTTATCAACGTTTTCTTTCCACGGTAATTCCACAACATATTGTCCCTGTTCTTTGGGATATTGCACCGTTTCATAGAAGTTACCTAATACCTTCTCTCCCTTCTTATCGGTCTCATTGGGACTAATACCTATGTGATCTAAGTCCCATAGAGCTGTCAGATCCTTGATTTCTGGAGTAGTATTCCTGCCATCAATTATTGCTAACTCCATTATCGGATCTATTGGCAGTTTCAGAACAGTTACCAGCTCTACATGAGTACCGTCTTCTTCTGACCGATAAGTGCCATTCAGTGTATAACCATAAATTGTGGATAACAGAACTATGCCTCCTTCGCCCCAATCAGCAATTCGACGATATCCCCACTAGTCACACTTGGATCTGCTAACTTGTAGCCCCAAGCCTTCAGGTCCCGCACATTATGTTGCAGCCCCTCCCCTGGCTTATAATTAGGTAGTTCATCAACAACCACTGCCGTCAACTTGCGCACCTTTCTACGATGGCGGTAATACAACTCCACTACCTCATACTCATCACAACCCATAGGGCCAGTAAATCCATGCAGTTGTAAACGTTCCTTTCTCATCTTGTTGACTTTCAAGTTCGCTAAACTTGACCTTAGAACAAAGGTGCATTGTGAGCATTGATCTAATAGAGCCCTAACCTTGCTCTGCTGGCCCGTTTGAGTAACCAGTGGGATCTGAATCGTTGGCAACAATCATTACGACTCGAAGCCACAGCCATTGTCACTGTTGGTTCTTGGGTTACTGTTTGTTCATGGGGTTTAGAACGAGCAGTCGGACACAAATAGTTGTAATGTTTCTGCTGGCAATATCGACATGGCCTTACCTTGGAATTTGTACAACCCTGACTACCATGATCTGCCGACAAACATCCGACACACAGCTTCAACTGCTTTGCTCTCTTTAATTTTGCCTTCTTTGTTTTATACTTTGTACACTTAGCCCAAAAATGTCCTGGTTTAAAACACAATTTAAGTCCATTCCTCTGCATAGGTTCAGCGCGTCTCACGTGTTTCACTGCATATGCTGCCGTAGCGGTCGCACCCAAATGTTCCATGGGATTCTGTCTACTTTCGATATTACATACCTCCGTCTTTAGCACACGAACGTAATCATCTACATCCAACCAGCTCTCTTTTAGTTCACGTTTGATCACTTCTCAAAGTGTACTAGGGAGTTTATTATGGAGTAAAACAGCACAAATTTCACTCACGGTTACTCCCATTGCACGTAGTGATTCTAACGCACATTCAAACGATGCAGAAAAGTCTTTTAGTTCATTCACTTCATGAGCTGGAGGAGGTAAATTACATAATTTTGCAATGTGAGCAGATTTACTGCGATCTTCTTGACCGTAGGTATTCTTTAAAACTGTGACTGCTGATTCATAACTAGCTGCTGCTAAACTGAATCCACTAATAATTTGGAGCGCTTCACAACTTAATTGTCCCTTAAGATATGTAAATTTCTGGATGTCTGTCAGATCTGTTCGGGAGTGCACACTACAGTCAAATAGCTCCCCAAAACCCAGCCACTGAATCGGATCACCATCAAATATTGGCAGTTTCAGAGATGGTAATTTAATTCCCGTTGCTTTCCGACTCTCTGCCTGTTCTTTTACTAGCGAGTCCTTGGCGCGTAATTCTAGAGCACTCTCTAATTCTATCAAGTGTCTGTTGACCTTATTAACATATTCCATATCACTGACCACTTCTTCTTGTAGGTCTTCATCAGGATATAATTCATACAAATCCTGATTGTAAGACTCGATCTCAACGAGGATTTTCTCAACCGTCACGTTCATTCCTTTGATATCATGAACAGTTGAGGCATGTTCTATAAATTCTGTTAAGTTAGAGGTCAGTTTAGTAATGGCTCCCTTTTTGGCTGCTCTAAGCCTCTTTAATGATTTTATTTTAACCATTTTTATTATATAGGCAATTAAGTGAAAGAAGATGATAGCAAGTGCAGATTTTAAGTTAAATGTAGTCTTTCTTGGGCAGAATCCAAATAAAAATAAAATGAATCAAAATTAAGCCATATTTCGATATTAAAATTTTGACAAATAATTTTGTCAAGCTCCTGTGAGGGTAGTATGTTAGGCAGTCCAGGAGATCAAACCGTAAACTCCATCACAAGGAGCTTGTTGCCCAAGAAAGCAACACGCTCATTTCAGAAGGCCATCCAACACCCTTTTGTTGCCTGGTGTATTCAGGCACGCCAAACTTGCGGACATAAAAGGCTAAAGCACCATCTGGATACTGCACGGACGATCTAGCTGGAATCTCTGGACATATGAGTGCCCCACGCAATATATGGTTGATCGCCGACACAGCACAAACAATGCTCCCGCTTTCACACCCGCAACCCCCTATTATCTATGACTAGATATAATCCTGGTCACGGCACCAATTTATGTTAGTTATTATCACTGTAGGGGGTCTTAATTATCAACTAACATAAAGCAAAACAACTCACCATTATAATATACGGTATGTGAATATGGCGTTTTGATCAGTACTCAGCATAAATATTTTAGGCCTAATAAATATGCTGAGTACTTAGCTGTTGTGTTGACAGTATTGATAGCAGAGAGATGGCTGATCGTTGTAGAGAGTTTGAGGCACGTATGTTTACTGTTTAGTGGCAGGTTTAGAATTTTTTTTTTTTTTTTTTTTTTTTTGGCCATCACCCTGAAGGGGCATTAGGCCAGCAAGAATCGATAATCATGAAAGCCAAAATAATGATATGAAATATTTGCATCTATTTCATACCAATATTAAGTTATTATTCATGATTATGAAACATAATAAGTAATAAAGAGTACATCAGTATACATGGATAGTACCAGGACAAATACTTCCATCTATACATCATATGTAGACTCATTACTATACTACTACAAAATTATCAAATACTTATCAAATTTATATATATATATATATATATATATACAAAAAAAAAAAATAAATAAATAAATAAATAAAACAATAAAAAAACAAAATCAAATTTACTGGTCCTGAACAAAAGGAAAAAAAAAAAATACACATTTATATAAATGTAACCTCCTCCTGCGGTTCACAAATATATAAAAGTGTATTGAGGTATTTACATATGTACAAAAACCATATCCCTATATAAAAAAAAAAAAAAAAAAAAAAAGATATATATAATAAATAAGGAAACCACAACCAAGTTCATAAAATAAATCACAACTCTCTGAGTAATCTGGTCTCTTTCAGGAAAGTCATCAATTTATTAGTCACACCAACGTCCCCATCACCCAAGACAGAATCAAGTGTGAAAGGGAGCGCATTTGTCCTACAGTAGGCAGCCAGAGAAGTACGTTCCCCAGCATACCTACTGCAGTACAAAAGTATGTGACTAATAGATAACACCGCGTCACAGGTGGTACAACGCGGTGGAAATTGTTAATATATGGTAACATATGTGTTATTAGGGTGGAATTCATGCGGAGGCGGGCTAAAGCGACCTCCTCCCGTCTGTTTCCTCGAGAGGAACTGGACCAGTCACATATGGTCCTTTTGACAGATGGAATTGCCAGGTCGGTCCACTGACTTTGCCACAGAAGATTAATTGATTTCTTTCCGAAAGAGAGACTAGACTGTAGCTCACGAGGAACGTCCCAAGTCTCCTCGAGTTCTACAGCTGATTTAGCTAGTATGTCAGCCTGCTCATTGCCGTAAATACCGCAATGACCAGGCACCCAGATCAGAGTGAAGGATTTAGCACATGTATGCAGCTTATTGATAATGCGGCCCAGGACCTCATGTGAATCAGTCCTACATGAATGAATTGCCTGAAGGGCTGACTTAGAGTCCGAAAAATGACAAAACTGTCGTGATCTGACCGCAAAGCAAAGTCTATAGCTTGATCTATGGCAAATAATTCGGCAGTGAATACAGGCGTATGGGGGCAAGCGAAAACGGATGCGGCACTCCGTAGACCACACACTCGCACCCACACATTCATCCATCTTAGAGCCATCGGTGTACAAGTGGAATGACGCTAGGTGTCTAATGAGGATCATCCGGAACAACTGTCGTACCTCCACCTCCGGCGCCTTGTACTTTGCGACGGGGAGCCAGTCAGTGTTGAATGTGGTGGCAAGTGACTCCCAGGGCGCTATTTTTGACGTTAAAACCTGATCCCCATTAGAAAGGTCGTACCCTAACGCCTCACAGAGGAAGTGAAGCCTCACAGCCACCGGCTTGAGGGCCGCATACAGCAGGTATTCCCACTGTAGGAGGATCCGACAGGTCGGAAGGCCAAGTGAGCGTTTACGGTGGGTGGTGATACCGTAAGAAAATAACAGGTGGTCACGTCGTAGACGGAGGGGAGGCACATTAGCCTCCACTTCCAACCGCTCCACACGAGTACACCGAAGGGCTCCGAGACATATACGCAAGCATACGTTCTGAAGTACATCCAGTCTCACAGGAGGGACGGCATCCGATGCCGACCCATACACCTGTGAGCCATAGTCAAGCTTAGAACGGATAAGAGACTTATACACCATCAATAAAGACGTTCTGTCTGCTCCCCATGATTTACCGGAAAGAAACTTAAGGACGTTTACTTTTTTACTACAAGAAGCAAGCAAATGATTAATGTGTGTTCTCCAACTGAGCCTACTGTCAAAATGTAGACCCAGGAATCTGACTGAATTTTGAAAAGGTATCGGCTGATTATCTAAAGTTAAATGCAAAGGAGGTACGTTAAGTTTACGAGTAAAAACAACACCGACACACTTAAGGACGGAAAATTTAAATCCCCATTCCAGGGCCCAACGCTGAACAGATTCAAGTGCCAGTTGAATCTGCTGTGCCGAGGATTGTGCATTGCGGGAAGAGTGCCACACTGCACAATCATCAGCATAGAGTGAGTATCTAATCGTCCTGGGGACGGAAGCGGACGACAGAATGTCATTAATGGCAACGCTGAACAAAGTAGGGCTAAGCACACTTCCTTGTGGTACCCCGTTCTCTTGGACAAATATGTCCGAAGTTACATTACAGGGTAACCTGACAGAAAACATTCTGTCAGTAAGGAAGTTCTGAAGGAAAATGGGCAAATTACCTCTTAAACCATAAGCGTAGAGTTTACGTAGTATTCCGTTTCACCAGGTCATATCATAAGCCTTATGAATATCCAGAAAAATTCCTATCATGAATTCGCGATTGGCAAAAGCCTCGGCTATGCAATGCTCCAGGTGCACTAAATGATCCAGAGTGGACCTGTATTTACGGAATCCACTCTGTTGATCATTTAACACACCCTTCGACTCTAAAACAAAAAGTAACCTTTTATTAACCATACGTTCAAAAACCTTACATAGACAGTCAGTTAGCGCAATAGGTCGAAACGAGCTGGGACTCGTAAGGCGACCGTCTCGGCGAGGTATCGGTATGACGTGCGCGTAGTGCCATGAGTTTGGGAACGTGCGAGACGCCCAAATCTCATTGTACACCGCTAACAGCTTACTCAGGTTGGCCTGAGTAAGATGCTGGATCATACCGTACGTAATGGTGGATGGACCGGGACTGGAGCCTTTACAGGATTTAAGGGCAAGGAGAAGTTCATCTAACGTAATTTCGGAGTTGTAGCTGGTCTCTCCGTCTTCCGTGGCAAAGTCTAAGTTTTGCAGCTCAGCCGTATGCTTATGGTGGAGAAAGCGAGGATCATAGTTTGCTGAGCTGCTTACCTGGGCAAAATGGTCGGCAATAGTATTGGCAATATCCACGGGATCGTCAATTACATTCCCGGCCACCTCAAGTGTGGTGATTGGTGACCGGGTGTACTTGTTGTTTAGTACATTTATGGTGGACCAGACCTGACTTAGTGGGGTGGAGGCGATTCACCGTGGACACAAAACTACGCCAGTTAGTCCGTTTTGCCGCTTTAATTGTCCTCCTTGCCTCAGCCTTAGCTGCTTTGTAGGCAATAAAGTTTGATTCTGTTGGCTGTTTCTCAAAAATCCTGTATCTCCTATTGCGCTTTGTGAGTGCTTGTCGGCAATCTGGTGTCCACCACGAAACTCTACGCTTGTTTGGAATTGTAGATGTCTTGGGAATAGCAGCCTCAGCTGCGTGTATAATGGAAGTCTGTAGGTGTGAAACTTTCTCGTCAATGTTATCTCCCGATATATCTAGATTGGCGACCCGTGAGTAGTACCCCCAATCTGCTTTCTTAAAGTTAAATTTAGGTGGTGGGGGAGGTCGAGAATCGTCGCGTGCATAAGAAAGACAGATTGGAAAATGATCGCTACCCATCGAGTCGTCATATGGGTCCCAAGAGATGTTAGTGTGTATATCGGGAGATGACAAGGATAGATCTATACATGACATGTTACCAGTGCGGTCATCTACACGAGTCGCTCTACCATTGTTTAGAAGACAGAGGTTTGACTGTAGTATGAGGTCGGCTACTTGCTCCCCCCTGCCATCACTCCTCAAGCTTCCCCATTGACAGTGATGGGCATTAAAATCGCCTAAAATTAACTTATGACCCGGAAGTTGATGGGTCAGTGAAGTGAAAGCATCACCATCAATGGGACCACGGGGAGGACAGTAGATAGAACAAATAGACAGATACGTGTTATTAAATTTTACTCTGCACGCGACAGCTTCCAGAGTAGAGCTTAGAATCACTTCCGTTTGTGGGTGTGATTTGTGGGTGTATATGGCGACTCCGTGACCATCATATCTTCTATACGAATGGTAGTGTTTGAACTGTGGAGGATCTGGGTGATCCACCAAGCGCGTCTCCTGTAAACAAACAACGTCTGGCCTGTGTATAGATAGCAAAATTGCTATATTGTGGAATTTATTCCCAAGAGTCCTACAATTCCATTGTAACACAGTGAATGTGGCGGTTTAAGATTTACGAGAGGGGCCAGTGTGCTTAGCTTTTATGCCACCCGCCGCCGGACAGTGGCTACCGGGGACCTATCCCGGTGCTTACTAACGGAAACCTCCATATGTTGCTCATCAATAACTAGGCTCCCAGAGCCCCCCGAGGAAGAGCTAACTCTTCTCTCCCTCGCTGGACCAGGAGCAGGAAGAACATGAGGACGTGGCTGTTTCTTAAGGGTGGTCATATTACTCTTACTAGAGTTGTCAGACTTCTGTTTAGGCTTTACTGACTGAGAGGCAGCAGCAGCCTGAGAGTAGCAAGGTGCAACAGGGGTGTCAGTTTGAGAGGTGGATTGGATAGGAGGCTCAGATGGAGAGGTAGAGTGTGTGTCAAGAGGAACAGGTTCAGGGTCAGTCTGTGTTTCAACAGAACACATCACGGGACGGGACATTACCGCCGAAGCATAGGACCTATTTGGCGTGGGAGTTGCATGCAACTCCTTCACCTTTTCCTAGCTTCGTAGTAGGAAATGCCCTCAGTTGCTTTCACTACGCAGACCTCCTTCTCCTCCTTCCACTTGGGACAATCCCTAGAGGAAGTGGAGTGTGCGCCCTTGCAGTGAAAACAACGTACCATCTCCGATGTGCAGTGTTCAGCATCATGTCCCTGTGTTCCACATTTGCCACACACTGACTGGGAAGCCCGACAAGTCTTATCGCCGTGCCCGTACAATTGACACTTTAGACAACGAAGTGGATTAGGGATATAAGGTCTTACGTTAACAATTTCGTATCCAACTTTGACATGGTCTGGGAGTGAAACTTTTCCAAAGTCAAGACAATAGTGGCAGTCTTCGTCCTCATGCCTTCAGAAAATCTGGTTATAAATCGGGCATTGATTACGTCCTGTTGAGCAAGTTCCCGTATGATCTCGTCCTCTTCCATGACCATAAGATCCCTGCAGGTGATAACACCTTTGCAGGAATTCATGGCGTGCGGGATCTTCGGCTCGACATCATATTCATGGAACTTACGAAGTTTCATCAAATCTTTTACCTGGGAGGAGTTGAAGGTTTTGATGAGGAGATCTCCATTTGCAAGTTTTTCACCTGTTCCACCTCCCCAGCACAGTAATCAATCACTTTCTTGATGATGAAAGGATTGATACTGCTCAAGGGAGTGGAACCGAGAAGCATGGAGCGTTACAAACTGTACATTATTTACATTAATGTCCAGATCGGTACGAGTCTGGGGCCGTTCAGTCAGTGGGCGGTCAGTCCGTGGTACAGTCCTAGGTTCGTCAGGACCACCTCCCCCCCTGAAGGGGGGGGAGGCGGCAGGGGCGTCCGACATAGTAACCACCCCCCCCTAACGGGGGAAGTGGGAAGAAGGACGAAAACGAGCAAGGGACAAAACACACCGGGACCAAACACCTAAGGCTGAAATTGCCCTCTCAAACCACTCCAGGGAGGCCCGACCGTGTTAATTCACGCCCCAGAGCGATCAGTGGGGGGGACCCTCCGTGGGCAGCAAGCAAAGGTAATCTCAGTACACAGGAACAGACACCTACTGTTCCAAACTAACAGGAAGGGGAGGAAAGTGAGAAACTAGCTAGCCTAACGCACACCAGAAGGGTGAAAAAAAAAAGCTATTTGCCGGTGAGGCAGCCCTAGAAAGCTAGAGGAGAGGTCAGCAGCACACAACCTCACTCTCCACGACCATGCATAAAAGTGGCGTTTAGAACTGAACTCTCTGGTAGCAGGGACAGAACTGGTCAGCTTCGAGCAGCTTCGTGCACGAAGTAAATCAAATGAAACTTAACATTACTGAATAATTATAACTAAATACGTTGTTTTCTCCATGAGCAGATTTATCTCTAGTGATAAATAATATCTTACCCAATTTGTGCAGTACAGGAAAGTATTTACAAAAAAATGTGCTGTCGTGGGCGGGAATATTCAAAACCGAAATCCACGACAAAAGTCTCCTCTGGAGCCTAGCGTGAGAGAACACGGTACCAAGGTCGGGGTACCCTTACCTGTATTTGGTATTTCTAAACTCAACTGAGCACTTTCTCTTTGAATTTTCGATGTTTCTCATAAACAACGGAGGTTTTAGCCAAATAGAATCTTTTAAAAAATCTGCCGGGATTGGGGGGGGGGGTCAGTGGTGAAAAATCTGCCGGGACGTGGCGGGTTTAGGACTCTCTGCCAGTTGACTTGCGTTCAACGGTAGTTTACTCATTTACCTGCCTAGTTGGGAGTACATTACGTGCTTTCAAAACACGCACTGCCGAACATATGGGTCAGTCTAGCAGAACAGGTCGTAGGCTTCAGTCACCAACTTACTCAGCTGTGAGGGAACATGGTGTTCAGTGTGATATTCGTCTTAAAGGTGAATGTTTTAAAATGCTTGATAGCTGCTCCAGCGCAGAGTAAGAATCTTAGAGTCCTTGTATATTAAATTGCACAAGCCCCAACATAACAATACTGCGTCATCTTGCCTCTTAAACATAGCTTAATTCTCTTATTTACCACTTCTGTATTTTAAAAGCACTTTGACATTTACATGTAAGCATTTTTTAAAATTTTATAATTTTCGACCACTGAAGATGACATTAACCCTAGAACACAAACCGTTCTTTCTAGAAACACTTATCACAAACCCCAGGTGTTTTTCACCCAAAATTGATAAATTGGAAAAAAAATACCAGATACAGAGATTTGATAAAATAAATGTACAAGAAGGAACTTTAGGCTTTGTACTTTAAGTTATCATTACAAAGGACTGAAAATCACATCACTTTGTTATGGAAACTGAGTAATAAAAATAGTGACTAAAAGCTGGGATAATTTGGCTTGTTTCACGAAAAAAATCACACACCCCAAAAATTCAGCATATGCCTTTGGAAAACCTCCCATGGCCTCCCAGGTCCTTACGGACAGCTCTGAAGGGGTTGCCATGTCCCTGCTGATGTGGTAGAAACCCGATGTTCACTTTGGTTTTCAGCTTTTGCACATACAAACCAAGGCTTACAGCAGAGACCTACGTGCAGAGAGTGATGGTGTATCCATCCTCTACCATAACTGGCTGCCAAATGAAGCTACTGGAGGATTGGTAACCCTGGGAGCACGGGAACCATACACAATGGCAATGACATCATGTGGGTCGGGTGGAATTCACTCGGGGTTTGTGTTCCAGGGGAAATGTCGAAACGTCTGGCAATAAAATTCATTATGTTTCCCACGACGCTGTGTATATTCTTCCTGCTGAAGATCCGGTTCCCCAGGAACGAACCAATATCAAGTATATATATATACATACATATATATATCTATATCTATTTCTATATCTATCGATTGATCTATCAGTCTATCTATATATTGATCTATATCTATATCTATATCCATCCATCTATCTATCTATCTATCTATCTGTATATATATATACACACACACACACACACACACACACACACACACATATATATATATATATATATATATATATATATATATATATATATATAGTATATACATACTATATATATACATATATATATATATATATATATATATATATATATATATATATATATATACAGTATATATATATATATATATATATATATATATATATGTATATATATATATATATATATATATATATATATATATATATATATACACATCATACTATATATATATATATATATATATATATATATATATATATATATATATACATATCATACTATATATATATATATCATACTATATATATATATATATATATATATATATATATGTATATATATATATATATATATATATATACATATCATACTATATATATATATATATATATATATATATATATATATCTAGATATATATATATATATAGAAACATATATATATATATATCCCGACCGAAGTGGGCACGATACAGCCAATGTATCTCTACCAAGTGGCTTAGGGCTGTCTGGTAGAGATTGTATGTAGGGTGAAAAGTGCTTGTAAGTGTAATTGTAGTGATGGAGTGGCCTTGGATGTGTGTGTAGTCTGTGAACCAAGTGTAATCGGCCCGTGCAAGCCGACTGGATGCAAGCATACTTTATAGTATGTGACACTGGTTCAACCACAGCACCCCTTGTGTCTGCCAATGCAGTACGTGGCCTGAAGAACGTTCCGAAATTTTATTACCCTGGCGGGATGCGAACCCTCGTTCTTCAGTGTACGAAAACGCTCACTTTACCACTGTACCACAGAGGCTTCATATATATATATATATATATATATATATATATATATATATTGCCAGACGCCTTAATCCCTTATACTGGGTGGCCACAAACAAATCGCCTCCACGTCACCCCATCCCCCGCCACTTCACTGCCCTGTTCCCAGTTCACACCCCCTCTCTCATATACCTCTCCACTCCATCCCTCCATCTCATCTTTGGCCTTCCCCTCCCTCTCTCCCCCTCCACCTCACTCACATACACTCTCCTCGTCAGTCTCTCACTCTCAATCCTCTCGACATGGCCAAACCACCTCAGTGTGTTTCTCCTAATGCTTCCTATCACATCCACATCCACACCACAACACTCCTTCACATCCTCATTTGTCAGTCTGTCTCCCCATGTGATTCCACAGGCTCCTCTCAACTCATTTCCACTGCTCTCACTCTTGACTTGTGTCCCTCCAACAACGTCCAAGCTTCTCTTCCATGTGTCAGAGTTTGTATCACAATAGTGTCATGTACTAACTTTTGGCTTCCATACTCATTTCCCTGTTTCTTATCATTGCCTTCAAGGAACCAGCACCCTTTCCTCCTTGTTGTACCCTTTCAACGACTTCACCATCCAAACTTCCATCCTTACTCATCACTCTTCCCAAGAACTTAAACGTACTCACATTTTCCATTTCCTCATCATCCAACCTCACTGTACATTCACTGACTTCATCTCTCTCGAAGACCATAACATTACTCTTCCCTACATTCATCTTTAAATTCCTTTTCTTACACACTCTCCCAATCACATCTACCAAGCCTTGCAGCTCCCCTTCGTCTTCACTAAACAATACAGAATCATCTGCAAACAACAGTACAGGGAGTTTCCAAACACTATCCTCTCTCATTAGGGCCACTCCAACATCCACTGCCCTACCTTGTATCTCTCTTTTATAACCCCATCCATATACAGATTGAACAACCATGGAGACATGACACAACCCTGTTTCAGCTCAACCTTGAAATAGAAAAACTCACTCAGTTCATTATCCACATGCACTGCAACCTTAGCACCCTCATACATACTCTTCACAGCATTCAGCAACTTCCCATCTACTCCATATATTCTTAATACTTTCCACAATCCTTGTCTATCCACTCTGTCATATTCTTTCTCCAAATCCATGAAGGCCACATACAACTTCTTTCCCTTCTCTAGACACTTTTCCACTAAAGATCTAAGAATGAGTATCTGATCAACACAAGTCCTTCCCTTCCTAAAGAGTCCCTGTTCTTCTCCAACTAATTCTACTGTTCTTCCCCTAACTCTGTTAATAAGTATCCTACTGTATACTTTTCCTATTACACTAAAAAGACAAATGCCTCTATGATTACCACACACGTCTTTTTCCCCTTTTCCTTTGTACAGGGGAATAAATATACCTGACTTCCAATCATCCGGGACTCTACCTTCCTCCCAGGCCAATCTGCACATCTTCCACATCCATTCTACTACTATCTCTCCCCCATGCTTCAGCATTTCACCACACTCCATCAATTCCTGGGGCTTTCCCCATTTTGACTTTCTTCAGTGCTTCCACAACTTTCATCCTACTGATTTCTTCCTGTCTTCTCACCTCCCTCCTTCTCCCAGCCATTCCTCAGCCACTTATACTCGCATTACTTTCATTCTGTATGTTCAGCAATTGATTAAAGTGCTCTCTCTCCATCTGTTCACTTTTTCTCCCTTCTCAACTAGTAAGCTACCATTTTTATCATTCACTTCTCTTCTAACTTCACTGCCACCCTGTCTGACTCTCTTTACCTCTTTCCAGAACATTTTCTTACATTCCCTCCACTTGACACTCAAATTCTTTCCAAATTCCTCATCCACTCTCTTCTTACTCTCTCTTACTAATCTTTTCACCTCTCTCTTCCTTTCTACATATAACGCTGTCTTCTGTCTCACAATTTCTTCCACAGCCCTATTTCTCATCCATTCATTATATGCCTTTTTCTTATGTGCCACAGCATCTCACCTCTTCATTCCACCATGCCGTTCCTTGCACCCCCTTTCGTTTTCTCTTCACCCCACACATCACCTCACATGCCGCACATGTTTCTTCTGTGACTATCTTGCACACACCTTCCACGTCCCCCATCTGCTCCATTTCATATTTACCCAATCGTTCCTCCACTTCTCTCTTATAATCTGCCTTTTTCTCATCCTCTTGTAATCTTTCCATTCTCCTTACATCTACTCCTTCCTTCTGTCCTTCCCTTTTTCTATTTCTCCATTTTACTTGGACTTTGATTCTGACCACCACTTGCTGGTGGTCAGGAAGTCCACTCCCCCAGCCTCTAAATACTCTTGCATCCATTACACATCTTCGCTTCCTTTCATCCACACACACAGATAATCAATCATTGCCTTCCTCTCATTCAGTTCACCATCCATCCTTCTCATCACTCGCCATGTATACCTGTAGATCATTTTGTGCCTGCAGAAGGTATTGGCTACCACCAACCCCCTCCTGGCACAAGTGTCCACTAAAGCACCCCACTCACCAACTACTCTATCCACCTTCACATTCCCTACTTCACTATTCATATCACCACTCAATAACACTCTCTCGTTCCTTTCAAAGCTTTCCATGCACAGTTCGACATTATATATATATATATATATATATATATATATATATATATATACTCTCATCAGCCGGTTGAGTGTCCACTGCAGGACTGGCCTATCTCTACTGAGGTGGGGACGATACAGCCAATGTATCTCTACCAAGTGGCTTAGGCTGTCTAGCCCCTTAACCGCTGGGCGTCACTTTCATGACGCTTGGGAGCAAGGGATCATACCGCGGGGCATCACTTTTGTGATTCTGTGTTATTTTGAATTCACCCGGGCTTCCAAGTGGGGGCTTGTATCATCTATCAGTACTGCCAATGTCCAACACTAGTCAGCACTCCTAATGTCATCTGTACTCCCATCCATTGTTGACAATTTAGCCATTTCTCCCCGTTCTTGACTCCCCTCCCTACCCCCCCTCCATTACCCTATCCTCTCGCCTGTCCGGCCGTGCTACGCTAAGTAAATCTTCCCTGGAATTTTTCACTGATTTCATCCATTGAAATAAGCCCTATGTCCTATTCTTATACCAAATAATATATACAAGAAAGAAATAAGGTAAGTGAGAGTGCCATACACCTGGAATTGGCTAATTATCACCTGACAACACCTCACGTGCACTCGTTCGCTAATTTTCGCTGTTTTTTCCCCCTTGAAATATGCCGTATAATCTATTTTCGTAATAAATATACATGTAAGGAGGGAAGGGAGAAGCCTAAGTGATATTTACATTCACCTGGAACTACCTAATTTATAATGTATTGTCTAGATTTCCTGCCAATCATTTCAGTGCTAGACATAGCTGTTTTAAGAGCTAACATTGGTAGCTCTGAATATCCCCTATGTAGGCCTCTACCCCGGCCCTCCGTTATCAGTTTACTCTCATCTTCCGAAGTGAGGGTACGTATGTTTCTTCTTGCTGACTTCAAGGACTTTTTCACCCCCATGCAAAGGGCCCTGTGACCTTTACCCCCTACTAAACCTCGTGTGGAAAGAGGTAAAGGGCTGACAATTGATAAAAGAGTGACTACGATCTTTCTATTGAGTAAAACAGTGCAAGTGGAATTGTAAATAATGTGTAAATAATGTGTAAATAGCAAGTGAAAGTAATGAATGTAAATATACGTGAACAATGGAAAATAGTATTATAAGTTACTTCAAGTGACAGTGCATAACACAGTGTAAATAAAATAGATATGTAAATAACGTAAATAAAGAACGTAAATAGAAATGTAAATGAGTAGTATTATAAGAATACGAGTATATACCCTAGGAGTAATGAAAGTGAAAGTTTCACTCTAGCATGTCTGAATGCTATGAGTTATGAGAGTGAAGATGAAAGTGACATTCACTCTCAATGCTAGTATACAGGACGAGAAAGTGAATGCTACGTATTTTACTGAAAGAAATTGAATCCCTACAGTGACAATAAACTAATACTACTGAAGGAAACTTATGGATAAAGACTGTAGATATATATAAGTGTTATATAGTAATAGAAATATAAAGTGTGAGGGGTTTTATGAATAATAAATGACAGAGTACCAAGAGCGAACTAGTGCCAGTGCGACGATCAGACGCGCTCGTAATTTCCATTGCTTTCACAGTGTTTTTTTTTTTTGCGTATGGATCCCAAACTACTTGAAAATTGTAGAATAGTGTTTATAGTGTTTGTATCTGGCTGTGGTAATCATATTACGGGTTGTCGGGAAGAGTAAAGTGGAGACTTCGTTACCCTACTTCAGAGGTCTCCACAAGTCCTACGGTAACCGACGAAGGCTCAACAATCATTCCAGGAGAAAGCTGAACGTATGTGCCATAAGCATATGTAATTTTATTATTCTAGGACTAATAACTAATTTTTGGCAAATATTTTTTGAGAGTCTGTCGGAGCCCAAATAACCCCGCAGGACACGCAAGTCATTGGTAAACAAGCCCGCGGTGTAGGGGCTAGTAGAGATTGTACTGTATGTAGGGTGAGAAGTGCTTGTAAGTGTAACAGTTGTGTTGGAGTGGCTTTGGATGTGTGTGTAGTCTGTGAACCAAGTGTAATTGGCCCGCACTAGCCGACTAGGTGCAAGCATACTTTATAGTATGCGACACTGGTTCAACCACAGCACTCCTTGTGTCCGCCAATGCAGGGCGTGGCCAGAAGAATGCTCCCAAAGTTTATTACACTGGCGGGGCGCGAACCCTCGTTCTTCAGTGTACGAAAATGCACACTTTACCACTGTACCAATAAATATATATATATATATATATATATATATATATATATATGAGGCAATGTAGGATTAGATGATGGATGGATGTATATATATATATATATATATATATATATATATATATATATAAATTAACCCCCCCCACACCTCCCGTTCTGACTGTCAGGGTGACCCGATGGCACTTTGATAGGGCAAACTGGGATGGATTTAGAAATTATCTTGCTGATATTCCATGGCAGTCTTTCTTCTCTAATGATCCCAAATGAACCGCGTCCCACATTTGCGACTTAACACTAGCTGGTATGGATTTATTCATAACAAGTTAACAGTTCACTAAAAGATCAAACTCTCCAAAATGGTTTGATGGCAACTGTGCCAGAGCAACAGCCCAAAAGTCATTAGCATATAACTTTTACTTAAAATAAAAAAACGTCTAAATCACACTCTCAATTTGAAATTGCTAGAAATCATGCAAAAGCCGTAATAAATCTAGCTAAATCAAACTTTTTCAAAGGCAAGCATCAAAACTACTTAACAACCCTAGTGACAATAGAATATTTTGGTCAACTCTTAATTCTTTCAGTAATAACTTTAACAAATCATCATCCATTCCCCCACTGAAATCTTCAGACGGCAACATTACAAATGACCCACGTGCGAAAACAGATATTTTTGCCAGTACATTTCCCAGTAATTCCACCATAGACAATGTCAGCCAGAACATCCCAGTACTAGAACTTGACTCTCCCGAAATTGTTCCACTTAAAATACAGACAAGATATGTAAAATCCATCCTAGACAATTTACCCGCCAACAAAGCCCCAGGCCCAGATAGAATTCCGCCAATTGTTTCGAAAAAGTGTTCCCCTGAACTTGCCTTTGTTCTAGCTAAATTATTCAGATTATGCATATTCCCAAATTCATGGAAAGAAGCCAATATCCTCCCAATTCCGAAGAAAGGGAGTTCCTCTGACTCCTCTGATTATAGACCAATAGCAGTCACATCTGCTCCTGGTAAGGTATTTGAAACTTTAATTAATAAGCACATTGTTAAACATCTTGAATCTAACAACTTAATTAGTGATAGACAATATGGTTTTCGCCACAAAAGATCCACCATTGACATAATCTCCTAACTCATACCATCCATCAATCAATTGACCTACATGGAGAAACTCATGCAGTAGCCCTTGATATTTCTAAAGCTTTCGATAGAGTATGGCACCATTCCCTGCTGTCCAAACTCCCTTGCTATGGACTAACGTCTTTTGTTCCTTTGTTCTCATTTCTCAGTGACAGGAAAATAAGAGTAAAAGTAGATGATGCATATTCCAATTTCCACTCAATTAACGCCGGCGTGCCACAGGGATCAGTTCTGGCCCCAACCCTGTTCCTGGTTCATATCAATGATCTCTTATCTGTCACCCACAATCCCATCTACTCATATGCAGATGACTCAACAGTACATAGTTCATTCACAGTCAGACGCCCATTTACAAAGTCTAATATCTCTACCTCTCAACTCAGTATAGCCATCTCCATAAATCAAGACCTATCTACGATCAGCGAATGGGGACAAAACAACCTTGTCGCATTTAGTGCTAGTAAAGCTAAATATATACAATTTACTAATAGACAGATATTGCCAGATTCGTATAGTACCTTGAGTACTACTGATATTCCCATCTCCAAAAGAATTGATATTCTCGGCGTCCCAACAATTCCCTCAGCTGGACCTCTCATGTTAGATCACTTCCTAAAACCGCTTCAAAGAAACTTGGATTAATATACAGAGTCCGTAACTTCTTCACTGACGAGCAGTTAGCTATAATTTATAGGGTCATGTGCGCTCTCAGCCTGAATATTGCTCACCCTTGTGAAATGGATGTGGAGAGGTTGCATTAAAACAACTAGACAAAATTCAGAACAAGGCTGTTAGAAAAATTAACAATCCTGCCATTACATATAAACTACCTCCCCTACAAGTAAGAAGGATTGTTGCCTCCCTTGCATTATTTTACAGATATTTTTATGGCAAATACTCAGATGAAGTTGCATCCTTGGTGCCACCTCTCCATGCCTTCCCTCGTTCTACACGGGCAGCTGGTAGCGCTCATGACAGGAATGTCACTCAGCCATATTGCAGAACTTCTGCCTATCAGAATTCTTTCATTCCCCGAACTGCATCTCTATGGAACTCGCTTCCCCAGAGTTGTTTCCCTCCAATCTTCAACCTACAGCTGTTCAAGTCTAACTGTTACCGATATTTTATGAACAGAGGACACCAGTAATCTGTTGTATGGATTATTATTTTTTTTTATTCATTTCTTTTTCCTTCCTCTGTTCTGCTAAATATATATATATATATATATATATATATATATATATATATATGTATATATATATATATATATATATATATATACATACATATATATATATATATATATATATATATACATATATATATATATATATATATATATATATATATATATATATATATATAACATTGGGAGCATTCTCCTGGCCACGTACTGCTTGGTGGACACAAGGGGTGCTGTGGTTGAACCAGTGTGGCTTACTGTAAAGTATGCTTGCATCCAGTTGGCTTGCACAGGCCGATTACACTTGGTTCATAGACTACACACACATCCAAAGCCACTCCAACACTACAATTACGCTTACAAGTACTTCTCACCCTACATACAATCTGTACCAGACAGCCTAAGCCGCTTGGTAGGTACAGTCGCCAAACTTTCCACCTGGGCCACCTAGCCGCGAGAGGTGGGTAACGGGTGCTGGCAACAGTGTTCGTGTGTACATGCTCGACGAAAGTTCGGATCATCAACTCTCTTCGTCCGTAGTGAACCTCCGTCAGAGTCAGAGTTCATCCCATAGATGGCTGGGTACGGAGTTGGGTGCGGGGAAAAATGTGTCAGGAGTAAGGTGGCTCTCCCATCGGCTCAGCCAGATGCATGAAAATGATCGCACGGAAAATTGTTATGTCACAGGTCGCGCTGACCAAGGCCAAATAAATATGGCTATATTGATTTTATAATAAGGCAATATATATAATATTGTCATATAAATATATACTATTATATGTATTACAATAATATATAATATACTATACTTATTTTGCCTTAGTCCGTGCAACCTGTGGCACGCAACAATTCCATGCCACCGGTTTCCTGGAACTGGTCGAGCCGGTGGGAGAACTGCTTAAGGGGGGAGCTTGGCATAGTGAAGGCCAGGGCAGGCGCCGGACGGGGATGGGGGGGGGGGGTTCGTTTTTCATACCGCCAGTGATAATAACTGCTGAACTAGTTTTTCAGATCCATTAGCGTTCTACTAAATATCTGCATTCTTAACAATACTAAACATTTTATTTTCTATGTTGTTTTTACATTGTTACAATAACATGTTAATGCACTATATACTGGAATCGCTCCAAGCCTTTCTCTCTCTCTCTTTCTCTCTCTCTCTCTCTCTCTCTCTCTCTCTCTCTCTCGTTATATCAGTAATTCCATTTCACAGGGTTATCATTTGATACCATTATCAGTATAAGTTAAAGAGGAATGCATTTACCTAACATCTACGTCCAATTACAAGTAAGATTAACTGTCAAATTCATATCATGAATGACATTAACCAATAAACATTAGGATGATGTTCAGACACTGTTAACAGTTGCTTATTTCCTCGTTGGTAGTACTTCAGGTAGATGTTCATATGTGTTCTGTGGTGCACCACGAAGGGGTAGGAGGTTAAAATACTGTCACCTCAACAGGCAAAGAGTTTATGCATACTGTTGTCGAATGTGGCTATTATATTAGCTATGATAATGACTTACCTTATCATATTTCGTATGACTGTGGTCATTACAGCACACCTTCATAGTCCATTCATCTAACGAATGACTGTATTACACATTACAAGGAAAACTGATTGTGAGCGGTGCCGCTTATGTGTGAGGTCACACATTTACACGCTCATCGATTATTCACCGAACAACATTATCTCACATTATAGCAAGATGAAGACACCACCTCTCCATCACAGCATGCAAAAGCTTCAAGTCAATTTAAACACAATTGCTGTTGATTCATGAATTGTTGGGACATTTATATCACCATTGCCTGTGATATTACTTATGTCATTGGTGAATGCAACATAACGAATAAGAAATTATCATTAAAGGCTGGGAATACTTTATTTATTTATTTATTTTTTAATCCCACAAACCTAGGCGCTTTAGCACCCGTCACCGAGGGCCGGGGTGCAAGGATATGTGATGTTGGTTGCTGACTGGCTGCTGCTAAGACCTAGGTCATAAGATAAGGGCTTGGTGATTAATAGGAGAAACCAATCTCTCCTGACGGGGGTGGAACCACGTTACACGGATCAGCTGGCGGAAGCGTTAGCTACCACGTCACCCACAGTACTGTTTCACATATTTAATATATATCAACTCTTAAAACAATTGTCGTGTTTGCATTGCAAGCGCAGTAATCCACGCAATGATTCAGTGACGAGATGCTTAAGTTTTGTATTGTTAACGAAAGGACTCATGACTGGGTGACTCGAGGTAGTATTCTGCCTCAACGAACGGGTTTCAACCTCCGACATCTACAGTTCCTATCTCTCCTACTTAGTTTAAATCAATATTCGCCCAATGAGTAATCCTGTAACGATTAATGACCTAACTTATCTAATCATGTCTGGGATCAAGAATGGTATTTCAATAGGTTTAATCGAGACCGGCCCAGGACTGGCGAAAAAAAAAAACGAACATTCAGACACCGGTATCTATTTTTCTACCGCAAGGCCGGTCACACGACAGTTCATCCCCCCAATATTCAGTAGACAATTTTTAGCAATGGGTTTATGATGTAATAATGAAAAAGAACACGTTTATAAATATGTGATGTATGTAAGGATGCAGTTTCAATACTCGCGTTATCCAATACTTTCAAGAAGTTCCTTTGAATTTCTATCGGCTAAAAATTGTCGACTGAATATAGGGATGAACTCTCAAGTTCACTACGGAAGACGAGAGTTGATGATCCGTACTTTCGTCGAGCATGTACACACGAACAAACAGATACACTGTTGCCAGCACCGGTTACCCACCTCTCGCTGCTAGGTGGACCAGGTGGAAGGTTTGGCGACTGTACATTGGCTGTGTTGTTCCGACTTCGGTCGGGATAGGTCGGTCCTGCAGTGGATACTCAAACGGCTGATGATGATGATGATATATATATATATATATATATATATATATATATATATATATATATATATATCCATCCATCCATCCATCATGCAATCTTACATTCCCTGAAGAGGAACGTAGGAGGCCGGGGCTAGGTAGTTGGTATGTACATTTAAGATGAGAGTGACCAGCCTCACTCATGCCTAAGTGGCATTACATAAGGAATTAACCTCAACCACCCTTTGGATATAAACCATCATCGGATCAATCCGATTGGAGCGCAATAATTACCCACTAAACCACCAGACCCCAAAATTTGGTTACATGGTTACCACCCAGCGTAGTAAGTGGATTCCTGGTGTACAAGAAATCATTTGGCTTGCCACTCAGTGTAGAGTCACCCACAGGCAGAAGGAAGAGGAAAGAATGGAGGAAAGACAGAAGAGGAAATGTAAAGTCATCCGTAGGCAGAAGGACAAGGAAAGAATAAAGGAAAGAAAGAAGAGGATGGAAGGAAAGAAGGATGAAGGAGAGGAAAGGGCAATGGTGAGCGCCCCCACCTACCACTAAATACTGTTTATATATATATATATATATATATATATATATATATATATATATAAAATAGAGAGAGAGAGAGAGAGAGACTTCTTTGTTTCTTCCTGGAATGATTATTGCTTCCATGGCCGAAAGCCATCTGAGTGTGCCTTGCTCATTACGGAGGTTATTCTCTCGGGCATGGAAGTATACATTCCTTTCTCATATCCTTTGACTAATAAAGAAAGCCTTGGTATAATCACGCTTTATATAGATAGATAGATATAGATAGATAGATAGATAGATAATGGATGGAGGAAGGAAAAACAAAGGGGAAAAAAAATAAGTCAATGTGCCTAAAGTGATCCTCCATTCATAAAATATTTATAACAACTGGATTTAAATTGATGTGGATTAAATGTTTGTGGGAAACAACTCCCAGGATGTGAATTCCAGAGAGTAGAAGTTCTGGGGTATATGAATTTTGATGAACAGAGGTTCTGCATTGCAGGGGAGAGAGTGTGAATTCAGGGGCGATCCCAGCTGCCCGAGTATTTCGGGAGAAAATATGAAGGGGAGGCACAATTGAAGCTAGTTCGTAAGAGCACTTACGGTAAAAATATCTATAAAATAATGCTAAAGAAGCAACATCCGTACGTACTGATAATGGAGGATGGTCCTGCGTGATGGGAGGATTATTGATTAATCTAATGGCTTTAATTTGAATTTTGTCCAACTGCCTCAATGCAGCCGCTCCACATCCACTCCACAGTGGTGAACAGTATTCGATCTGAGAACCCACATGACTTTTGTATATTGTGGCCGTCTGCTCGTCAGTGAAGAATTCACGAACTCTGTACGTAAGTCTCAATTTTTTAGAAGTATTTTAAGCAAGGGATTTAACATAAGCTGTCCAGCTTACGTTGGGGTTTAGAGTAACACCTAGGATATCAATTGTAGTGGATATGGGAATATTGACATTATTTAAAATTATTTGAGAGTCTGACGGATTCTTTCTGTTGGAGAAATTAATGTATTTAGTTTTCTGAGCATTAAATGAGACCAGATTTTTTTGTCCCCATTGATTAATTTCAGAAAGGTCCTGGTTCAGAGAAATTACTGTGTTTATTTGGGAAATTTTAATATAAAATTGTGTAAAGGAAGTACTAAATGTGAAAGAACTATGAAGGGTCGAGGCATCAGCATAAGAGTGTATTGGGTTGTGAGTGACAGACAGGTCATTTACATGAATGAGAAAGAGGGTTGGCACCAAAACTGATCCCTGAGGTACGCCAGCATTTATGGAATGAAACTGAGAATAAATTCCATCTACCATGACCTGCATTTTTCTATCATGAAGGTAAGAAATCATAGGAACCAGTGATGCAAGGCCATAGTGTGACATCTTAGACAATAAGACCCGGTGCCATACTCTATCAAATGCTTTTGATATATCAAATGTTATTGTGCGTGTTTCACCATGTTGGTCTATTGTTTGGTTAATCTGATGGGTAAGAAGGCAAAGAATGTCTACAGTTAAACGTTCTTGTCTAAATCCATACTGGCGATCATTGATTAATTTATCGTTTTTTAGATGCTTGATTATGTGTTTCTTAATTAGTGTCTCAAAAACTTTACCGAGTATGGAAGTTGTTGCAATTGGTCTATAGTTTGATGGATCAGAATTTGCCCCCTTTTTAGGAACAGGATGGATATTTGCTTCTTTCCAAGGGGCTGGAAAACTTGAGGTACGGACGCATAAGCGGAAAAATTTTGCCCATACAGGAGCCAACACTGAGGAGCAATTCTTAAGTACTATTGAAGGAATTTCATATGGACCAGTAGCTTTGTCTGCTGAGAGATTCTGTAATACAGCTTGTATGTATCTGGTGTGAATCATGAAAGGGGGTATTTGAGGGGAATCAAAATAAAGTACAGGAATATTGTGATTTTCTGTATTTAGAGCTGAGTTTGTTGAAAAAATGTCAACAAGAAGTTTGGCTTTTCCATGTGGGTCACTTACTAGATTTCCGTTGGGGGACTGTAAAGGTGGAATGAAAGAGGTGATACAAAGTTAGTTTTGAATGAATTAAGGGTTGACCAGAATATTTTGTTATTATTTGGGTTGTTTAGTAGTTTGTTAGCCAGTCTATCCAGAAAGTATGATTTAGAAAGATTGATGATAGTTTTAGCATGGTTTCTGATATTTCTATAATAGTTAAAGGCTTCTTTGGTTTTGGTCCTTGTATAAGTGTTATAGACTATTGTTTTATGTTTTGTTACTCTAGCACAATTGTGGTCAGACCATTTAGGAGAATTACATCTTTTTCTGTAACTATGATGGGGAATGAATGTTTCCATGCCGACTTTAATTAGATCCTGTATGTGACCCAATGTGGAGTTTACATCTTGGGAGGAAAAAGGAGGTCCAAGGAACATCCATGAAAAAATTATGGAGTCCCTCCCAGTCAGCCCTGTCGTAGTGACATTTAGTCACCACGACCTGTTCAGAGCAGGAAGTTGTGGTAGGTGTTAAACTGGTGGCTTGAATCAGACAATGATCCAAGGATCCGAAGGGGGACTTCACTTCGACACTATAATTATCTGAATTGGTTGTTAGAAACAAGTCCAATAGGTGGGGATTTTGATCGAGGTTGTTTGGTACACGGGTGGGTTGACTGGCTAACTGGGTGAGATTAAATGAGTCTGCAAATAGCTCACATTCAAGACCAGAGACATCAATTCTGGCTGAATAAGTGAGCCATTCAACATTATGGACATTAAAATCACCCAGAATAGTAATTTCTGATGCAGTATTAACGTTGAGGTCACTTAGTTGTGAAGACAGAGAGTCAGATAAACTTGGCTCTGTAGGGGCATTAGGGGAACGATAAACACAAGAGAAATAATTTTACCAAAAGAATTTAATTTGTATATGGAATAGTCGAAATAAGGACAATTAAATATAGTAATCTCCTCCAGGGCAATTTCTGATTTAGCAAGGCAACATACGCCTCCTTTGGGTCTGAAACTTTGAATCAAGATATAACCAGGAAAATTAAATCTAGCTAAAGCAGAGGTGGAGCTTACTTGTGTCTCTGTCAAAAACAGCAGATCAGAGGATTCAAACTGGAGGAAATTTTGAACAGAGATGATGTTGGAGTGAAGTCCCCTAATATCGCAAAAGAAAATTTTACTGCACTGATGAGCAGATTTAGGGTGCCGCAACACAGGCGCTTGATGACGACCGGGAGGGCCCTGTGCAAACGACCCAGCCCTGCCGGTGGTGGTCACCCGAGAAACTACCGCACTAATTCCCAGTATAGCAGCTGCCATTGTTCTTTTCATGGGGGGGAGAGCAGGGAAGTGTTGTGAAATGTGTATGATATGTAATGACAAGATTGGTGTTTTATGGAGAGAGGATAGCTGGTTCAAGGCAATGTGATATAATGTGGATGTGTGTTGTGTAAACAGGGCAGCCTGATGCCCTCTGATGTTTGAGGCAGAAAGATGTGTAACCAGCTACCAAGGCCTAGGAGAGAAAATGGAATCCAGGCTATTCCCTGAGTCTCCCATTACCTTGGCGCTAGTACTTCCCTGGGCAGGGCTGCCTACCCTTACTACTCAAATGTTCTAATGCTGTCTGCAACAAGGAGAGGACCTATAAAAGGAACTGGAGCCCACCCACCCCTGAATCACAATTTTTTTATGTTTTTGCCCGGAATCGTGCTAAGTCTGTTCTTTGCTCTGCTAAAAATAATTTCATCCGTACTAAATGCACTCAGCTTTCCAACTCGAATTCTTCCTGCTCCTTCTGGCACCTTGCCTAAAACATTTCTAATAACTTTACCTCATCATCCTTCCCTCTTCTTTTCTATTCTGATAGCTCTGTAGCTATTTCTTCTACTGGTAAACCAGATCTCTTCTCTCAGACTTTCTCCACCTTAGACGATTCCAGTGCTGTTCCTCCACCACTCCCCCCCCCCTGACTTCCTCATGGCTAAATTTCTTCAGCTAATGTATATTTTGCCATCACTGGCCTCAATACTAACAAGACATATGGGCCTGATGGAGTTCCTACTGTTGTCCTCAAGAACTGTGCTTCTGTGCTTACACCCTGCCTAGGCAAACTCTTTCTCCTTTGTCTGTCAGCTTGTACCTTTCCTTCTTGCTGGAAGTTTGCTTTCATTCAGCCAGTCGCAAAGACGGTGACCATTCCCAACCGTCTAACTATCGTCCAATTGCTTGAACATCCTGTGTCTCAAAAGTTTTCTAGTCTATTCTTAACAGAAAAATTTTAAAGCATCTTTCCTATCGCAACCTTCTTTCTGATTGTCAGTATGGGTTCCGTCAGGGACGCTCCACTGGCGATCTTTTCGCCTACCTTTCAGACTCCAGGTCATCCTTCTTTCGGGACTTTGGCGAAAGCTTTGCCATTGCACTTAATATCTCAAAGGCTTCCGATTGAGTCTGGCATAAATCTCTCATTTCCAAACTGCCCTCTTACGGTTTCTATCCCTCTATCTGTGCCGTCATCTATAGGTTCCTTTCTGGTCGTTCTATAGCCGCTGTTGTAGACGGCCATCGTTCTTCTCCTAGATCTATCAACAGCGGTGTTCCTCAGGGCTCTCTCCTATCACCAACTCTCTTCATTTTATTCATCAATGACCTTCTAAGCTGTACATCTAATCCTATCCACTCGTACGCTGATGATTCCACCCTTCACCTTTCCATTTGGTTTCCGCAACGTCCATCTCAGCAGTTACTTCAACAAACAAGGGATGAGGCTATGGCACACCTAATGTCTGGCTGGCCTCGTATCTCTAACTGGGGAAAAAATAACCTTGTTGTTTTTAATGCATCAAAAACTCAGTTTTTACACTTCTCAACACATCAAAGTCTTCCACAGGAGTACCCACTAATGTTTAATAATATCCAGCTCAATCCTGCATTATCCTTGGACATGCTTGGCGTTTCATTCAGATGGGACTTATCTTGGAAAGATTATATTGCATCTCTTGTAAAATCTGCTTCCAAGAGATTAGGTGTGCTAAGCTGACTCCATGCCTTCTTTACCCTTGCACAGTTGTTGACTTCATACACGGGTTTTATTCGCCCCTGTAGAGTACAACTCTCATGTGTGGGGAAGCTCCCCACATAGAGCTCTTCTCAATAAGGTTGAGTCAAAGGCTTTTCGTCTCATCAACTCTCCTCCTCTTATGAGCTCCCTTCAGCTTCTGTCTCATCGCCGCACTTTTGCCTCTTTATCTCTTTTCTATTGCTACTTCAATGGTCGCTGCTCTTCTGAACTCTGCTTGCATCCCTCCACCTCTACGAAGGTGCTTAGCACCCGTCTAGCAACAAATTCTCATCCTTTTTCTGTCCAACTCTCTAATGCAAGATTTAACCAAATATCCAGTCTTTCCATGGTATGTGTCCAGGCATCTCGAAATGAATGAATTATGAATTTGGCTCTCTTTTGTATTGTTCTTGTTTTTTTTTCTTGGAGGGAATGTTTTGCGGGCTCAGCCTTTGGTTCATACTTCCTCCCATAAATTTTATATATATATATATATATATATATATATATATATATATATATATATATATATTTAACCCATTGGATCCCAGGGGTGCCGGGTGAGACATTGCACTGGGAGGGTACTAGGCGTACCGCCCTCTGCCTATCGGCTCATAGTCGCGAAGCTCATAGGTCCCTACCCGGGGGTTTCCTACTTTAAAAAGACTTGAAAAATCCCAGTTCTGTCCAATACTCGGGACACTGGGCTCCAATGGGTTAAAGAGACCGATAGCTTTGCCAGTCATTAACCCATTGGATCCCAGGGGTGCTGGGCGAGGCATTGCACTGGGAGGGTACTAAGCGTACCGCCCTCCTCCTATCGGCTCATAGTCGCGAAGCTCATAGGTCCCTACCCAGGGGTTCCCTAATTTATAAAGACTTGAAATATCCCAGTTCTGTTCAATACTCGGGACACTGGGTTCCAATGGAAGATATCTCTCTCTCTCTCTATCTATCTATCTATCTATATATATATATATATATAGAAATGGGCTATGTAACGAAGTCCTAAAGCTTTTAATGATAAGAATCACTGCTTAGCTACGACCAAGGATGTTAGAGGTATGAAGAGGTCAAATTGTAAGGAAAAATTGAAGGATATAGTAGTGCTGGTATCTTGTGAGAAGGACACCTCGACGAAGAAACTGGGCATGTGGATATTAAAGAAAGTTGTCAGTGTTTGCGGGTAAAAGTAAACATTCGTAATACCCATTTCCGTATCGCATCCCTTACTATTCACCAACACTTCAGTACTTATTGGTGACCTCTGATGACTGTTTAGTGCTGGGACCTGCAGCATGATGGTTGGTAATGAATGCACAATCTAGGCTCTAAGGAGACGTTTTATTTTATAATGTACTATAGTCAAGTTAAGGTGTCCACGGGGTGAAATGCTGAATCAAACGGAAAAACGCAGATATTTAATCATATTAGGCTATAGTGCTTTCCCTTCTGCCTTCAGGTGCGTTTCAGAGTTCCGCCTTGATGACGCCTTCATTTGGTCAATATTGGAAATTCCAACAAAAATGATAGTAGAAAGCAACAGTTCGATCAATATTAAAAACTTCAATTACAATGATTCCGGCAAGCAAGAATCTGAAAATATTAGAAACATCCAGGAACAATGATGGTACCAAGCAACTTTCAAATTATTTTTTAAGAATTCCACAAAAATGATGGATGCAAGACGCATCATATCAATATTCAAAATTTTAACAAATATTACTTGCAACCAGTGGGATTTTGATCAATATTAGAATATTCTACAAAAAGAAATTGTGGTAGGAAGTAACAATTTAGTCAAATTTAGACATTTCTACAAAAGATGATGGTAGTATGTAAGAATTAGGCAACAATGGAAACTTCACAAAAAATGAGCCTACCGAGTAACAAGCAAACCATTTTTAAAAACTTTAACGAAAAATGATGATAATGAGTTAGAATTTGATCAATATTTAAAATTACAGTTAATGTTGACAGTAACTATCTATCTATCTATATACCTAGGCTGTTTCCCCCGAGGAATGGGAGGTAGCCGAGACAAGACGACACACTCCCAATTTACTCATCCACTCAAACACATTCATTAGCATCTAAGCCCCAAAGAGAAGAAGGGACAGATCCTCACCACACCACACCGCAAGAGGGTCAACTGCGCAGTGCAATCAGAGATCCGCACCAGGAACCGACAGCAGAGCTGGTTTACCCCTGCCACATCATATTGGACCCATCCCCTTACCCGCACCTGACTTGATTAGCTGATCAGACCAAATGCGGGAGAATATCTCCTCAGGGCTGTGTCATCATTTATTCATTCACAATTTCTCTCCATTTATTTCTGTTACGCACAGCCACTCTTCCTTGCTCAACAGACATCCCTCTCACATCCAACACTCTTCATGCTGTCCATCCATCCTATTCGTGGTCTCCGTCTCAACCTTACACCTCTCACATCAGATCTAGTTATCTTTTTCCCCAATCACTCATTATCCATTCTCTCCATATGCGCAGACCATCGCAACACCCTCTGCTCAAATCAATCAGCCATCTCCTGAACAACTCCAGTTCTCCTTCGCACTTCATCATTTCTCACTCAATCCATAGCGTCACTCCACACATACCCCTGACACCTCATCTCCATTACATTCAAACTTTTCCTCTCTGCTACACCCATATTCCATGTTTCAGCCCCATATAACGCAGTTGGTACCACAACACTCTCATACAGCCTTCCCTTTACATCAGTTCTAAGCGAACGACATCTAAACACTTTTTTCATTCCTTCCAGCACCTTTCCTACTTCATTCATTCTAAACTTCACTTCTGCATCTATTCTTCCATCAACAGCAGCATGTGACCCTAAATACTTAAAACACTCTACCTCCTCAAACAACTCACCATTCAAAACTATATTCATCCTCCTACCATCTACCAACCTCGCACACTTCATCACTTTGCTCTTATTCTCATTTACTTTCAATTTCCTCTCACACACCCTTCTAATCTCCTCTACCAACTGTCTCAACCTCTCCTCTGAATCAGCCACCAGTGCAGTATCATCTGTAAACAGCAACTGCTTCAGATTCCACTCTCTACCATCAACATTCACCAGGCTCAGACCTCCACCTAAAATTCTTGCTTCACCTTCCTTACAACACCATCCATATAAAAATTAAACAACCAAGACGACATCACACAACCCTGCCGCAGCCTCACTTTCACGGGAAACCAATCACTCACAGTATTTCCCACTCTTACTGTACACACGCTAGACTATTTATATAAAAACTTTTCACCCCTTTTAGTAACTTACCCTCAGGTCCATACAATCTTAAAACAGTCCTCAAAGCCTCCCTAACAATTCTATCATAAGCTTTCTCTAAATCCATGAATGCCCAAAACACATCCTTGCCTTTCGCTAAATACTTTTCACACACTTGTCTCATAGCAAACACCTGATCCACGCATCCCATCCCTCTCCTAGAGCCACACTGCTCATCACCAATCACTCCCTCTGTACCCTGTCTAACTCTCTTAATTAACACTCTGCCATACACATTACCTACAACACTCAACAGACTTATACCCCAAAAGCTAGTACATTCATACTTATCACCCTTGCCTTTATACAACGGGACCACACAAGCACTTGCCCAGTCAATTGGCACCATACCTTTTACAAAGCACACATTCAATAATCTTACTAACCAGTCAACAATATTCGCTCCACCTCCTTTCAGGCATTCCATGGCACACCCATCTATATCTGCAATTTTCCCTTTTTTCATCTCCTTTACTGCCTCCTGCACTTCCTCCTTCGTGATCAAAGAATCATTCAGATCACCCAACACATTTATTCCTTGCACCCTTCCATCTGCCACAATCTCAGCCACCCTTTCCTCCTCTACATTTAACAATCTTTCAAAATACTCTGCCCATCTCTTCCTTACTGCATCCATCTCAGTTAACATCCTTCCATCCTTTGCTTTTACTCGCTCTTCCTTCTCGGACTCTCCCTTTCGCACCCTTTTCACCTCCTTCCAAAACATTTTCTTATTCTCTTGAAAATTCTCAGTCAACCACCTACCCCACCTCTCATCTGCTGCCATTTTAGCATCACATACAGCCCTTCTCGCCCTAGTTCTCTTTTCCTTATACCTCTCATATGACACCTCATCCTTCCTCTGCAGCCACACTTCATATGCACATCTTCTCTCAGCCGCAGCCGTACGTACTTCCTCGCACCACCATTCATTTCCTTTTCTTCCACCACCACCCACACGTCTCACACCACTCACCTCTTCCGAATACCCCACCACAGCACACTTAAACAATTGCCACTCCTCCTCCACACTGCCATTTTCCTGACCTTTCACTGCATTCCACTCATCTTTCAATTTCTCCTGATACTCTATCATTTTCTCTCATTTATCCAACTCACTCACTTTTAAAACCTCCCTGCCACACCTAACTCACCTAGCTCTCACCCATCTCTTACCTACTCTTAACTTCCTCTCCACCAGGTGGTGGTCAGACATACCTCCACCCTCCCCTCTCAGAACTCTGACATCCAACAATCTACCTATTACATTCCTGTACACAACCACATAGTCCATCAGTGCTTAAACAACAACCCTTCCACCCTGCTGTTTCACCCATGTATACTTATAAATATCTTCTTCTGAAACAGGGTATTCCAATCAACATCTCTCGCTCAACGCATATCCCTATCATTCGTTCCCGATTTCCATTTCTTTAAGGCACACCATGCATTTCTTTAAGGCACACTACACCTTCAACTGATACATATCCCACTCTAGCAATCAGATCTACCACATTCATATTCGCTCCAAAACTGCAGACACTCATCAACATCATTCCAGAAAGACTCCCTCTTCATCGCTTTCACTACCAGGCCCATATGCACTCACAAACACCCACAACTCACATTCAAATTCCGCTTTCACCCACATCAGTCTCGATGACACCTCCTTCCATTCAGTCACACACTGCTGTACTTCCGGACTCACTAACAAGGCCACATCTTCTCTTGCCCTTTCTCTATCAACACCTGACAATCTTCCAGTAACAATTAACATAATGATCATATATAGAGTTTCCAACAAAAAAAATATGGTGGATAATAACAAAGTGGTCAGTAATAAAAATAATCCAGAAAAAATAAGGTTAGCAACTAACAATCTGACTGTTAGAAATTCCAACAAAAAACGAATGTACCAAGTATCATTCAAATGGATTAATTTCCACGGAAAATTATGGTAGTATGGAGTATCAATCCCGTTTTTTTAAATAATATTGTAGCATATAGCATCCAAATCATTTTAGGAAAATTTGAAAAAAATATGGTACTATATACCGGTAATGTTATTTTCAAGATACTTCAAGTGAATCTCGTGACTGTAGTAAGTGAATCAAGGCCTTCGGCCACGATTCAATGTTTCTTAGTTATGTCAAGAAATATGAGTTTAACCATTCCTAGAGGTTACGAAAAATTTTCAAGGGTATAAAATTTTACATGTCATACATAATCTCTATCTATCTAACATTTGTTTGATAACAGGTTATGGTTGTCGCGCACACACACACACACACACACACACACACACACACACACACACACAAACGAATATACCAGAATAAGAAGAGAAGCCCAAAAACGGATTGAGAAGGACATCATAAACAAACGTAGTGATCAACCGAAGCTATTTTACAGCTACATCCGAAGCAAAACCAAAGTAAAAGATAATACAATCCATTACGGATGAAGGGATCCTCTATACACAATAGAAAGATATCTGGGAAGCATTAAATAAGAATTTCCATCAGTTTTTACAGAAGAAAATAATTTCGAGAGGGATAATATGGAGCATGCATGCCCAAACATATTACCAGATATACAAACATCAGAAAAAGAAATACAGGAGTTTAGTAAATTAGACAAAGGAAAAGGAAATGGTCCAAACGAAATTTCATGTTGGGTGCTACTTGAATGTGCAATGGAGTTAAGTACACCATTATCTTTAATATTCAAGGAATCCTAGGGTCAACGTAAACTACCTGATATTTGGAAGAAAGCAAACATTGTTCCCTTATTCAAAAAAAAGGAATAAACGAAATCCACTCATCTACCGACCAGTATCACTAACCAGTGTTATAAGATGCTGGAAAAGCTGATAAGAAAAGTTTGGGTAAACCATCTAGAAAAACATAATATGATAACAGAAAGGCAATTTGGTTTCAGAAAGGGAAAATTATGTGTTACTAATCTATTAAGCTACTATGACAGAGTTGCAAAAACATTAATGAAAAGAAAAGGATGTGTGGATGTGGTAGGTCTCCATATTATAATTGCAAATCATACTAGATAGATAGATAAATAGATAGATAGAGAGACAGATAGAAGCAGGAAGTCAAATGATGAGAAGGTGTTGTGTCTGCGAGAATCGAGCAATGCTAAACATGCTTACACTGAGGAAAGCTGACGACAGCGGCCAGTAAGGAGATGATGCAGTTAGCTGTCAGCAGTCCTCTCGTGAACAAACACCCACGAGGAACACATGTGACACACCCCTGCTATACCAGAATTTAGGAAAGAGAGCTCAGACGGAGATTAGCCACCGAACAGGCTAGACAGAAGGAGACAAGCGACCCTAGAGAGAGGTCGAGACGGAGATTAGCCTTAGAACAGAGAGAGAGAGAGATAGCGAGACAGGGAGGTAGCTACCCAGGACTTATACTATTATACCTGTTTAATATTTCCAAGACAAATAAAAATAGTCCCATACTATTCTTTACCTCTCCCGTCACTACATGACATCTGGTGGGGAAACTACTACAAGATATAAAAGCCGCTCGACCACAAGTCTAAAATATACTTCTCTACAAGTAACTACAAAGTCTTTACGACATTTGGTAGCAGCGAACGTATACGAACCTCGTCTACGAATCAACATTAAATTCCTACAAAATATCAAGATTGAAAAGAACCAACAATATCAGCTCCTGCCCCCCCCGTCTCCCAGATCATTACGCTGATGCAGAGGTCAAGAGATCACTCGACGCCTTGCACGTAGCTTAACGACAAACCAGCAAATCTGCGGACATCGTCTCCGAATTAAAAGCAAATTTCTACAAAAGCAACCGAGACTACAAGATTAGCTTCAGTTCTACATTGAATCCTACAAAATACAGCCTACAGTGCAAATAGTCTACAAGTCTACGACGAATAAGCGAACTACAGCCATCTACAATCAACTACAATTAACAACTCTACGTCGTCTGTATAATCTTCTACACGCACCTACAAGAAGCGGCAGTCTTCATCCCACAACGAGTAAATCACAAGAAAAAAGGACCAAGAATACATCAAGAACGAAAGAAAACAAACAAACAAACAAACAAACGAAGAGTGAGAGACGACTCACAACTCATAACTACCAGACCTCACCCTCCTCTCTCTGCTACATCCACCCAACCCCCAACGCTTACGCAGGTGTGAAGAGGTCAGGACGACGAAGCAAACACAAGTCCATATTCACAACTCATCTTACTCACTCGTCTTCACTCAAGTTACTCATCGCTACTCATTCACTCACCACAGCTACCAGTGTGGGAAGTTGAGGTCATCATGCGTGCTTGCTGAACAGACGCCACGTCAGTCAACACACCACCTGCACCACCACTCACACCATTCTCACCACGGTAAAAATTAGTGAGTTACATAGTTACTTCATTTATACAATACACAGTGATAGACAATAAGCTTCTGCACAAACATATAAAACGTGCTGTATAGTTACAGTTTAAATAAACATACTTACTTCAATTATCTGCATAACTCAAATACTAAATAATCACCAACAATAAATATTCTACACTGTATATATTCATTCATTTATTATAACATTTATTTACTACCTACGAGTGTTACCAATTATACCTACGTAAAATACGTGTTTCATACATACAACTATACATTAATTATATCTACAAAGTGATAAAGAAAATATACCATCACAATTACTCAGTGAGCAATTAAAAGAACTGTATTAAACATTTATTAATTAAAGCTACCTAGTGGAAACATATAAATTAACTTACGAAAAAAAAAAAAAAAAAAATGGCCAACACAAATGCCGTTAGCAAGAGTGAACATCTTCAACACAATCGTGAAGACAATGATTTCCACACAGTGCTGACACACATATTACCCACGATAGGTACAGGTGAACAACGAATCAGTGTGTATAGTTAATACTGTATATAGTGTATATATTTTTTTATATAAAATAACAAAATATGGGACTATATAATATCGTTTTCAGTAGTATCTGTGCAATATAAACTAATCTTTAAAAAAGTATCCCAAGAAAATTAGTCAGCAATTATGCAACCATGAACAACATGGAAAAAAGTGTACACAAGCAAAGAAAAACAAACTATAGAAAATCAATACATACAAAAAAGAAAGAAAGAAAAGTAAGAAAGAAAAAAAGAGAAATAGAGTAGGATCACATAACAAACAAATGAAAATAAGTGTAAATGTTACTACATAAGTCAAAATACCACGTAAACTACAAACAAAAAAGCAAATTGTTGTCTCCACATACAAGTGGCACGACACATCATCACTATCATCGACCGCAGCATATGTTAGGACTGCAGTTATTACAATTATGTAACTCCATACTATAATTATGTAACAGTTGCATTAACAAGATGTAACTTTTATGTAACTTTAAGTACAATTATGTAACTACAAACAATATGTACCATTATGTAACAGTTGCATTAACAAGATGTAACTTTTATGTAACTTTAAGTACAATTATGTAACTACAAACAATATGTACCATTATGTAACAGTTGCATTAACAAGATGTAACTTTTATGTAACTTTAACTACAATTATGTAACTACAAACAATATGTACCATTTAAGTACAATTATGTAACTACAAACAATATGTACCATTATGTAACAGTTGCATTAACAAGATGTAACTTTTATGTAACGTTAACTACAATTATAAGGCCAAGACACTTATGTAATAGTTGCATTAACAAAATGTAACTACAATTATAAGGCCAACACAATTATGCATTAACACAAGATAAGTCATACAATTATAGCACAATTCTGTATTACCAGTATCATCATACAAGTTAGATGAAATATTAGACATTACTAAAGTGATAACTCAAATATGTAATGTATAACTTAGCAGTATTACCATTGCACAATTATATTGCATTTATTCAAATATGTATACAACTTATTTAAAATGTAATATTACTGAATAATCACTATTTCCTATGAATAATATATGTATACAATATTCATACAATTGTTACTTTACAATATTATGTATTTCACTTAATTAGCTTATAAGTTCATTATAATGTGTATGTAGTATGTATTAATATATTATAACTATTAAATGTCGATGGTACGCCATTTTTGCGCGGCTGAGCAATGTGGTAGGTCTCCATATTATAATTGCAAATCATACTAGATAGATAGATAAATAGATAGATAGAGAGACAGATAGAAGCAGGAAGTCAAATGATGAGAAGGTGTTGTGTCTGCGAGAATCGAGCAATGCTAAACATGCTTACACTGAGGAAAGCTGACGACAGCGGCCAGTAAGGAGATGATGCAGTTAGCTGTCAGCAGTCCTCTCGTGAACAAACACCCACGAGGAACACATGTGACACACCCCTGCTATACCAGAATTTAGGAAAGAGAGCTCAGACGGAGATTAGCCACCGAACAGGCTAGACAGAAGGAGACAAGCGACCCTAGAGAGAGGTCGAGACGGAGATTAGCCTTAGAACAGAGAGAGAGAGAGAGAGATAGCGAGACAGGGAGGTAGCTACCCAGGACTTATACTATTATACCTGTTTAATATTTCCAAGACAAATAAAAATAGTCCCATACTATTCTTTACCTCTCCCGTCACTACATGACATCTGGTGGGGAAACTACTACAAGATATAAAAGCCGCTCGACCACAAGTCTAAAATATACTTCTCTACAAGTAACTACAAAGTCTTTATGACATGGACAGTATCTATCTAGATTTCAAGAAAGCATTTGACACGGTACTACACCAAAGACTTTTATGGAAACTGTACCGTCAAGGAAGAATCCGAGGCAAACTGTACTGTTGGATGCAAGATTTTCTCAGAAAAAGGGAAATGAGAACAGTGCTAAGGGGAAATTATTCATCATGGAGGGAAGTGACTAGCGGAATTCCACAGTGCTCAGTGCTGGCAGCAATTATGTTTCTAGTGTATATAAATGACATAGATAGTAACATTGGAATGAAAGCTATTTAAATATGTTTGCTGATGATTCAAAAATACAAACGAGAATTACAAACACAGTCTCTTGTAAAGAGCTACAAGAAGAATTAAATAAACTTCATGAATGGAGTAATACATGGTAAATGGAATTCAATGTGGACAAGTGTCATGTAATCAAGTTTGGTAAAAGTGGGAAAAGACTAGATTGATATTATAAGTTAGGAAGTAAAACCCTACACATATCAGAAAGAGAGAAGGACGTAGGTGTGATTATGAATAACAGACAATCTCTGGCTGACCATATAAGTGAGAATTACGGAATATGTATACACTGCTTGCAAATATGAGAATAGCATTCACGTACATAAATGAAGACATGCTGAGAAAGATAATAACATCTTTCATCAGACCAACCCTGGAGTATGCATCAGTAGTCCGGAATCCTCATATCAAGAAACACATAGATATGACTGAAAAAGTTCAAAGGGCCACTACAAGATGGGTACCAAGCTTAAGGGATCTGACCTATGAAGAAAGACTAGAAAGAATGAATCTGCCAACAATACAAGAGAGAAGGAAAAAGAGACATGACTATGCTATATAAATGCATATCAGGGAAGGAGAAAATAGACATAAATGAACATAAAACCCTATGGGGAAGCATCAGCAAGAGGACACTGCAAAAAACTGCATAAAAAGAGAGGCGATAAAGATGTAAGGAAATTTAGTTTCCCTATTAGGGCAATTGATCAGTGGAATGCACTACCGAATGAAGTGTGCCAAAACAATTCATAAATTTAAGGAGATGAATGATGAAAATGGTTTAAGACACGGGACAGTATGCGTCTGACTCATTCCTGTAAAGATACATTTAGGTAAGAACACACACACACACACACACACACACACAGATTTCTTCTTAAATACAACTGGATTCATTATACAGTTTCCAAACCCAAAGTGAACTCACCTTCATTTATTATACACATTGCTTCAAGCACTAAAGGAAAACGAGCGACAAGCAACTTGCAATATAAGTACAGCATCCCAAGGCCATATTCATGTTGAGTATTGGACAACACTTGCAGAAATAGAAGTTTTTGTGAAAGTCAAAATAAGTTTATAAATGCAATACAGCTTCCAGTAAATACTGAGACAAGTCAATATAGATGTCAAAAGCATTGATACAGCACAAGCTTAAACGAGAACACACAACAGGACATACCGCAAGGCAGAAAGCAAAACCTGTGTTGCAATACATGCTGTGCCAAAAAAACAGGATACTGTTACGTCCCCGTCCTACACTGCCACAGGCTCCAACAGCAGTAGTTCAGTAAAGGAAGGCCTTTGCCCAGTGAGTCGTTCTTTCTACGGTCAGCCTTTAGGTGTACAGTACACAGGATCAACTCAGGCGTCATAAATAAACACTGGCTTCTTAAGTTCACTGTCTTTATTTTCCAAGTAATTACACTGAATGCTTTCCAACATCACTTGACTATTCTCACAAGCACTGGAGCTATACAGACATTACTAACTGCAATTACACTTAACGTCTGACAACATTTCACTATTTTCACAATTACCGATGATATACAAACTTCAATAACACTTCACTGCCAACAACACTTCATTATTTTCACAAGTATTAATGATATACAGACTTCACTGACACCGCACTACACTCAAACTGAACTGACAATCAATTGAACTTGCTCAAGTCTCTTCCCCATCCTTATATAAGCTTGCATTGTTCTAGAATTATCTACATTTCTCCACAGTTCTGATGTATTCCAGAGAGAGGGCTCAGTTACAACAGTTACCAACTCGGAAACATCCAAAACATGCCAGAGTTTTCTTACATTACATAACACTGTAAATTACTTAGCATACAAACTTAAATTAAAGTAAATAATTTAACAAGCAATCACATAAATAAAACATTATACAGAAAACAAAGAGCACAAAAATTAATGCATAACTTACGTAACAAGTACGTTCACAAACGGCAGGCAAACTGGCAACCTGACTCATACCAGAACTACCATAAACATCGGGAATCAGTGAGAAACTTCTAGACTACCCAACTACCAAATCCCCCTTCTTAACACTACACCCTCCCTAGCTCCTTGTTGTCCCGACAAAACTACAATATAAACAAACATAAACCTTAATCCTAATGAAACATCTAACTATACACAAAATAAATTCTTCAGCTTATCAGGTCTTCTCCTATGATGCTTCCGACAACGTCCTTGCTCTTCCACGCAGTCTACTCCTTCAGGAAGGTCTTGGTCCTGTTCCTGATTCACTTCTTCTCTTACGAAACTCTCACCATCCTCTTGCACTTCAGCTCCTTGATCCTCCTCAACATCCTCGGCTGCGGGAGAGCACGATTCCTCGGAGATGTCTTAGCTGTACTGCCCTGGCCCATGGTACTGCCACAGACGGTTCACGTGTACCACCTTTGGGTGAGACTTTCTGCCTCCCCGAATCCGATATGTTATGTCTGATAAATGGTCTGACACAGTGTAAGGCCCGTCCCATGGGCGCTGCAGCTTCGGTGACTGTCCCTTCTTTCAGCGAGGATTGTATAACCAAACTTGGTCACCATCCTTGAAGCTCACCTTACTTGCCTTGGCATCATACTTGCACTTCATCACCTCTCCTGAAAACTTGAGGGCTCCTCGCACTTCATGATGTACCTCAGCCAGCATTTCCTGAAGATGCTTCGCATAGCTGGAGGTGTTCGTAGGCAGCTCTTCACCAGGTGATCTTCCCACGAACAAGTCAACGGGTAAGCATAACTCGTGGCCCAACATCAGTTTTGCAGGGGTGTAGCCAGTAGACTCATGGGATGCAGACCGATATGCCATCAACAACGCAGGTATTTTCTGGTCCCATTCTGTTTGTCCCTCTATGCAGTACTTGGCCAGTTCTTGTCCTAGGGTCCAGCTGAATTTCTTCACCAGCCCCTCAGACTGTTGCCTTAAAGGGGTTTGTCCTGGTCTTCTTCATCCCCAGCAACTTGCAGCACTCACGGAACACAGCAGACTCGAAGTTTCTACTCTGGTCTGTGGCATCCCAAAACGACAGAAAAACTGATCAACCAACACCTGAGCAACAGTCGCAGCCTCTTGATCGGGCATGGCATAGGCTTCTGGCCACTTTCTGAAGTGGTCCATGGCAACACATGTATATCAGTTTCCTCTTTCAGTGAGTGGCAAAGGTCCAGCAATGTCCACCGTGACTCTTGCCATCGATGCACCCACTTGGTGCAACTGCCGAGGGGCGCCACCACGTTTCTTGGGTTCCTTCTTGGCACAACATTCATTGAAGTCCCGACACCATTCCTCAACATCCTGGCACATTTCAGTCCAATACAACCTCTGTCACAGCTGGCTTAGAGTTTTCTTCACTCCCAGGTGCCCACTAGTGATCTGGTTATGAGAGTCATCCAAGATCCCAGACCTCATTTTCTTTGGAGCCACCAGTTGCCAATACTTCCTGAGGCCATCGGGTGTCTCCCACTGATGCTCCAGAAGTCTGTTGTTCAGACGAAGAAGGTCCCACTGACTCCAGTAGCTCTTGGTAGCAAGGCTGAATCTAGAAACCTCTTCTCAAGATGGTTGCACTGTACTCCATCTGCATCCTCTTCAGGTCGTCTGCATCTGACGCTGGCCCTGTCAGTACAGTATGGCAGCATTTCTTGCTAAGATTCCCATTCCTACTACATTGCTTGCCATCTGTTCTTCCATCTTCTTGCACACTATTCATCAAGGTTCTCTTGCATTTCCTCAGTGGTGGGACTTCTTGGGAAAAACTGGCTGGTTGTTGCCTCTCATCACCAGCCTTCATGAATGTACCCTCATGCTTCTCATCTGGACACTCATAGCTGAAGTGTCCCATCTCACCACATGTCCAACACCCATTTGTTGCAATTAGAGGCTTCACCAAACCCTGTTTCAGAGGTCTGCCACCAGGTGGTCTACCGTCGCCCAGCCTCGATTAAATATTTTTGCGGGGTTTTAAAGGCCTGTGAAATTGTACCTAATATTAAGTTTATAATAATATTGCTATTTTTAAGAATCTTTTTTCCTACTCAGTCCAGCGCATATTTATATACCTGTAAAGAAAAAATAACCAGGCTCTCAGCGAATCTTAGCTTGGGGACTAAAATAATGTGCCGTCTATTTACATATATTTGAATAAATCGTGTGCAGTTAGTAAAAGGAGATTACCTTCAGGACTTCTAATGTGTGTATTTCAGCATGCTTTAAAGAAGTAAGCAGTTCCACTGAAAATAATGTACTGAATGATTGCTTAGTTGGTGAATCAGCCATATTAATCCAAACAAGCGGCAGTGCGGTACAACACTATAACGATAACAAAGTACGAGGAGTTGAAGTGTAAACTTACTAAACTGTGCAATGGAGCCAAGGAAACATTTAAAAGCATTATTTATGTTAGAATTTAGTTACTGAGATGATCAAGACGTCTAACAGGTCCGTACTGTTAGGAAAAGTCATACGTCAGGCAGGGCAGCATATCGAAAGGTGCTGCCGAACCTGCGGCTGCATATCTACTTTTGTGGATACTAACGAATGACAAATATTTTAATCACTGTTATCCTGTTTTATGGATGGTTCTAGTAGAATTGCCCAGGTTTCATCTCAACGTTATGTTTACAGAGATAAGTAAACTGACGAAAGCTGAGTTTACAAAATGACACCTATAATACATTATATATAATCAAAAGGCTCCCATATTGTAATTTTTTTTGTAGCATATCATGCCAGCTCAGTAATTTCATGAGTAAAATCTGTTTGGGGGTGTTTTAGTTTGTGTCAAAATTAAAAAGAAACTACGCACTGGCTACTTTTTCAATGCCTACCCTGCATCAGAGCTGGGCAATGAAAGCGAACCTAGTGGCAGATTTCTGACACAGGATCTGGTGAAGTGTCTAACTGAGGATTCCCTTGCACTGTTCCATTCTTGCTCATTCTTCTATTTGTAACAATCCACATTCTTGTGTCCTGACTTCCCGCAGAACCAGCAACCTCCTCCGGTCTTCCTGTTCTTTCTTCCACTTTTTGCAGTCCACTTTCCGATGTCCTGGCTTCTTACAATACCAGCAACTTCCTCTGATCTTCTGTTCCCTCTTCCACTTGTAGCAGTCCTCTTTCCTATGTCCTGGCTTTTCATAGTACCAGCAACTTCCTTCAAATTTTTCCATTTCACATTCCGGCGTCTTTCTTGCCTAGAATCCTGCACCACGACCTGCCTGAAACGTGGATGTACTAGACCTGACATAGGACTCAAATTCTAGAGCCCTGGCTAGTGCTTCCTGCATGCTTCATGGTCGTGCCTGCTTCACTTGCACTTTCAACTCTGCAGTATTAAGAGCATCGAAGAACTGGCCCCTCAGAAGAATAGCCAACAGGTTAGGTGCTGCTCCAGGGTATGCATTGTATGCCATACTCTCCAGGTCATGAGCAAGCTGCTGTAGGGATTCGCCTCGAGAGCGTACATGGTTCTGGAATCTTGCTCTGTAAAGCTCAGTCTGGTACATGGTCCCATACCTGCGATCCAGCACTTCTACTAGGGACTGATAACTGTTCCTCTCCATCACTGACATCTGGCCCAGAATTTCCACTGCAACACCCTTAAGGCTAGTAGCAAGCTGCACTGCCTCTGCCTGTCATCCTAACTATTCTGATCCGCAGCTAACTCAAACTGTGCACAATAAGCTTCCCAAGATACTCTACCATCAAATTCCTGAGGTTTCTTTTTAATTTAACCCCCCATTGTAGCCATGCACTTCACTGGTTTGGGACCTAAAAACTGGGTCATCATAATTAAGGGCAGGACTTAAAACTTTTGCATTATGATTATTCATCCAAATAATGGTACCTTTAGATGACTGGGATTCGTCAAGACTCACCATACACTCTCCATTCCTTTCATATGCTCCTAGTACACTAACCTGAGGCTCAGCAATGCAATATTTCTCTACAGCCACAATTTTCTAACTAATTACCTTCAAATGGTCAACTACATGCTTGAAATGGTTATCTATATGCTGTCTGCACTCAGTCACATTATTGCTTATCTCATACTTCTGCTGCCATAGCTCAGTGTATACTTCCTCCTTCAATTGTTCTTGTTCTTCCTTTACTTCCCCCATGAAATCATAAAGCCATCCTTGCATCCTCATTTGTAATTCTCTCTGTTGCTCCTGTAATGCCTCTTGAAGCTGTTGATATCACTCTTGCAGTTCTTCACTCTGTACTTGCTACTGTTCTTTGATTTCTTTATTTTGTGCCTGTAATTGTAACGGCCATACCACGTTGAGTACACCGCTTCCCGTTCGATCAGCGAAGTTAAGCAACGTTGGGTCTGGTTAGTACTTGGATGGGTGACCGCCTGGGAACACCAGATGCTGTTGGCATCCCTACATCAAGTGGGGTTGGTGGAGGATTAGTGCCCCTCCCTGTAAAACAATTAACTCTAAGCCCTTGGCCACCCTGTCTGGGATACATGGCGTCTGGCAATGAATGAATGAATGAATTGTCCTTTGAGTTCTTTTTGTCCTTCATTCTGCAAATGTAATTTTTCTTTGAGTTCTTTCTGTCCTTCATTCTGTGCTTGCAATTGTACACTTTGTACTTCTAATTGTTCTTTGAGTTTTTTCTCTCCTTCTTTCTGTGCCTGTAGTAGTTTCATAATTGTACTCAGCAATGCCTCTTCCTGCTTAGCTTGGCCTCTTGTCTGGACACTTTCTGCCTCCATGTCAAAGATTAGACTCACTACAGCACTTAAATTATCCACACTCCTGATACCAGTGTTACGTCCCTGTCCCAAACTGCCACAGGCTCCAACAGCAGTACTTCAGTACAGGAAGGACATTGCCCAGTGAGTTGTTCTTCCTGTGGTCAGCCTTTAGGTGTACAATACACAGGATCAGCTAAGGCATCATAAATAAACACTGGCTTCTTAAGTTCACTGTCTTTATTTTTCAAATAATTTCACTGAAAGCTTTCCAACTTCATTGCCCTCACAAGCACTGGAGCTATATAAACTTTCCTAACTGCAGTTACACTTAATGCTTGACAACACTTCACTATTTTCACAAGTACCGATGATAAACAAACTTCAGTAACACTTCACTGTTTGCCAGCAATACTTCATTATTTTCACAAGTACCGATGATATACAAACTTCACTGACACTGCATTACACTCAAACTGAGCTGACAACTGACTGAACTTGCTCTGGTCTCTTCCCCATCCCTGTATAAGTTTGCATTGTTCTAGAATGATCTACATTTCTCCACAGTTCTGTTGTATTCCAGAGAGAAAACACAGTTACAACAGTTACCAACTCGGAGACATCCAAAACACGACAAGTTTTCATACATTGCATAACAATGTAAATTTTTTTAGCATACAGACTTAAATGACATAATTCAACAATCACATAAATTAAACATCATGCGGAAAAAGGAGCAAAAAAATTAATGCATAACTTACAAAACAACTACACTCACAAACAGCAGGCAAACTGGTAACTCTGACTTGTACCGGAACTACCATAAACATCGGGAATCAGTGAGAAATTTCTAGACTACCTACCAAATCCTGCTTCTTAACAATGCATTCAAAGAGCCTGATACCTAGACATACTCTAACACATTACATATAAAAAAGCATTCTCGTGCCAGGCCTACAGTACAAGCTCTGACACGTAACAACACTTGCTATGATTTTTCTTGAAGTATATGCTGTCCTAACCGTAACATGAGTAACAAGTAAAATTATATAGTGGAATAACACAGCAATTATGATGCTTCTTTTAAGTGCCCACACTACAAACTGGCCTATGCTCGTTCTAGTCTTAATAATATAACCATTATTTGCAAGCATCTGAAGCATTTGTCAGTCCACAATGTTATGTAGGTTAACATTAATTCTTTACCCAATGCATATTTAGCAGATTGTTTTATGGAAAGCAGGTATTACCTCACATCTTGACTTAACATGGCAACTCTACCCATAAAAGCATCATCATGTGTTATTTACTTGTATATACACCCACAAGCAAAAGTTCCCCAAGAGTCCCTGGCAGGCATATGTTTCCAAATATAGCCCACAGAGGGTGCTGCGCTCGTCCACCAAAGGGAGAAGGGAGGAGACGGAGAGGGAGAGGGAGGCAACAAGACAAGGGAGGGAGAGGGAGGCAACAACACAGGAAGGGAGAGAGCCTGTGGCGATGGTAAGTGCCACATGTCGGGCGCTTTATTATTATTATTAGAAAGAAGGACGTAATCCAGCGATAGCCCTTAGAAAACGACTGTCATCTTTTGTATTTTTCCTAATTCTAGATTATATTTCTTGTTGACGTAAGCACTAATGATGTCCAACGGCTAAAGGTTTGATAAAGTCTAGTAACCCAGAAACAACGGTTTGAATTTGATCCAGTTGATCAAAGAGGCCAGAAGAAAATCCCCATCGGGCTAAGGAAGTAAGAAATTAATTTAATTGTGTCAGGTTCTGTGAAGGCAGACTGCGAGGTAGAAGAACGTGAACCAAGAGGCAAGGATGGGAAGAGAGAGAAAAAGGAAACAAGTTGTTGTTGCAAGTGAAACACGTAAAGAGCAATGCCGAGTTTGGTGGTAAGTATTTGCGATTCATACAGTTACATAGTTCAGAAATGGGAGGGTGAAATGTGGTAGAATAATTGTATTGTTGATAGACATTATGTATTATTGCCACTCACACAAGTAAAATCGTCCAGAATTGGAAAAAAATACTAAAGATATCAGCCGTTTACTAAAGGCTAGTGTTAGATTACGTCCTTCTTTCTTATACTTCTCATTAATAATAATAATAATAATAGTAAAACACGCGACATGTGGTACTTACCATCTCCACAGGCTCCCTCCCTCCCCCGTCTTGTTTCCTCCCTCTCCCTCCCGTCTTGTTGCCTCCCCCTCCCCCCCCGTCTTGTTGCCTCCCCCTCCCCCCCTCCGTCTCCTCCATTCTCCCTTATTCTGGTGGACGAGCGTTGCGCCCTCAATGGGCTGTTTGGAAACATGTGCTTGCCAGGGACTGTCGGCGAACTTTTGCTCGTGGGTGTACATTTCAAAAATACACATTCACTCATAAATACGCACTTTCTAGCATTTTTGGTGAACAAGCAAAACTTCAGTCCTGGTTGGACGCGGCCTTTTTTTTTTTTTTTTTTTTTTTTTTTTGGCACATATGAAGGAAGTATGCATGGAGTATGAGGGCGGGACGGTGGCTACGGCGACTTTGTTACATATTTTAGCACCTCACGCCTTCCCTCCTGGCAGTTGCAGACGCCACTGCCATCTAGTGTGGAGGCCACGGCTGAAAACTATTCTCACTCTGCCCCATGGGGCATAGACTTCCTAGTATTTCTGGCATCCATGGCTGAGCCGCTGCACCCTGGAGTAACGGAGTCGGGTTCGAATTCGAAGTTCGACTCTGCAGATAGTTGCCAAAACGCCGGGCAGTGAACACGGTAGGGTGCTTTAACACAAACCTTTCATCTTGTATTTGAGATTATGGTAACAGAAGTTACTGAAAAACAACCCAGGGTTTGGAGCCAGTGATACCTATTGAAAGTGGTGCCACTGCCTATGGAATAGCATCCTGTTTTTGAACATTAGTGGCAAGAAGATGGGAATAGAGGGATACTTCATATGACTGAAGTACAGCATTACGGAGCTGACAATAACATAACCAAAGAGTTACCGGATCGTTAACATAATCCCTTGACAAATTTTAGTGCGGTACTAGTGATAATACTGGGATATACAGTACTAGCTATTATAAAAAGGATCAGATTCTGATAACTGTTTTCGTGACGAGACGACAGTGACAGGGAAACAATAAGTATCATGACAATTGTTACGTTAAAGTGATCGGAACTAGTATGCAGTGTCAGCCCATTCCTGACAGCTGTGTGTAAATCATTTCAGTAGAGGGCAATTAGGGCAGTCTAGACGAAATATGGTCTCTCTTGGCTGGCGCGGTTGCAGTCGGTGAGTACTCACTATTTCATAAGGGTATCTTGTAATGCACAAACAAAATACAGGTCTCAGGAAATGACTAAAATGAATATATTTGGAATTCTATTAGAATGCTGCTGTACGACTTTTATTTAGGTTGCACGAGTCATTCAGCTGGTAATCAGTTTAATTTCCAGCATGTCAAGTATTAAGGTTTCATTATTTGATGAGTAGTCTTAGAATAAATACCCTGAGATGTGTGAAGAGTAAATACAATGACAGACTGACAATGGAGAGCATATATGAGTGAGATGTAACGGGGTAGAGGGGGAAGGGAGATCGAAGTTAAGGTGGAGAGGTTTATTAATTATGATCGCTGCGAAATAGAGAGAATGCACCTTGATGGCAATGAACAGGATGACATGGGTGAGCGATTTGTTTGTGGCAACTCCCTTCTGTATTAAGGCATCTGGCAATAAGTACACAGGTATAATTTATCCATCCATCAGCCAATCCTACGTTGCCCCACGAGGAGCGTAGGAACCCAGGGCTAGGCAGTTGGTCCTAACATTTAAGATGAGAGTGAAGGTATAATTTATATGCATTTCATCTGAACATGCTTAGCGTCTGCGATATACAGACTTTATACTACTGTATATTCCTGCTAGTCATAAAATTAAATCCAACTCAAAAACATGTAGGCAGTCATAGAGTCAGGTTCCAAGTTTATGCATTTTGTCTTCGTCGAGTTTCTATGAGCTGAATAAACTCGTTTGTCGTGAGCTGGAATGAGACTGCAAGTTCATTATTCTCGGTCAAAGCGTTAATTGTAATAGCCTTTAATAATTCATGTACCCTAGGTTCTTATTGCCTCACTAATTCGCCTGGTTTTAAGAGAAATATATATACAAGTAGGTGGTTCACAACCACATTGTTGTCAAAAATACACAGAGCACACGCAAAGATACACAGAGCACTGATACCTACTTGAATTAAGCCTCTTCACTCAGATGATGTAATATATCGATTAAAATCTTGGATACATCCAAGCGATGTTATCCAGCTTGGGGCCACCTTTTGTTGTGAATGGGCATATGAGGGTTTTAGCTGTTTAAGCTCTACAGTTCAAAAAAAAAAAAAAATCCCTGAAGCTGAATAAAACATTTCGTGCTAGCGAGATCAAAATATTCAATGCGTCACCCCCCCTGTGGCGGGGGGGACACAACCTGGCCGCACTATGGGGTGGTACTACTACTCTGCGGCCAGGTTGTGTTAGGAAGAATACTGCCACCGTATTCCCTGCGTGTCGTAAAAGGCGACTAAAAGGGGCGGGGTGAGGGGACTAGGGACCCCCTCCTCTGTTTTTTAGTTCCTAAAAAGAGACAGGCCAGAGAAAGGGATGGGGGATGGAGTTATCCCCGTACCCTGAAGATTGGGTCTATGAATGTGCGTGGATGTAGTACAATTGAGGCTAAAAGGGAGGAGATTGGGAGAATGTTTGTGAGAAGAAAGTTGGATGTGTTAGCTTTGAGTGAAACGAAGATGAAAGGGAAGGGGGAATCTATGTTTGGAAGTGTGAATGGAAGATTGTCAGGTGTTGATAGAGGAAGGGCAAGAGAAGGTGTGGCCTTGTTAGTGAGTCCGGAAGTACAGCAGTGTGTGATTGAATGGAAGGAGGTGTCATCGAGACTGATGTGGGTGAAAGCGAAATTTGAACGTGAGTTGTGGGTGTTTGTGAGTGCATATGGGCCTGGTAGTGAAAGGGATGAACAAGAGAGGAGTCTTTCTGGAATGATGTTGATGAGTGTCTGCAGAGTTTTGGAGCGAATGTGAATGTGGTAATGATGGGAGATCTGAATGCTAGAGTGGGAAATGTAGCAGTTGAAGGCGTAGTTGGTATGCATGGTGTGCCTGGAAGAAATGAAAATGGGGAACGAATGATAACGATGTGTGTTGAGCGAGAGATGGTGATTGGGAATACGCTGTTTGAGAAGAAAGATATTTATAAGTATACATGGGTGAGACAGGAGGGTGGAAGGGTTGTTGATAGAGCCTTGATGGACTATGTGGTTGTGTCTAGGAATGTAATAGGAAGATTGTTGAATGTGAGAGTTCTGAGAGGGGAGGGTGGAGGTATGTCTGACCACTACCTGGTGGAGGGAAAGTTAAGAGTAGGTAAGAGATGGGTGAGAGCTAGGAGGGTTAGGTGTGGCAGGGAGGTTTTGAAAGTGAGTGAGTTGGATAAAAGAGAGAAAAAGATAGAGTATCAGGAGAAATTGAGAGATGAGTGGAACGCAGTGAAAGATCGGGAAAATGGCAGCGTGGAGGAGGAATGGCAGTTGTTTAAGAGTGCTGTGGTGGGGCATGCAGAAGAGATGTGTGGTGTGAGACGTGTGGGTGGTGGTGTAAGAAAAGGAAGTGAATGGTGGTGCGAGGAAGTAAGTATGGCTGTGGCTGAGAAGAGACGTGCATATGAAGTGTGGCTGCAGAGAAAGGATGAGATGTCATATGAAAGGTATAAGGAAAAGAGGAATAGAGCGAGAAGGGCTGTGCGTGATGCTAAAGTGGCAGCAGATGAGAGGTGGGGTTGGCGGCTGACAGAGAATTTTCAACAGAATAAGAAAATGTTTTGGAAGGAGGTGAAAAGGGTGCGAAAGGGAGAGTCTGGGAAGGAAGAACGAGTAAAAGCAGAGGATGGAAGGATGTTAATTGAGATGGATGCAGTAAGGAAGAGATGGGCAGAGTATTTTGAAAGATTGTTAAATGTAGAGGAGGAAAGGGTGGCTGAGATTGTGGCAGATAGAAGGGTGCAAGGAATAAATGTGTTGGGAGAGTTGAATGATTCTTTGATCACGAAGGAGGAAGTGGAGAAGGCAGTAAAGGAGATGAAAACAGGGAAAGCTGCAGGTATGGATGGGTGTGCTGTGGAATGCCTGAAGGGTGGTGGAGTGACTATTGTTGACTGGTTAGTAAGATTATTGAATGTGTGCTTTGAGAAAGGTATGGTGCCAATTGACTGGGCAAGTGCTTGTGTGGTCCCGTTGTATAAAGGCAAGGGTGATAAGTATGAATGTACTAGCTTTAGGGGTATAAGTCTGTTGAGTGTTGTAGGTAAAGTGTATGGTAGAGTGTTAATTATGAGAGTTAGAGAGGGTACAGAGGGAATGATTAGTGATGAGCAGTGTGGCTTTAGGAGAGGGAGGGGATGCGTTGATCAGGTGTTTGCTGTGAGACAAGTGTGTGAAAAGTATTTAGCGAAAGGCAAGGATGTGTTTTGGGCATTTATGGATTTAGAGAAAGCGTATGATAGAATTGATAGGGAGGCTTTGTGGACTGTTTTAAGATTGTATGGACTTGATGGTAGGTTACTAAAAGGGGTGAAAAGTTTTTATGTAAATAGTAGAGCGTGTGTAAGAGTGGGAAATGCTGTGAGTGATTGGTTTCCCGTGAGAGTGGGGCTGCAACAGGGATGTGTGATGTCGCCTTGGTTGTTTAATATTTACATGGATGGTGTTGTAAGGGAGGTGAATGCAAGAGTTTTAGGTGGTCTGAGTCTGGTAAATGTTGATGGAGGAGAGTGGAATCTGAAGCAGCTGCTGTTTGCAGATGATACTGCACTGGTGACTGATTCAGAGGAGAGATTGAGACAGTTGGTAGAGGAGTTTGGAAGGGTGTGTGAAAGGAGGAAATTGAAAGTAAATGAGAATAAGAGTAAAGTGATGAAGTGTACGAGGTTTATAGATGGTAGGGGGATGAATATAGTTTTGAATGGTGAGTTGCTTGAGGAGGTAGATTGTTTTAAATATCTAGGGTCACATGTTGCTGTGGATGGAAGAATAGATGCAGAAGTGAAGTTTAGAATAAATGAAGTAGGAAAGGTGCTGGGAGGAATTAAAAAAGTGTTTAAAATGTCGTTCGCTTAGAATGGATGTAAAGAGAAGGTTGTATGAGGGTGTTGTGGTACCGACTGCATTATATGGGGCTGAAACATGGAATATGGGTGTAGCAGAGAGGAAAAGTTTGAATGTAATGGAGATGAGATGTCTGAGGAGTATGTGTGGAGTGACGCGTATGGATCAAGTGCGAAATGATGAAGTGCGAAGGAGAACTGGAGTTGTTCGGGAGATGGCTGGTAGAGTTGAGCAGAGGGTGTTGCAATGGTTTGGGCATATGGAGAGAATGGATAATGAGCGATTGGTGAAAAAGATAACTAGATCTGATGTGAGAGGTGTAAGACTGAGAGGAAGACCACGAATAGGATGGATGGACAGTGTGAAGAGAGCGCTGGATGTGAGAGGGATGTCTGTTGAGCAAGGAAGAGTGGCTGTGCATGACAGAAATAAATGGAGAGAAATTGTGAATGAATAAGTGATGACGCAGCCCTGAGGGGATATTCTCCCGCATTTGGTCTGATCAGCTAGTCAGGTCAGGTGCGGGTAAGGGGATGGGTCTGTTATGATGTGGCAGGGGTAAACCAGTTCTGCTGTCGGGCCCTGCTGTGGATGTCACTGATTGCATTGCGCAGTTGACCCTTGTGCGGTGTGATGCGGTGAGGATCTGTCCGTTCTCCCCTTTGGGGCTAAGATGCGAATAAATGTGTTTGAATGGATGAGTAAATGGAGAGTGAGTCGTCCTGTCTCGGCTACCTCCCTTTCCTTGGGGGAAGCAGCCTAGGTATATAGATAGATAGATAGAGATCAAAATATTCAATGCGTCACAGGGACAAAGGGGCTAAGTTGTTGTGCTAGGTTATTTCCTTATTTCTTCCGATATTCTTTTATGTTTTTGCTCGAGCATCATGGAATATCAGCTACTCTTGCATACGCTGAACGGTGGATGACTCTTGTTCTGTCACAACGAAAGTTCACCGACAGTACTCTTGCTAGCATCGTCATGCCTAACGTATTTCTCATTCCTCCATAAACGCTAGGGAGTGTCGTTCCTTTTTACACTCTTTTTGTTGTGTGCTTTATAATCCCAGCATATCACAATGTTTCATGTAACACCTTCCATTGCCACAGCTGCAACGAAAACTGTAGCGAAGTTCAGACTGATAGAACGAGGTCTGCCCGGCAAAACTAACTTTTCAAAAAACAAAATTATTGCATTACTACTTAATCAGATTTGTCTTCTTCAAAATTCTCCCTTCCACTGTTCATACAACGTTTCCAACGTTTTCTCCAGTTCTGGAACGCATCCCGGAACGCGTTTTCAGCGATGGTGCACAGTTCACGTAGCGAATTCTCTTCTATCTCTATCATCTGAACTCTGTGCCCTTTCAGGGTGAATTTCAACTGTGGGAAATTTAAAAAATAAAGTCCGCTTGGGCCAAATCCAGAGACTAGGGCAGCTGGAGGATGATAGTTATCTCGTTCTTAACCAAAGTCACCGATACAGAGCAACGTGTGAGGAAGTGCATTGCCATGGTGCAGCATCCACGTTTTGTTTGTCCACACCTCAGGCCTCTTCTTTCACACTGCCTCCCACAAACTGTTTAGGACGTTTAAGTAAAACTCATTGTTGACCGTCTGACCACGTGGAACAAACCCGTGATGAACGACGCCTTTCTAATTAAAAAAAAAATCAACATCACCACATTTGAGCGACTCTGACGTGCATATTTTTGGGTGCGGTGACGATGTTCCAACCCACTGGACGACTGCCTTTTTGTTTCGACATCGTAGCCGTACAGCCACGTTCCATCACCTGTTATGACATTCTTCAGAAAGTTATCAGCAGCATTCGAACAGTCAACCAGCTTCTGACTGACTGTGATACGATTCTCTTTTTGCTCATCTGTTGGCGGATGTGGCACAAATTTTGCGGAAACATGATGTATCTTCAGTTTTTCGGTAGAAAAATCATGTGGCACGAACTTTTACAGATGCCTGAATCTTCGAAAACTTCACGGATTGTCAGGCAACACTTTCCGCGGATCACAGCACGCACTTTCTCAATGTGATCATCATCTGATGGCTTGGAAGACCGTTCAGATTTGGGATCGTCTTCGGTGGATGTTCTTCCCGATATGAACCGCTAGAACCACTTGTGACATTGCATATGGGTCAAACAATCCTCCCCACAAGCCTTTTGCTGCATTTGAAAAGTCTCTGTTAAAGTTTTTCCCAATCTGAAACTGAATTTCATGCAAACAGGCTGCTCTTCAAGATCCCTTCATTTTTCAACTTTCAACAATTTGCCAAATGCACCAAACACACGTTCACTCAAGTGTGTGCACCTCGATGACTGGGTGACGTGGTGCGATTTAGCTAGTGTTAGATAAAAGCTCAAAATCGCCGCTATGTAGTGTTTCAGTCACGATTACGGTATGCTGGCTTGGTGGTGCGCTATTTAAAAAGTTTGGTTTCTTTCTGGACAGACCTTACGCAAGCAATTCAAAATAAATTCACGTTCATTAACCACACCTAGAAATTCCAAAATTTTAGTCTTGTACGGCTGAATAGAAACGAGAAATCATTTGGGATGGAAAGAAATTCAGAGTTCTATAACCATTAGTGCATTCCACACCACTCACGAAAGATATGGTGCGAGGTAGTTATGGGTATAAAACCCACATATGCCAATCCACCAATACTCTCTTGCTTCTGTGCTTATTACTCCTCTGTACTTTTTTTAACATCTCCACATGTTAACATTTATTTTATATTTTATTGCTTTTTGTTTGCTAGGTTATGTTCATATTATGGAAGCTAGCTCCCAGTTACTCATCATTTACCGCTGGTACATAAACTCATCTCCTGCTACACCCACTAGATGCCATTCCTTACCGTCCTGTTTCCCCTGAAGAATCTGTTCCTGCCTTGACATTTTCACCACCATGAACCTATCTTCTCCGTGGACCTATTTTTCCCCATGGGCCCGTTTCCCCCATGGGCCCGTTTCTCCCATGGGCCCATTTCCCTCTTGGGCCCATATCCTCCATGGGCCCATTTCCCCCACGGGCCCATTTCCCCCTTGGGTCAAATTTCCCCTTGGACCCATTTTCCCCTTGGGCCCACTACCCCCTTGGCCCCATTTCCCCCATGGGCCCATTTCCCCCATGGGCCCATTTCCCCCACGGGCCCATTTCCCCCTTGGGCCCATTTTCCCATTGATCTATTTTCCGCCCTGAGCCAATTTTCCCCCTTGGACCTGTTCTTTCCTTGGACCTGTTCTCTCGTTGGACCTGTTCTTTCCTTGGGCGTGTTTTCTCTCCTTGGACCTGTTTTCTCTCCTTGGACCTATTTTCTCCCTTTGGACCTATTTTCCCCCTTGGGCCCATTTTCCCCTTGGGTCTATTTTCCCTTTTGGATCAATTTCCCCCCTGAGCCTATTTTCCCCCTTGGACCTAAGTCCCCCTTAGACCTATTTTCTCTCCTTGGACCTGTTCTTTCCTTGGACCTGTTCTCTCCCTGGACCTTTTTTCTGTTCTTGGACCCGTTTTCTTACCTTGGACCTGTTTCTCCCCATGAACCAATTTTCCCCCGTAACCTATTTCCCCACGGGCCCATTTTTCCCCTCTGGACCTATTTTCCCCCTGAAGATATATGTTTCCTCCATGGAGCTAACTTTCACTCATGGACCTGTAATTCCATACATGGACCTATATTTTCACCCAGGGACCAATATTTTCACCCAGGAATCATTTTTTTCACCCAGGGACCTTTCTTTTCACCCAGGGACCTTTCTTTTCACCCAGGGACCTTTCTTTTCACCCAGGGACCTTTCTTTTCACGCAGGGGCCAATATTTTCACCCAGGGACCTGTATTTTCACCCAGGGACCTATATTTTCACCCAGGGACCTATATTTTCACCCAGGGACCTTTCTTTTCACCCAGGGACCTTTCTTTTCACCCAGGGACCATTCTCTCCACCCAGGGACCATTCTCTCCACCCAGGGACCTTTCTTTTCACCCAGGAACATTTCTTTTCACCCAGGGACCTTTCTTTTCACCCAGGGACCATTCGCTCCACCCAGGGACCTTTCTCTTCACCCAGGAACATTTCTTTTCACCCGGGGACCTTTCTTTTCACCCGGGAACCTTTCTTTTCACCCAGGGACCAATATTTCTACCCATGGTCCTATAGTTCCACTCATGGACCAGTGTTCCATTATGGAACTTTCTCACCATTGGCTTTCAGTGTTTTGGGACAATACGAGTCCGTGGAGTTTACATATCTGAAAAGACGATCGAATGTTACAGAATGATTTTAGGTTGTAACTCGCCTACCGTAGCTCCTGTGCTGCTTTAAATAGGTAGAAAACATTGCAGCTGTTACGAAACGTTTGGTGTCTAACAAATTTAGGCATGACTTGGCGTTTTGGGGTTACGGCTGGTGATGAAAAAGAAGAAAGAACAAAAAATACTTCTGCGACTTGTGTTTGCGACTTCTATGAAGGTTGGCGGGGCTTTCTGATGAATCTGTACTTGAACAGTGAAAGTATTTTAGTCCGTATGGATAAAGTCAGACTTTACAAGCATTTTAGAGTTGTGGATCCTGTGTCTACGTACTGTACAATCAAAGACACAACTATCTTCCCAAATGTTGACGAATATATAGCTTAAAAAACAAATCATTTGAAACACGCACTAGCAGAGATGGGGTTCTCATTGTATTCCACCAGGTGTAAATTTCTCTGGGCGACGCTAGGAAAGTACTTATCTTTGACTGTGTGTGGCTTAATCAGAACCTTGGCCAACCCTATACCGTAAGAGCTATTATACTTGGTGATAATCGACGTTATTAATGTCACTGTTGTAAATACTTGGTTAGGTCTGGTATATATTGCTTGTTATTTCATGTTACAGGAAGGGTTTTTAGAGTGTTTTCCAGATATAGTTGGCCACACGTTTTTGACAAACAAATATCCTCTTAACCCGCCCCATCCCGACGTTTTCTGGGCAGTGGTACCCCCCCAGTCCCGACATTTTTGGACCTTTTTTTTTTTTTTTGGCTCAAACATCTGCGTTTGGTGAGAAACATCGAAAATTCATAGAGAAATCACTCACCTGAGATTTAAAATACTCGATCCAGGTAGGAGTACCTCCTTACCTTACAGGGTTTTCTATCAGGCTGGCTGCAAAGAAAACGAGTTCTATGAGAGGATAACTATTCTACACCACTCATAAACGGTATTTATTTATTTATTTGGTACGAATTTATATGTAGTACGAGAGTATATTGGTTTTCAAACGGTAATATAGGCATTATAACCATTGTTTCACTCACTAACTCATCACCATTCCTGACCTTTTTTTGCCACATTACCTGATCATCATTTCTGACTGTTTCTTCCTCTAATGTTTGTCCTCCACATTGTCATCAATTGGGGAATCACTCTGGCCCTGAATTTTGTACCGTGGCATGACATGGCTTTACTTTCCAGGTCACTGATAACAGGTGAATTGCTGAGAAAAGGTCATGCAGGGGGGGGGAGGAGGTCATGCTGGGTAAGGCATTGTCCCTGCCTGGCATCTTGTAGAGGAAGGTGTCCCATGTATACGTGCCAAAAATCACTCGCAAAAATTGAAAATTGTGCAAATTAGGGACCTTGCAATGTTGCCGTGTTAATTTACGTCTCCGGGATATGAGTGCACATCATGTGAGGACGTGAATTCACGTCTCTGGGAAGGGACGGATTAATACCCTAGATGCCCGGGAGACAGTGGTGCGTAAAAACCTAACTGTAGCAGAACATATCCTTCCGTCCCGTGAGATAAAAATTTCTGGGCCATACTGTGGTGAGTGCCTTGAAATATTTTTACATATTGTTGCGTGTCGCCAACTATCGAATAAAATAGTAATTAGCAACCTTGCAATTAATTTGACGCCATGAGGAATGTAGGACTGCCTGCTTCCTGCCCATGCAGTCAGTGTCCTTCTTGCCATCATGTGGACATATAACTCTTTGTGCCATGCGTCGCTAGCTAATCTTTATCGCCTAACTCTGCATCGGGGATTTATTGCTGGTGATTTATTCGTACCCTAGAGCACTGGCTATATTTGGAGCTGAGTGTTCTTCAGTGTACAAAGAAGTGGTTAGTGACAGTTACTTCGTCACAAACGGAATTCCATTACTAGGTACTGGGAAAACTGTCAAGAATTATGCGAAGTATTGGCCAGAAAGTGCATGAAATGACGTAAAAAAAAAAAAAAATGTACAATGAACCATAAAGGCACAATTGCTATTATGGAAGCCCATTCTGGGAAGGAATGTTTGCTATGAGCGATTTTATATTTGTAACACGAAGGTGAAAGGGAGCTAGAACTATCATGTGCTAAAAGCAATTTATTTTGTCGTTTTTTACGCCCATTTATGGGAAATTAACAGCATTTCGGGGATAATTTTGACATTGTTCCTCATGTACAGAGTGCAATACTTGTATCTGAACATTAAAAAAAGTTAAACTTTACCTAACATGATTGCCAGGGAGCCTGTAAACAGAATTCGAGGCTTTGTCTTTCTGTGAGTCTGCGCGAGCGCTTGTGTGTGTGTGTGTGTGTGTGTGTGTGTGTGTGTGTGTTCTTATCTAATTGTTTCATTTGGCAGTTCATTCCACTGAATAATTGCCCTGTTTTGGAAACTGAATTTCTTTACGTCTTTATCGCCTCTCATTTTATGTAGTCCTTTGCAGTGTCCTTTGCTGATGCTTCCCCATAGGTTATATTTCATTTATGTCTATATTCTCTAACTGTATTTGTGTGTGTGTGTGTGTGTGTGTGATGTAGATCAGTTATTAGGCAATTGTGTACGAGTTGTAATACCACTTGTTGAAATAAAATGCATAAATATTGGTATTTTGTGAGCTATATCGGTGGGTACAGTATGTGCTGGCGGCGTGGAGCCCAGGAGAAATACAGGCGAACAAGTAAAAAGTTCTTTTTAGTGCTGCTTAGATGTTCATTAAGGTGACTTTGAGCCCATACGACCAAACTATAAAAACTTGGTCTTACTTCCATATAATGGACCTCAGCCTTTGACAAGTTAATGTTTATAAAATGTACCTGATATTTACCACTGTCAATGGGGGAGGGGAAAAAAAATGGTTTGGAGAACACAGCCTTCATCTGTCTTGACAATCCTATGTTCACACGGATCTAATTTTTACTTTCTCCAAGTTGCAGTACATTCTTTTGTTTTTGCGTGTTAAACCCGATCCATATTCATGATATACTGTACAGATCGAGATAAAAGATAATGAAATCTATTTAGGACACCTGAAACTTTTAAAAAGGCCCGACAACACTGCTTGCTGAGCAACAATCTCATCACACAGTTCTCAGTAGCTTTAAAAGATTGTCTCTGGTTCTCATCTACATTCAGTCCACATTATTTTCTTTCTAAAGATTGTTACTATACGATTCTCCTATTAAAATCAACATTTTTTATTTCTTTAGGTTAAAACCCGCTGTGAACATAGTAGCGATATATACAAACAATTGAACATCGCAGTTTGGAGATTTCTATTAAAACTCATCTAACTCCTGGATTCTTGGATTTACTTCATGTTACTGTTGCATTTGGCTCCTGCATCTTTTTTTTTTTCCTACACCCATAAAAGATACTCTCGATTAGCTGCAGTATAACGAATGTCAGAACTGGCACCCTACGGTCACGGCATTTTGGGCGAGAAACGTCTCATCCACCATTGTCAGTGACTGTAAGAAAATATCTTCTGTTCTAATTATATTATCTATAGAGAGAGAGTTTTGCTCTCTTCTTAAAGACCGAGTCCTTATTATTTTACAAAACACTTGTCAATACCCTGTAGGTTAAAACTGGGTGTGAAATAAGTGTTTAAACATTCAGTTTGGAACTTGGATCAGTCTCTTAACACACATTCAGCTTTGAAGCCATTGGATTTATTTCACTTCTGATTATTGACTGTAATTATGCTACTAGACATTTGTCCTTTCCATCCATACCATTTTTTAAAATTCATAATCCGCATCAGTACAGCTGTGGCCAGCACTGTCCGGTGATGATTTATACTCGAGAAGATTGATTGTAATCATCCTACTCAGATCTGTATGTACTGATGAGGAAATTTATAGACTTGTTTACATCTCATGACTTAAGTTTCATAATGATACGAAAACATTAACGCGCCAAAAAGTGCTCAGCAGTAAGTTACTGTGATTTATGTTTAAACCAACATGCGATTCAGCACGTTTCGTAAAGTACAGAATCTTAACCCGCCCCGTCCCGTCGACGTATGGGTACGTTGCAACGATTTGCATTTGCCAGTCCCAGCGACGTACCAGTACGTTGTGCAATTGCAAGGTCCCTAATTTGCACAATTTTCAATTTTCGTACGTCATTTTTCGTATGTATACACAGGACACCTTCCTCTATTCCTTTACAAGATGCCAAGCAGGGACAATGCCTTGCACCGCATAACCTTCCCCCTCCCCCCCTCACGCCATTGTCTTGGCAAAGGACCTGTTACCAGTGACCTGGCTAGTAAAGATATTCAGGGCCAGAGTGATTCCCCAATCGATGACAATGTGGAGGAAAATGTTTACATAGCATTAGAAGAAGAAACAGCCAGAAATAATGATCAGGTAATGTGGCAAAAAAGGTCAGGTATGGTGATTAGTTAGTGAGTGAAACAATGCTTATAATGCCTTTATTACTGCTTGAAAACCAATATACTCTCATACTACATATACATTCGTACCAAGTAAATAAATAAATACTGTTTATGAGTGGATAAAATAGTTACCTTCCCGTAGAACTCGTTTTCTTTGGTGCCAGCATGTTAGAAAACCCAGTCAGGTAAGGAGGAACTCCTACCTAGATTGGGTACTTTAAACCTCAGGTGAGCGATTTCTCTATGAATTTTCGATGTTTCTCACCAAAAGCGAAGGTTTTAGCCAAAAAATTTTTTTTCGAAAATACCTCGGGACTGGGGGATGTTGGAGGTGCGGAAAACCTCAGGACGTGACGGGTTAAACTAATTAAAATATGGACTGGGGCTGCAAGGGTGGTAAAAGAAAGACAGGAAAAACGTTTTGACTTGCACCAAAAGTTAATTCTTTGCCTTCAATAGGTTATGATGTAGTGCCATAATTTTAAGTATTAGTATAAGTTAGTATCAGCTAGTATTGTAAGTGTAATCCTAGGCATTGTTATAAATATAGTCTGTACAGTTCATTTAACCGTTAAGTTCTATATTTAAGTCTAGTCTTAATTGATATCCATAATATGAACATGATTCTGATATTGATAGTATTAAGTCAAGTAATGAACCAGCTGCTTGCCATCAAAAACGTGTAACCGCGAAGTTATAGCAGAGAAAAAAAATCGCGTATATCATACTTTTATATTCTCCATCCATCCATCCATCCATTGCCAGACGCCATGTATCCCAGACGGGGTGGCCAATGGCTTAGAGTTAATTGTTTTACAGGGAGGGGCACTAATCCTCCACCAACCCCACTTGACACGTAGGGATGCCAGCGCATCTGGTGTTCCCAGGTGGTCACCCATCCAAGTACTAACCAGACCCAACGTTGCTTAACTTCGCTGATCGGACGGGAAGCGGTGTACTCAACGTGGTATGGCCGTTACCTGCCAAAGTTAATAGATTTCCTCTTCTGCACTATGCAGTGGTGAATTGAAAATGTCTTAAGTAAGGGTATTGAAGATAGTCGTTTGTGAAGCGCGAAATTCTTGTTACTGAAACGTGTTCAGTCACGTAGGCATATAACTAAGCTGTTTGAATTCCAAATTGACTTGGCTTCGTTGTGATAGTAGTTCCTGCACGCTTATCACGAAAAGTACAGCATCGTAAGTCATTTTGCTATGTATGACAAGGCAAACGTATCTCTCGCATTCTTTAAAGATCCTAGAGAGTCGAAAATATTACACAGTAATTAGTTAAAATTTTTGCCTATTCCCGGACACTGTCTTGGTTTAGTATAAAAAGGCACGAGACGGTCGTATCTACGGCAATGAGCAGGCTGACTTACTTGCAAAGTCGGCTGTAGAGCTCGAGGACACTTGGGACGTTCCTCGTGATCTACGGTCGAGTCTCTCTCTCGGAAAGAAATCAAGAAATCTTCTGTGGCAAGGTGAGTAGACCAGACTAAATATTCCAACATGCAAGCCGTACCTGGGCAACTGGGACACTGCCAACCGTCACCATCCTAACACACATGAAACCTTATGTGGAAAGACGATTCCCACCTCAATGTGACATCTGTGATGCGGTGTTATATATCAGTCATATCCTGCGCTGTCGGCGATTTATTCGTGAACGTGCTTCACTTATAAATTACTGCGGCACAGCAGACGTCCCCTTCACCCTTTCCACCATCCTGGGTGATGGGAACATTGTTATGACTGATAAATAATGGCTTACTTGAGAGAGACCGGACTGATCAGAGTGATGTGACTTTTTTACAATATGGTTTTGGCTTTTATCGACTGTAAATATGTATATATTTTACTATTAATTGGAGCTGACAGTTGACATATTTGAAATAGGTCCTCCTTCCCACTGATCAGTTTCGAATATTGATGTCCCCTACATTAAACCCCGTTCTTCGCCTGACAGTCACCAGCAGATGAGTGCATGTGTGCGATATAGAAAGGTATTGGGCATTTACTGTCGATGGTGGTCTGTTGGGCGAGGTCCTTCAATTTTTGTACATATTATGTAAATACCTTATACCATCTTGTTTAAATTGTTCTAATTAGGGCCGACAGCTGACGTATATGGAAATGTTCCTGACTCGTCTGGTTCTCTTTCATATATTGATGTCCCCTATATTAGGTTGTGCCTCGACTGACGGTCACCAGGTGATCAGTGCAGGTATGTAATGTAGAAAGGCATTACAGATCTGCAGTCGATGGTGTTCTCTTGGTCGAGGTCTTTTTATCATTAGTGTAAGTTTAGCTATTTGTCTCTTTAGGATTTAGTATAGGTTAGCGATTTGTCAGTTAGGTGATTAGTTTCAGGTCCTTTAGATTATGCATTTTTGTTTATAATATAAGGTCAAAAAATAAAAAATAAATAAAATTAAAAAATTTATATATATATATATATATATATATATATATATATATATATATATATATATATATACACACGTGTGCTTGAAAGTGTGTATATATATATATATATATATATATATATATATATATATATATATATATATATGTGTGTGTGTGTGTGTGTGTATACGTATATATATATATATATATATATATATATATATATATATATATATATATATATATATATGTGTGTGTGTGTGTGTGTATACATATATATATATATATATATATATATATATATATATATATATAGCCTTAATGACAAGGGGCTTTGGCCCCAATGGTCGATAGGCCTAGAAAAAAAAAAAAAAGCCAGACCGCCGCTTCTCTTCGACATTGCAGGTTAGTGTCGAGCTCTCATCCTCCCCCCCCCCCATCTTTTTTTCTCCCTCGTGTAATAAGTCCTCATATCCGAAAGTTAAATAAGTCATATTTTCCCCTGATCCCTCTTGTACTGATAAATTGAGACCGCCGCTTCTCTTCAACATTGCAGATCGTCCGTTTCAAGCTACTGCCAACACCTCACACACCCACACCCCTTCCCCCTTTTACCTAGTTCATGTAGCCTAAATTACGAATATATCGGCTGGTCCATTTTGTTTACAGTCCATTTTGATTACAGTTTATTTGATCACTGTTCCTATAATTATTGTGACTTTATATGATTCTGAAATTGTGCGAGTTTAATCTGAGTGTCTTAATATTCTTTTAACCATCCCGCGAGTCCAACTGTGACCACGGGATTACTATGTTCATGTGCATCAATATTCTTTGAGTCTTCCCACGAGACCAACTGTGACCACGGGATTAATATATTTATGTGTATCAATATTCTTTCAATATTAGTTTAGCTTTTAAAGTTTCATACTTCTAGTGTTGATCCTCATTATTTTCTTCGTTTGGGTTCATTCCCAGTTTGAAGAGTGATCTGTCTCAGTTCTTAGTACTTAGTAAAACTTAGGTTAAGTCATTACGAGTTTGAACTTTGCTAACCTCAAGGGGGTGGTATGATACAGACGAGATTGAGTGGCCCACAAAGTGTGCTTAATATCTAACGGCTCACGCACTCTCCAGAAGTTCACGCTACCACATTTCCTATAAGCCTTGTAATAAGAGCACGCTACCCATTTTCCATAATCTTTAAAATTTCCCAGCATTAAACTGGTGGTTTTCTATTATTTCCTTCATTACACTGGGGTCAGTTGTTGATGACTAAAATATTCCGTCATAACACTGGTGGCATTAGTGGTGGTATTGAAAGTTCCTTGCGTTACACTGGTGACTAAATTTCTTGCATTACAATGAGACCCAACAGACGAAAAAAAAAAAAAAAACTAATTAAAGGCTGGCGCAAAGACGCGCGATGGAAAGGTGTCGTGGCTCAGTTCCACGTTTGATCAGGACCCTTTTGAAAGGAGCAGTGTTTCATTGAGGCTTGCTCGTGTGTTGAAGCGGGTTGACTGAATGCTGGAAAATTGATCAAAAAGTGAAGCCGGTGATTGTTAGGAGAGGTAACAGACTTTTGAGACAGACAGGCAGATAGACTGTGTGTGTGTGTGTGTGTGAGAGAGAGAGAGAGAGAGAGAGAGAGAGGAAGGTCAGGACCGAGACAGAGACCAAACCAATGAGAAGACGACAATAACCGATATCTAGACGCCGAGACACTGAGATGAGACCGAGACACCAGAACCCGAAGCGCCGAGACCAGAGACAGAGATCGAAAGAAAATACTTCCTCCCAGCGAAAACAAAGTCAAAGGGAAGTTGGAAACTTAAGAAGCTTACCATCTTGTGCTTAGCAAGGTGGAAATTGAGGAAGGAGGAGAAAAGGATGAAAAGAGGAAAATAGGAGGGCATGATGAAAATGAAAGAGGAAAAGATTATCAGAAGCGAGGAGATGTAGAGGGAAAAGAAGAGAGAAGATGAAGAAAATCAAAAAGAGAGGTAAGAAAGGAGGAGGAGAGGAAGAGAAAAAATGAAGCAGGGGGAGAGGGAGAGAAGTGGAGTGAATGAGACGGAGGAAGAAACAGAATGGGAAGGAGACAGACAGACCGACAGACACGGACAAAGACGCAGACACAGAGACATAGACAGTTTATCACCAGAGCTCTGTTATAATTATCATTTTTCCATTTTAATAGCAGGGGGGACAAGTTAAGGAAAGTGCAGAATATATGTCTTCACTTCTCCCTGCAAAAACAAATCTGAGTCAAGACAGAGAATTGATTGTAAATAAGTTATAGAATCCCATCTTAGGACTGAATATGGGATCGGCATAAGAGATTGAGAGACAGACAGAGACAGAAACACCAAGACAGGAATCGAAACACGATGATTCTTGAATATCGAGAAAAAGACCCCATAACTGAGACGAGAGCGAGACACCTAGACCCAAAGTGGTGAGACCCTTCAGCACCGAGACTCTTAAGCACCGAGACCCTTAAGCACCGAGACCCGAAGCACCGAGACCCGAAGCATCGAGACCCGAAAACCGAGACCCGAAGGGGCAACACCCGAAACCCCATGGTCCGAGACCGAAACTGAGAGAAAATACTTCCTCCAAGTCAGCCTAAACAGTGAAGAGGAAGTCTGAAGAATAGGAAGCTTACGATCTGGTGTGTGGCGAGGAAGAGGAAGAAAAAGAGGAAAAAATGAGGACAAGAAGAGATTGGGAGAGGAAAAGAAGATTGTCTGTGGAGAGGATATGTGGAGTGAGTGAGATTATGGGAGGTGTGGAAAAAGAAGAGGAGTAAGACAGGGGTATAGGAAGAGGAAAAAAGAAAAGGAGGGAAGGAAAGAAATAGAGGGACATGGAAGAGGAGGAGGAGGAGGGGGGGGAGAATGAGTGAGTGAGAGTAATAGTGTTTTTTTGTTTTTATGTGTCCGACACTGGGAATAGGCTTCACAGCCTGCTCTTAAGGCCCAGTAGTCCTCCTACATACCATACACCTCCACATGTCACCACTTCGGCGCTAACACCCACCGTCCATATTGAATACATGCTAGGGCTGTCTCATATAGACTGTGTACTGGTATTAGCGGGGGTATTTTTACTTGTCGGCGGGTCTTCCGGTAGATAAGTAAAGTCTGCTTTTTTATTAAATTCAAATCCTTAAACTATTCCTGCCCAAGCGGGGATTTGAACATGGGTCCAGTAGGACTGCAGGCCACCTCTGAGTCTGAAATTGGGAGAGTGAAAGTGCGATTTAGAGAATGACAGTGAGATTGAGAGAGTGAGAGTGAAACTACGAGTGAGAGTTAGATTGACAGAGTGAGAGTGAAACTGAGTGTGAGGGTTAGATTGAGAGAGTGAGGGTAAGAGAGTGAGTGAGACGGTGAGTGGGTGAGAGTGACGAGTGAGTAAGAATGACAGTGAGACTAAGAGTGGGAGAGAATGAGAGTGAGAATGAGTGAGTGAGAATGAAAGTGAGTGAGAATAAGAGTGAGGCTGAGTGAGAATGAAATTTCAGAGTGAGGGAGAGAGCGAGCGAGTCGGGAAGAGGAGGAAGTGCCCAGTCATATGCTGACCTAAATGCTGTTATCAGGAACACAAAATACATACTTGACAGTTTTTTTGTCTACACACACACACACACACACACACACACACACACACACTCAGAGGCAGAGACAGACAGACACAGACTGAGACATACTGACCAGGTGCATGTGGGTACTTTGTATTTGTGCATATGGACGTGTTTGTGTATGTCTTTGTATTGTATGTATGGATGGCTGTGCCTGTGTGTGTGTGTGTGTGTGTGTGTGTGTGTGTGTGTGTGTAAGTAAGTGAGTAAGTAAATATGTATTCCTTTAAAGTCATACATCCATTTACATATTTGAACATTATAAAACAAGCAACAGTCTGTCGAGCCTAAGCTCCCTGACAGACATTTTTATCAGTACCATATTTGAATTGTGGATGCCTTAGATATACCAACTACAACCGAATGAGTATCAGAAAAGAGAATAATATATAAATACAAACTACAGCCTTATGATTATCGAAAATATACATGCATACACTCATACATACATACATACATTCATATGTTGTGAGTCCATATTATAATTACAAATCATAATAGACAAATAGATAAATAGATAGATAAACAGACAGATAGACAGCTCTATGCGAGCCTGGGAATGGGAAATGATCTTGCAAGTTACACTGAGGAAAAGCTGACGACAGACTAGGAAGTAGCCAGTCAGGAGATGATGCAGTTAGTTGTCAACAATACACCAGGTGAACAAAGCCTTGTTGACCATACACACACATACACACATACTCACACACAGGCTTCTAGAACTTTCCAACCACAGTGAACACACGTGACACGACTCCTGTTTCACCAGAATTTAGGAAAGAGAGCTCAGAAGGAGAGAGGCCATAGAAGCGGCAGGGAGTGGGAAGAAAGGCTTAGCAACTTGGAAGAGAGAGAGAGAGAGAGAGAGAGAGAGATAGGGAGATAGCTAGCGGGACTCTACTTTATACTTCGCTCTGTGTGAGAGACTTGTTAATATTTCCAAGACAAATAAAAATAGTCCCATACTATTCTTTACCTCTCCTGTCATTGAATGACAAAATGGAAAGAAGATTATCTACTTACAAAGCTACTCAAGTATAACAACCGCTCGTCCACAAGTCTAATATATATAACTTCTCTACAAGTAACCACAAAGTTTTTTTTATGACATTTGGTAGCAGCGAACGTATACGAACCTCGTCTACGAATCAACAGTGAATTCCTACAAAATATCAAGATTGAAAACAAAAAAATACCTCTCACAACCAACAACTTACAACCAGCTCCTAACAGTTCTCTCCAACCCCCCCTCCGTCTCCCCTATCATCACGCTGATGTAGAGGTGAAGAGGTCACAGGACGCCTTGCAAGTAGTTTAACAAAGTACTGATACAAACAATCTTGAAATTTCTACGACGAACCAGCGAACTACAACCATCTACAATCAACTACAAGTAACAACTCCATGAGTCGTCTGTATATTCTACACGCACCTACAAGTAACGACAGTCTTCATCCCACAACGAGCAAATCACAAGAGAAAAGGAACGAGAAAACCTTGAGAGAGGAAAACAAAACAAACAAAAGAAGAGTGAGACACGACTCACAACTCATAACCACCAGACCTCACCCTCCTCTCTCTGCTACATCCACCCAACCTCCACCGCTGACGCAGGAGTGAAGAGGTCAAGACGACGAAGCAAATACCAAGTCCATATTCACAACTCATCTTACTCATCTTCACTCAAGTTACTCATCGCTCCTCATTTACTCACCACAGCTACCAGTGTGGGAAGTCGACGTCATCATGCTTGCTTGCTGAAAAGACGCCACGTCAGTCAACTCACCACCTGCACCATCACTAACACCATTCCCACCACGGTAAAAATTAGTGAGTTACATAGTTACTTCATTTATACAATACACAGTGATAGACAATAAGCTTCTGCACCAACATATAAAACGTGCTGTATAGTTACAGCTTAAATACACATACTTCAGTTATCTGCATAACTCAAACACTAAATAATCACCAACAATAAATATTCTACACTGTATATATTCATTCATTTATTATAACATTTATTTACTACCAACGAGTGTTACCATTTATACCTACATAAAATACGTGTTGCATACTTACAGCTATACATTATTACATCTACAAAGTGATAAAGAAAATATACCATCACAGTTACTCAGTGAGCGATTAAAAGAACTGTATTAAACATTTATTAATTAAAGCTACCTAGTGGAAACAGATAAATTAAGTTATAAGGAAAACCAGAAAAAAAAAAAAAATGGCCAACACAAATGACGTTAGCAGGAGTGAACATCTTCAACACAATCGTGAAGACAAAGATTTCCACACAATGCTGACACATATGTTGCCCACGATAGGGACAAGTGAACAACATGTCAGTGTATATAGTTAATACTGTATATAGTGTATATATATTTTTTTATATAAAATAACAAAATATGGGACTATATAATATCATTTTCAGTAATACCTGTGCAATATAAACTAAACTTTAAAAAAGTATCCCAAGGAAATTAGCCAGTAATTATGCAACCATGAACAACATAGAAAAAGCGTACACAAGCGAAGAAAAACAAACTATAGAAAATCAATACATACAAAAAAAAAAAAGTAAGAAAGAAAAAAGAGAGAAATAGAGTAAGATCACATAACAAACAATTGAAAATAAGTGTAAGTGTTACTACATATGCCAAAATACCACATAAACTACAAACAAAAAAGCAAATTGTTGTCTCCACAAGCAAGTGGCATGGCACATCTTCACTATCATCGACCAGCAGCATGACCGGATTCATATGTCAGGACTGCAATTATTACAATTATGTTACTACAAACGATATGTAACAATTATGTAACGACAAACGATTGCATTATGTTACACTTGCTACAATTATGTAACTACAAACAATATGTACCATTTATGTAACAGTTGCATTAACAAGATATAACTTTTATGTAACTTTAACTACAATTATGTAACTACAAACGATATGTAACAATTATGTAACTCCATATTATAATTAGGTAACGACAAACGATTGCATTATGTTACACTTGCTACAATTATGTAACTACAAACAATATGTACCAATTTATGTAACAGTTGCGTTAACTAGATGTAATTTTTATGTAACTTTAACTACAATTATGTAACTACAAACGATATGTAACAATTATGTAACTCCATATTATAATTAGGTAACGACAAACGATTGCATTATGTTACACTTGCTACAATTATGTAACTACAAACAATATGTACCAATTTATGTAACAGTTGCGTTAACTAGATGTAATTTTTATGTAACTTTAACTACAATTATGTAACTACAAACGATATGTAACAATTATGTAACTCCATATTATAATTAGGTAACGACAAACGATTGCATTATGTTACACTTGCTACAATTATGTAACTACAAACGATATATAACAATTATGTAACGACAAACGATTGCATTATGTTACACTTGCTACAATTATGTAACTACAAACAATATGTACCAATTTATATAACAGTTGCATTAACAAGATGTAACTTTTATGTAACTTTAACTACAATTATGTAACTACAAACGATATGTACCATTTATGTAACAGTTGCATTAACAAGATGTAACTTTTATGTAACTTTAACTACAATTATAAGGCCAAGACACTTATGTAACAGTTGCATTAACAAAATGTAACTACAATTATAAGGCCAACACAATTATGCATTACCACAATATTATGTAACAATTCATAAAATATTACAATTATGTATTACCACAATATTACTACAATATTATGTAACGTCATACCATTATACCACAATTCTGTATTACCAGAATCATCTTACAAGTTAGGTGAAATATTAGACATTACTATGTCATGTAATAACAGGAGAGGTAAAGAATAGTATGGGACTATTTTTATTTGTCTTGGAAATATTAACAAGTCTCTCACACGGAACGAGTATAAGTCCCGGGTAGCTACCTCCCTGTCTCGCTATCTGTCTCTCTATCTCAAATTGCCAAGCCCTTCTCCCGTCACCTGTCTCCTCTGAGGCCTGTCTCCCTCTCGACCTCTCTGTTCTAAGGCTAATCTCCGTCTGGGCTCTCTTTCCTAAATTCTGGTGTAGCAGGGGTGTGTCACGTGTGTTCCTCGTGGATAGACTAGGTCTTTGTTCACGAGAGGACTGCTGACAGCTAACTGCATCATCTCCTTACTGGCCGCTGTCGTCAGCTTTCCTCAGTGTTAAGAGTGTGTAAGCATGTTTAGCACTGCTCGATTCTCGCAGACACAACACCTTCTCATCATCTGACTCCCTGCTTCTATCCATCTATTTATCTATCTATCTATATAATATGTAGTTCTGACATCTGCTCGGTCGCGCGAAAATGGCGTACCATCGACATTTAATAGTCATAACATAATACATACTACATACACATTATAATGAACTTATAATCTAATTAAGTGAAATACATAATATTGTAAAAGTAACATAATTGTATGAATATTGTATACATATAGTATTCATAGTAAATAGTGATTATTCAGTAATAATACATTTAAACAAGTTGTATACATATTTGAATAAATGCGATGGTTGTTGTATAACACTTTGTAAGACGTGCATGTACAACAGACGTACGCATATAATTGTGCAATGGTAATACTGCTAAGTTATACATTACATATTTGAGTTATCACTTTAGTAATGTCTAATATTTCACCTAACTTGTATGATGATACTGGTAATACAGAATTGTGCTATAATTGTATGACTTATAATATTGTACTAACATCGTGGTACTACATAATTGTAACATTTTATGAATTGTTACAAAATATTGTGTTAATGCATAATTGTGTTGGCCTTATAATTGTAGTTACATTTTGTTAATGCAACTATTACATAAGTGTCTTGGCCTTATAATTGTAGTTAAAGTTACATAAAAGTTACATCTTGTTAATGCAACTGTTTTGTCGTTACATAATTGTTACATATCGTTTGTAGGTACATAATTGTAGTTAGTGTAACATAATGCAATCGTTTGTCGTTACATAATTGTTACATATCGTTTGTAAGTACATTATTGTAGTTAAAGTTACATAAAAGTTACATCTTGTTAATGCAACTGTTACATAATTGGCAAAGTGTAACATAATGCAATCGTTTGTCGTTACATAATTGTTACATATCGTTTGTAAGTACATTATTGTAGTTAAAGTTACATAAAATTACATCTTGTTAATGTAACTGTCACATAAATTGGTACATATTGTTTGTAGTTACATAATTATAATATGGAGTAACATAATTGTAATAACTACAGTCCTAACATATGCTGCGGTCGATGATAGTGATGATGTGCCATGCCACTTGTTTGTGGAGACACAATTTGCTTTTTTGTTTGTAGTTTATGTGGTATTTTGGCATATGTAGTAACACTTACACTTATTTTCATTTGTTTGTTATGTGATCTTACTCTATTTCTCTTTTTTCTTTCTTTTTTCTTTTTTTTTTTTTTTTTACAGTTTGTTTCTCTTTGCTTGTGTACACTTTTTCCATGTTCATGGTTGCATAATTACTGGCTAATTTCCTTGGGATATTTTTTTAAAGTTTAGTTTATATTGCACAGAGAGTATAAAATGATATTATATAGTCCCATATTTTGTTATTTTATATAAAAAAATATATACACTATATACAGTATTAACTATACACACTGATTTGTTGTTCACCTGTACCTATCGTGAGTAATAAGTGTGTCAGCACTGTGTGGAAATCATTGTCTTCACGATTGTGTTGAAGATGTTCACTCTTGCTAACGGCATTTGTGTTGGCCATTTTTTTTTTCTCTAGTTTACCTTGTAACTTAATTTATATGTTTCCACTAGGTAGCTTTAATTAATAAATGTTTAATACAGTTCTTTTAATCGCTCACTGAGTAACTGTGATGGTATATTTTCTTTATCACTTTGTTGATGCTACACCAGCTTATTGTCTATCACTGTGTATTGTATAAATGAAGTAACTATGTAACTCACTAATTTTTACCGTGGTGGAAATGGTGTGAGTGGTGTTGCACGTGGTGATAGCGTTGTCCTTCGCGGGTTGATTGGCGTGTTGTCGTCTCAGCACATGGTGACGTCGGCTTCCCACACTGGTAGCTGTGGTGAGTGAATGAGTAGCGATGAGTAACTTGAGTGAAGACGGGTGAGTAAGACGAGTTGTGAAGATGGACTTGGTGTTTTGCTGCGTGTATTGACCTCTTCACACCTGCGTAAGCGGTGGGGGTTGGGTGGATGTAGCAGAGAGAGGAGGGTGAGGTCTGGTGGTTATGAGTTGTGAGTCGTCTCTCACTCTTCGTTTGTTTGTTTGTTTGTTTGTTTTCTTTCTTGATGTATTCTTGGTCCTTTTTTCTTGTGATTTACTCGTTGTAGGATGAAGACTGCCGCTTCTTGTAGGTGCGTGTAGAAGATTATACAGACGACGTAGAGTTGTTAATTGTAGTTGATTGTAGATGGTTGTAGTTCGCTGATTCGTCGTAGAAATTGCAATATTGTATCAATATTTTGTTAAACTACTTGCAAGGCGTCGTGTGATCTCTTGACCTCTGCATCAGCATGATGATCTGGGAGACGGAGGGGGCTGGATGGAGAGAAGCGTCAGGAGCTGGTTATGTTGTTGGTTGAGAGAGATATTCTTGTTTTCAATCTTGATATTTTGTAGGAATTTAATGTTGATTCGTAGACGAGGTTCGTATCCCACCGCTGCCACCAAATGTCATGTAATAACAGGAGAGGTAAAGAATAGTATGGGACTATTTTTATTTGTCTTGGAAATATTAACAAGTCTCTCACACAGAACGAGTATAAGACCCGGGTAGCTACCTCCCTGTCTCGCTATCTGTCTCTCTATCTCAAATTGCCAAGCCCTTCTCCCGTCACCTGTCTCCTCTGAGGCCTGTCTCCCTCTCGACCTCTCTGTTCTAAGGCTAATCTCCATCTGGGCTCTCTTTCCTAAATTCTGGTGTAGCAGGGGTGTGTCACGTGTGTTCCTCGTGGATGGACTAGGTCTTTGTTCACGAGAGGACTGCTGACAGCTAACTGCATCATCTCCTTACTGGCCTCTGTCGTCAGCTTTCCTCAGTGTTAAGAGTGTGTAAGCATGTTTAGCACTGCTCGATTCTCGCAGACACAACACCTTCTCATCATCTGACTCCCTGCTTCTATCTATCTATTTATCTATCTATCTATATAATATGTAGTTCTGACATACACACATGTGGAGTAGACTGTAGCACCAGTCGAGCAGGGCAGTACTCCCGAGGTGGATGGAAAGCTGATGACAGGGAGTGCTGGAGCTCCCGTTTCATCAGCCCTCAGGACTAGTTCCTGACCATCCCCCTTTGCTGAACTTTTTCAGTGTCTCAGTTACACAGAGAGTAGGCCAGCATGCTCTCCAGTACAAATTTCTCTATCTATCTTCACCAAACTACATGCACAGTACACACTACACTTCCTATTCAAAATTTACCAAAATGGCGTCAATTCACCCAGCCTCGGAGTCCCCAGGGGGGGGGACCATAAATGCCCCCGCCATCTGCCCCTCTCCCGGTGACGACTCGAGGTGCCTGGAACCACTGTCTGACTCTCTTCTTCTTCATTTCTGCAACATTCGTGGCCTTTCATCTAACTTTCGCTCTGTTGAGCACCACCTCTCCTCCTCTAAACCTCACCTTCTTTTTCTAACAGAGACTCAGCTGTCTGAGGCAACTGACAGCAAACCCTTTTCTGTATCCTCCTACTTTCTCTATACTCATTTCAAAGCCAAAGGTGGCTGTTGTGTATACATACGCAACGACTTATCTTGCTCTCGTGTTCCTGAACTTGATTCTTCTGAATTCTCCACTCTCTGGCTTCGGCTTTCCTGTCATTCTCTGACTAAATATATCTGTGCTGTTTACTTATCCCCTAATTCTACTGACTATCAAAAATTCTTCGACTATCTTACTTCTACGATGGAACACATTCTGTCCATTTCTCCTTTCTCTGAAATCTCCATTCTTGGAGATTTCAATGTTCACCACCACCTTTGGCTCTCCTCTCCTTTCACGGATCCACCTGGTGAACAAGCCTACATCTTTTCTATCCTTAATGACCTAGAGCAGCTTGTACAGCACCCTACCCGTATCCCTGACCGCCTTGGAGAGAGCTCCAACATACTTGACCTCTTCCTCACAACTAATCCTTCTACTTACTCTGTTAATCTTTTCTCTCCGTTGGGCTCCTCCGATCACAACCTTATTACCTTAACCTGTCCTATCGCTCCAGTACGGCCTGCGGACCCTCCAGGGAAACGTCGTCTCTGGCATTTTGGAGCTGCGGACTGGGAGGCCCTCAGGCAGTACTTCTTTGATTTTCCCTGGAATGATTATTGCTTCCATGGCCGTGAGCCATCTGAGTGTGCCTTGCGCATTACGGAGGTTATTCTCTCGGGCATGGAAGCATACATTCCTTTCTCATATCCTTTGACTAACGCAAGAAAGCCTTGGTTTAATCACGCTTGTTCTAATGCTGTCCGCAACAAGGAGAAGGCCTACAAAAGGTACTGGAGCCAACCCACCCCTGAATCACATAATCTTTACGTTTCTGCCCGGAATCGTGCTAAGTCTGTTCTTCGCTCTACTAAAAATAATTTCATCCATACTAAATGCTCTCAACTCTCCAACTCGAATTCTTCCCGCTCCTTCTGGCACCTTGCCAAAAATCTTTCTAACAACTTTACCTCATCATCCTTCCCTCCTCTTTTCTACTCTGATGGTTCTGTAGCTATTTCTTCTACTGATAAAGCAGATCTCTTCGCACAGACTTTCTCCTCCAATTCCACCTTAGACGATTCCGGTGCTGTTCCTCCATCACTTCCCCCTCTGACTTCCTCATGGCTGACATTAAAATTTCTTCAGTTGATGTATTTTCTGCCATTACTGGCCTCAGTACTAACAAGGCATATGGGCCTGATGGGGTCCCTCCTGTTGTTCTCAAAAACTGTGCTTCTGTGCTTACACCCTGCCTAGGCAAACTATTTCGCCTTTGTCTGTCAACTTGTACCTTTCCTTCTTGCTGGAAGTTTGCTCTCATTCAGCCAGTCCCAAAGAAGGGTGACCACTCCCAACCCTCCAACTATCGTCCAATTGCTTTAACGTCCTGTATTTCAAAAGTTTTCGAGTCAATTCTTAATAAAAAAATTTTAAGGCATCTTTCCTATCACAACCTTCTTTCCGATCGTCAGTATGGGTTCCGTCAGGGACGCTCCACTGGCGATCTTCTCACCTACCTTTCAGACTCCTGGTCATCCTCCTTTCGGGACTTTGGCGAAAGCTTTGCCATTGCACTTGACATCTCAAAGGCTTTCGATCGAGTCTGGCACAAATCTTTAATTTCCAAACTGCCCTCCTACGGTTTCTATCCTTCTATCTGTACCTTCATCGCTAGCTTCCTTTCTGGTCGTTCTATAGCTGCTGTCGTAGACGGCCATCGTTCTTCTCCTAGATCTATCAACAGTGGTGTTCCTCAGGGCTCTGTCCTATCACCAACTCTCTTCCTTTTATTCATCAATGATCTTCTAAGCTGTACATCTAACCCTATCCACTCATACGCTGATGACTCCACCCTTCACCTTTCCATTCGGTTCCCGCAACGCCCATCTCAACAGTTACTTCAAGAAACAAGGGATGAGGCTATGGCACACCTAATGTCTGACTTGGCTCATATCTCTGACTGGGGTAAAAATAATATGGTTGTCTTTAATGCTTCTAAGACTCAGTTCTTACACCTATCAACCCGACAAAATCTTCTACAGGTATACCCACTAATGTTTAATAATATTCAGATTAATCCTGCATCATCCTTGAACATGCTTGGGGTTTCATTTACTCGGGACTTATCTTGGAAAGATCATATTACATCTCTTGTAAAATCTGCTTCCAAGAGATTGGGTGTGCTAAGCCGACTCCGCTCTTTCTTTACCCCTGCACAATTGTTGACTCTATACAGGGGTTTTATCCGCCCCTGTGTGGAGTACAACTCTCATGTGTGGGGAGGCTCCTCACATACAGCTCTTCTCAATAGGGTGGAGTCAAAGGCTTTTCGTCTCATTAACTCTCCTCCTCTTACTGACTCCCTTCAACCTCTGTCTCTTCGCCGCACTGTTGCATCTTTATCTCTTTTCTATCGCTACTTTAATGGTCACTGCTCCTCTGAACTGTCTGCTTGCATTCCTCCACCTCTACGACGGGCGCGTAGCACCCGTCTGGCAGCAAACTCTCATCCCTTTTCTGTCCAACTCTCTAATGCAAGAGTTAACCGTTACTCCCAGTCTTTCATTCATGCAACAGGTCAGCTCTGGAACTGTCTCCCTCTGTCTGTATTTCCTGCTGCCTATGATCTCCAGTCTTTCAAACGCAGTGTATCCAGGCATCTCAAAATGATCGGATCTTGAATTTGGCTCTCTATTGTATTTTGTTTTTCTATTGGAGGGAACTGTTACTGCGGGCTCATGGCCTTTGGTTCCTTCTTCCTCGCATAAAAAAAAAATAAATAAAAATAAAAAAAAACTAAAGGGATAACTCAATATGTAATGTGTAACCTAGCAGTATTGCCATTGCACAATTATATGCGTACGTCTGTTGTACATGCACGTCTTACAAAGTGTTATACAACAACCATTGCATTTATTCAAATATGTATACAACTTGTTTAAAATGTAATATTACTGAATAATCACTATTTACTATAAATATTATATGTATACAATATTATAATCAATATTATGTACTAATACTCGTAGATTAGCATATGCCAATGATAATTGCTGTCGGAGGACCTTCAGCTGCGCGGCCGAGCATATGTTATGAGTCCATATTATAATTACAAATCATAATAGATAAATAGATAGATAAATAGACAGATAGACAGCTCTATGCAAGCCTGGGAATGGGAAATGATCTTGCAAGTTACATTGAGGAAAAGCTGACGACAGACTAGGAAGTAGCCAGTCAGGAGATGATGCAGTTAGTTGTCAGCAATACACCAGGTGAACAAAGCTTTGTTGACCATACACACACATACACACATACCCACACACAGGCTTCTAGAACTTTCAAACCACAGTGAACACACGTGACACGACTCCTGTTTCACCAGAATTTAGGAAAGAGAGCTCAGAAGGAGAGAGGCCATAGAAGCGGCAGGGAGTGGGAAGAAAGGCTTAGCAACTTGGAAGAGAGAGAGAGAGAGAGATAGGGAGATAGCTAGCGGGACTCTACTTTATACTTCGCTCTGTGTGAGAGACTTGTTAATATTTCCAAGACAAATAAAAATAGTCCCATACTATTCTTTACCTCTCCTGTCATTGAATGACAAAATGGAAAGAAGATTATCTACTTACAAAGCTACTCAAGTATAACAACCGCTCGTCCACAAGTCTAATATATATAACTTCTCTACAAGTAACCACAAAGTTTTTTTATGACACATACATACATTTTTATATATCGATATAAATACACACACATACTTATACACATATACATATACATATACATATACACATGTGTACATACACACACACATACACATATACACACATACATATACATACATACTGCACATACGCATACACACATATAGATACACATACATACATATAGATACACACACACACACACACACACACACACACACACACACATATATATATATATATATATATATATATATATATATATATATATATATATATATATATATATATATATATATATATATATTTCATATATATATTCATATATATACAGTCTATTCTCAAAACACACACACACACACACACACACATATACATTCCCACACATACACATACTAGGCATGAATTGTATCATTACATAAGGTACTTTTGTTCTATCTGTGTGTGTGTGTGTGTGTGTGTGTGTGTGTGTGTGTGTGTGTGTTCTTACTTTATCTATTTATTCTTAACTGTATCTTTACAGGAATGAGTCAGGCTCGTACTGTCTCATGTATTAAACCATTTTTATCATACATATCCTTAAATTTATGAATAGTTTTATCACACACTATTTCGTTCGGTAGTGCATTCCACTGATCAATTGCCTTATTTGGGAAACTGATTTTCCTTACGTCTTTATCCCCTCTCTTTTAATGTAGTATTTTCAGTGTCCTCATGCTGATGCTTCCCGGTAGGTTATGTATTCATTTATGTCTATTTTTATTCCCTAATGGTTTTGAAGGTGTGTGTGTGTGTGTGTGTGTGTGTGATGTAGATTAGTTGTCAGGGAATTGTGTACGAGTTGTAATACCAATTTTTGAAATAAAATGGACAAAAAGTGGTATTTTGTGAGCTATATCGGTGGGTACAGCTTGCACTGGTGGCGTGGAGCCCAGGAAAAATACAGGCGAGTAAGTAAAAAGTTCTATTTAGTGCTGCTTACATCTTTATTAGAAGCTGACATTGAGCCCATACGACCAAACTATAGAAACATGTCCTCACTTCCAGGTAAGGCACCCCAGCCTTTGAACAGGTTAATGTTACAGAAGTATACCTGATATTTACAACTGTCAGTGGGGAAAAAAAGAAGAAAAAAAAAAAAAGGTCTGAAAAACACAACCTTCATCTATCTTGAAAATCCTATGTTCACGCCGATCAATCATCCACTTTCTCCCGCTTACAATACTTTCTTTTGTTTTTGCGTGTTAAGCCCGAACCTTACTCATGATTTACTGTACATATCGGTATAAAAAAAAAAAAAATGTATATATGTAGTGGACATGTGAGACCGTTTTGAAAATGCCCGAAAACACTGCTGAGCTGAGTAAGAAACTCCTCATCCACAGTTGTGTTAGGTTAAAACCCGCTGTGAATACAGTACCTATAAATACAAACGACTGTCCAGCGCAATTAGGATATTTCTGTTAAGACTCTTCTATCTCCTGGAGTTCTGGGTTTATTTCACGTAATCGTTGCCTATGGCTCCTACGTACATTTTTTTTTTTTTTTTTATCCTACACCCATATAAAATAAACTCAATTAGCGGCAGTACTGCGAATGTGAGAATTGGCTCGCTATTGTCACGGCATTCTGGACGAGAAACATCTCATCCACCATCCTCAGTGACTGTAAGAAAATATCTTTGGTTCTAATTATATTATCTTCAGATAGATAATTTTACTCTTCGTAAAGACCGATTCCTGATTATTTTTCAAAACACTTCTCAATATTCTGTAGGTAAAAATTGAGTGTGAAATCAGTGTTTAAACATTCAGTTTGCAACTTGGATACTTCTTTTAACAACATTCAGCTCCGAAACTATTGGATTTATTTCACTTCTTATTATTGACGGTAATTCTGGTACTAGATATTTGTCCTTTCCATCTATACCATTTTTTTTTTTTTTTTTTCTCATCATCCAGCGGCAGTACAGCGAGGATGAGAGGTTGCCGGCACTGTCCAGTGATGACTTATAATCGAGAAAATTGATTGTATTCATCATCCTACTCAGATTTGGTTGTATTGATGAGGAAATTTGTAGACGTGTTTACGTCTGATGACAAATGTTTACGCGCCAAAAAGTGTTCGGCAATAAGTTAATGTGATTTATGTTTACGCGAGCGCGCGATTCAGCACATTTTGTCAAGTACAGAATCTTAAACTAGATAAAATACGGATTGGGGCCTGAAGGGTGGTAAAAGAAAGACAGGCAAAACGCACTGACTCGCACCAAAAGTTTCTACTTTTCCTTCAGTAGGTTATGAGACCCAAGAGACGGAAAAAAAAAAAAATAATTAAAGACTGGTACAAGGACGCGCGATGGAAAGGTGTCGTGGCTCAGTTCCTCGTTTGATCAGGACCCGTTTGAAAGGAGCAGTGTTTCATTGAGACTTGCTCGTGTGTTGAAGCGGGTTGACTGAATGCTGGAAAATTGATCAAAAAGTGAAACCGGTGATTGTTAACAGAGGTAGCTGACCTTTGAGACAGACAGACAGTGTGTGTGTGTGTGTGTGTGTGTGTGTGTGTGTGAGAGAGAGAGAGAGAGAGAGAGACCAAAACCGATGAGAAGACGACAATTAGTATGTGCCGATATCGAGCTGCCGAGACACTGAGATGAGACCGAGACACCAGAACCCGAAGCACCGAGACCCAAGACAGAGACGGAGAGAAAATACTTCCTCCCAGGGAAAACAAGTCAAGGAAGAAGCTGGAAACGTAAGAAGCTTACCATCTTGTGTTTACCAAGGTGGAAGAGGAGGGAAGAGGAGAAAGGAAGAACAGAGGACGATAGGATGGCAAGATGAAAATGAGAGAGGAAATCATTATCAGAGGCGAGGACATGTAGAGGGGAAAGAAAAGAGAGGATGACGAAAACCAAGAGGGGAGGTAAGAAAGCAGGAGGAGAGGAAGAGAAAAATAAAGAGGGAGGGGAGGGAGAGAAGTGGAAAGTGTGAGACGGAGGGAGAGAAGTGGAAAGTGTGAGACGGAGGAAGCAGAAGAAAGGGATGGACAGACACAGACAGAGGGACAGAAACACTTTATCACCAGAGCTCTATTATATTTATCATTATTATTTTTTTTAATAGCAGGAAGGACAAGTAAAGGGAAGTGCAGAATATGTCTTCACTTCTCCCTGCAAAAACAAATCCAAGTCACGACAGAGAATTGATTGTAAATAAGTTATAGAATCCCATCTTCGGACAATATGGGATCGGGATAAGGGATTACGACACAGACAGAAACCGAAACACCGAGACAGGCATCGAAACACGCTGATTCTTGGAAATCGAGAAAAAGACTCCGTACCCTAGACGAGACCGAGACACCTAGACCCAATGCATCGAGACCCGAAGCACCGAGACCCGAAGCACCGAGACCCGAAGTGACGAGACCCGAGGCACCCGGACCCGAAGTGGCGAGACCAAAAGCACCGAGATCGAAAGTGGCGAGACCCGAAGCACCGAGACCCGAAGTGGCTAGCTCGAGGCACCAAGACTCGAGACAGAGACTGAGACAAAATTACTTCCTACCAGTCGTCCTAAACAATGAAGGGAAAGCCTGAAGAACAAGAAGCTTACGATCTGGTGTGTGGCGAGGAAGAGGAAGAGAAAGAGGAAGAAATGGGGGCAAGAAGAGATTGAGAGGGGAAAAGAAGATAGTCGGTGGAGAGGATACTTAGTGTGAGTGAGAGGGGGAAAGATGATGGGAGGTGAGGAAAAAGAAAAGGAGAGGTTAGTCAGGGGTAGAGGAAGAGGAAAAGAGAAAAGAAGGGAGGGAGAGAAATAGAGGGACATGGAAGAAGAGGAGGAGGAGGAGGAGGGAGAGAATGAATGAGTGAGAGAAAGTGAGAGCGAGTGAGAGTAATAGAGTGAGACTGAAACAGAGACTGAAAGTGCGATTGAGAGAATGAGTGAAATTGAGAGGGTGAAAGTGAAACTGTGAGTGAGAGAGCGTGGGAGTGAGAGTAAGAGTGAGTGAATGATGAGTAAGAATGACAGTGAGACTGAAAGAGAGAGAGAGAGAGAGAGAGAGAGAGACAGACAGACAGACAGACAGAATTAGTGAGAGTAAGAATGAGACTGAGAATGGGAGTGAGAATGAAAGTGAGTGACAAAGAGAGAGAGGCTGAGTGAGAATGAGATTCAGAGTGAGAAGGAGAGAGAGCGAGAGAGTCGGGAAGAGGAGGAAGTGACTCTAGTTGTTTTCTGACCTAAATACTGTTATCAAGAACATAAAATATATACTGGACACAGTTTTTTTGGTTACACACACACACACACACACACACACACACACACACACACACACACACACACACACACACACACACACACCCAAACCCACAACCACCCACCCATCCACCCACCCACAGACACCCACACCCACACCCACACACACAGATAGACAGACAGACCATGTGCATGTGTATACTATGTGTATTTGTGCATATGTACGTGTTTCTATGTCTTTGTATGTATGTATGGATGTGCCTGTGACTTTCTGTACGTTTGTGTGTTAGTTTGAGTAAGCTACGTGTATGTGTTACCATATATGTTCTTGTGGGGCTTACGTTTGTGTGTGTGTGTGTGTGTGCACATGAGCATGTGTGTGTGTGGGGGGGAGGGGATATGCAAATGCATGCGTGGGCCTGTGTACACGTACGAGTGTGCGTGTGTATGCTCTTTTGTTTGCATGGGGTGTTTGTGTGTGTGCCTGCATACCCTTTTGTGTGTGTTCATGAGTGTGTGTGGCTGCATACCCTTTTGTGGGTGTGCATGAGTGTGTGTGGCTGCATACCCTTTTGTGTGTGTGCATGAGTGTGTGTGGCTGCATACCCTTTTGTGTGTGTGCATGAGTGTGTATGTGCCAGCATACCCTTTTGTGTGTGTGCATCAGTGTGTATATGCCAGCATACCCTTTTGTGTGTGTGCATCAGTGTGTGTGTGCCTGCATACCCTTTTGTGTGTGTGCATCAGTGTATGTGTCTGCATGTGCTAATGTTGATGACGATGAGCGTGTAATGAATCACATACCCATCTCTAACTAGAAAAAACCGTTCCCTGAAGCCTAATAATCCTTTACGTGAAACTGATGTCGCTTACATATTCACGTGTCACTTATTTTGCACTAATACCCACTATCCATAATGAATACATGCTTCGGCTGTATCTTTTAGTGCTGGTGTGATGGTATTAGCGAGGGCATTGTTATTACACTACGGTATGATAACGTCCTTTTCATAGTGGTCTTGTTACTTCCAACTATTGCATTTAGTTCAGGAGAGACTTCATGAACTGGGGAGTTAGGTATGGCCTTCATTACCTCTTCAGTACGAAAAAAAATAATCATTATTGTTTTCAGCTGTCGGCAAAGAGTTGGCGGTTGCATTTATCTTTCAGTGAGGAAAGGACACTTCTAAGCGAAAAAATGCAGCAAAATCAAGAAAAACAAGTAGCACTGCTAGAGTATAATACCTGTGTGCCCACCATTTTGTTTAAGGTCAAGCATTCGACTTTGCACTGTGCCCTTGACCGTTTACTAACTGGTCTCAAAACCAAATCCCTTCATCCTTGTTTAACACTGAGCCCTCCTGAACCCTGAGTTTAGTTTAAACCAGATGAAAACTGTCAGTCGTCTTTGCCATGTGACCTTCACATCTGACTTTTCTCTGTGGCCGAGTCATTTAACTGGTTGTTTTAAAATCGAATTCCTTATATTATTGTCTTAGCCTAAACCTTTCCACAAAGCTTAGTCTAAATTGGTTTAAAACTTTACGCTAACCTCGACCCTTGATCTTTGATCTATTGTTTTCGAGAAGTATAGGAAACCCCCTGGCTGATCCTCGTCGTCCATCCAAGTTTTGTCGAACTAATCCAAAAGTGTTTTATTTTGTTCACACAGACACACGAATCCAAGCCTGACCTTCCCTTGAGACCTTAAACTTCGACTGATTGTTCCCAAAGCAAATAATTTCCTTTTTGCCTTACCCTCAGTCCGTCCACAGTGTTTGGTTTACATCAGATGATAACTGTTTGTGTTGACTTTGCCATCTGACCTTGGCCTATGATCCTTTGTATTCCAAGATTACGGGTCAAACCCTTTACAGACTGTCAACCCGTCTTCCAAGTGTTGTCCAAATAAAAGCATAAATGATATTTTGTTTGGCCATGTGGAGAGGATGGAGGGTCAAAGACTGACCAAGAGAGTGTATGTGAGTGAGGTGGAGGGGGAAAAAGGGAGGGGGAGGCCGAGGATGAGGTGGAGAGATGGGGTGGAGAGGTATATGAGAGAGGGGGGTGTGAGTTGGGAGCAGGGGAGTGAAATGGCGGGGGACAGGGCGACTTGGAGGCGATTTGTTTGTGGCCACCCCAAACGGGATTGAGGCGTCTGGCAATAGATAGATAGATAGATATTTTGTTTACATAAAGACAAACGAGTTTTGACCACCTTGTGATCTTGACCTTTAGTGAAACTTTTTAAATATTGGTTTATGCTCAGCTCTTCCAGGTTTGGTCTAAAGAAACAAAGAAAAATGCATACCCTGTCCTTGTCATGTAATCTTTGACTAAGGCACATTGATCTTGTCCTTTTTACCTTTTGTTCTCAAACAACAGATCAACCCTTTGGTTAACCTTCAACCCAGTGTTTATCATTCGATGGAAATTTGGGTTATTTTGTTCACACTCATACCCCCCATCCCTTCACACACACACACACACACACACACACACACACACACACACACACACACACACACACACACATGCGCCCGCGTCTCCTTCAAGTAAAATATAATATCTGCTTTCACTTAATGGGGGGAATGAAAATGGTTATGATTTCCGTTGTCGTCAGTGGGAAGAAAAAGAAAAAAAGAAACACTAACTGCGAATCCAATTTTACCACTGTCGGAACGTAGGAACCCGAGAGTAGCTATAGCTATTCGAGACAGTTAAGATAAGCGTAGTAGGCCGGCATACCCCCACCCCTTGTAGAGTTTTATGTGAGAAAAACCTAGGGTCACCTCAAGGAGCTGAACCGTAGCGCTTAAGCCATAACCATTTCATACCATAGACGTTCATCACCAGACCACCAGGCTTTGGATTAATGCCAATCAAATGCACGAGAGTCAGTAAAGCATTAATATTTTTTTTTACCCAAATCAAAATCAATGAATGGATGAGAAATAGGGGCGTGGAAGAAGTTGAGAAGCAGAAGAGAGTGTAATATGTAGAAAGAAAAAGAGAGGTGAAAAGATTAGTAAGAGAGAATAAGAAGAGAGTGGATAAGGAATTTGGAAGGAATTTGAGTGTAAAGTGGAGGGACTAAGAAAATGTTCTGGAAGGAGGTGAAAAGAGTAAGACAGGGTGGAGGTGAAGTTAGCAGGGGAGTGAAATATAAATATGGTAGAGTACTAGTGGAGAAGGGAGAAAAAATGAGCAGATGGAGAGAACACTTTAAGGAATTGCTGAACATAGAGGATGGAAGTAATGCGAGTATAAGTGGGTGGGGAATGGCTGGGAGAAGGAAGGGGGGTGAGAAGACAGGAAGAAATCAGTAGGATAGAAGTTGTGGAAGCAATGAAGAAAGTTAAATCGCGGAAAGCCCCAGGAATTGATGGAGTGTGTGGTGAAATGCTGAAGCATGGGGGAGAGATAGTAGTAGAATGGATGTGGAAGATGTGCAGATTGGCCTGGGAGGAAGGTAGAGTCCCGGAGGATTGGAAGTCAGGTGTAATTATTCCTTTGTACAAAGGAAAAGGGGAAAGAGAAGTGTGTGGTAATCTTAGGGGCATTTGTCTTCTTAGTATAATAGGAAAAGTGTATGGTAGGATACTTATTGACAGAGTTAGAGAAAGAACAGAGAAATTAGTTGGACAAGAACATGGAGGCTTTAGGAAGGGAAGAGGTTGTGTAGATCAGATATTCATTCGTAGATCTTTAGTGGAAAAGTTTCTAGAGAAAGGAAAGAAGTTGTATGCGGCTTTCATGGATTTGGAGAAAGCATATGACAGAGTGGATAGATAAGGATTGTGGAAAGTATTAAGAATATATGGAGTAGATGGGAAGTTGTTGAATGCTGTGAAGAGTATGTACGATGGTGCGAAGGCTGCAGTGCGTGTGGATGGTGAACTAAGTGAATTTTTCTCTTTGAAAGTTGGGTTGAAACAGGGATGTGTCATGTCGCCATGGTTCTTCAGTCTGTACATGGTTGGGGTAATAAAAGAGGTACAAGGTAGGGTAGTGGATGTTGGAGTGGCCCTGGTGAGAGAGGATAGTGTTTGGAAACTCCCTGTACTGTTGTTTGCAGATGATACTGTGTTGTTGAGTGAAGACGAAGGGAAGCTGCAAGGCTTGGTGGATGAGTTTGGGAGAGTGTGTAAGAAACGGAATCTAAAGGTGAATGTAGGGAAGAGTAAAGTGATGGTCTTTGAAAGAGGTGAAGTCAGTGACTGTACAGCAAGGTTGGGCGGTGAGGAATTGGAAAATGTGAGTACGTTTAAGTACTTGGGTAGTGTGATAAGTAAGGATGGAGGTTTGGAGGGTGAAGTGCTTGAAAGAGTACAGCAGAGAAGAAAGGTTGCTGATTCTTTGAAAGCAGTGATAAGAAACAGGGAAGTGAGCATGGAAGTGAAAAAGTTACTACATGACAGTATTGTGATACCAACTCTAACGGATGGAAGTGAAGCTTGGACGTTGTTGGAAGGACACAAGTCAGGATTGAGAGCAGTGGAAATGAGTTATTTAAGAGGAGCCTGTGGAGTCAAAAGGAGAGACAGGCTGACGAATGAGGATATAAAGGAGCGTTGTGGTGTGGATATGGATGTGATAGGAAGCGTTATGAGGAACACACTGAGGTGGTTTGGCGATGTGGAGAGGATGGTGGGTGAAAGACTGACGAAGAGAGTGTATGTGAGTGAGGTGGAGGGGGGAAGAGGGAGGGGGAGGCCGAGGATGAGATGGAGGGATGGGGTGGAGAGGTATATGAGAGAGGGGGGGTGTGTGAGTTGGGAGCAGGGCAGTGAAATGGCGGGGGACAGGGCGACTTGGAGGCGATTTGTTTGTGGCCACCCCAAACGGGATTGAGGCGTCTGGCAATAGATAGATAGAAAACCCTAGTCAGAAATATGACCTGTAACAATCAAGCCTACATTCAGGTCCTCATGAATTTGTACACTCACTGAACACGAACACAGGGGAAACAAACTATCCTTGAATCAAACCCACCCGAGACCCGAACTCGGGCTTTTTCCAGGTGAAGGATCAATGTGCTACCCACTAACACCACTGGCTCCCCAGATGTCGCCAGATGGTTAGTGAAGATTTATAAGTCTTCGGAAGCAGGATGGGATTATTTTAGACCCCTTCTACCACTGAGGGAGATGCAGCGTGTGTGTGTGTGTGTGTGTGTGTGTGTGTGTGTTTTGCGAGGAAGAAGGAACCAAGGGCCGCGAGCCCGCAGTTATTGTTCCTTCCAAGAGAAAAACAAAATACAAGAGAGAACCAAATTCAAGATCCAATCATTTCGAGTTGCATGGACACACTGCGTTTGAAAGACTGGAGATCATAGGAAGCAGGAAATACAGACAGAGGGAGACAGTTCCAGAGTTGACCTGTTGCATAAATGAAGGACCGGGAGTAACGGTCAACTCTTGCATTAGAGAGTTGGACAGAAAAGGGATGAGAGTTTGCTGCTAGACGGGTGCTACGCGCCCGTCGTAGAGGTGGAGGAATGCATGCAGACAGTTCAGAGGAGCAGTGACCATTGAAGTAGCGATAGAAAAGAGATAAAGATGGAACAGTGTGACGAAGAGACAGGTTGAAGGGAGTCAGTAAGAGGAGGAGAGTTAATTAGACGAAAAGCCTTTGACTCCACCTTATTGAGAAGAGCTGTATGTGGGGAGCCTCCCCACACATGAGAGTTGTACTCCACACAGGGGCAGATAAAACCCCTGTGTAGAGTCAGGAATTGTGCTGGGGTAAAGAAGGAACGGAGTCGGCTTAGCGCACCTAATCTCTTGGAAGCAGATTTTACAAGAGATGTAATATGATCTTTCCAAGATTTGTCCCGTGTAAATGAAACCGCAAGCATGTTCAAGGATGATGCAGGATTAAGCTGAATATTATTAAACATTAGTGGGTACACCTGTGGAAGATTTTGTGTGTGTGTGTGTGTGTGTGTGTGTGTGTGTGTGTATTGTGTCTGTCCTGTCTGTCAGTCTCTTTGTTCAGTTCGTCTGTCTCGGCTGTCTGTCTTGTTTGTCTTGTCTGTTTTTCTATATCCTGTCTGTATTTCTATTTATTCTGTCTCTGCGTCATTTGTCTATCTTTTCTGTCTGTCCTTAGTCTTTCCTTTCTGTCTGTCAGTATCTCTTTCTGTCTGTCCGTATCTCTTTCTGTCCGTCCTGTCTGTCTGTCTTTCTGTCATTACCCTGTCCGTCTGTCTCTGTCCTGTCTGTCTGTCTGTCTGTCAGTCAGTCTGTGTCTGCCTGTCTGTCTGTCATTCAGTGTTAGCCTGTCTCTCTCCTGTCTGTCTGTTTGCCCGTGTCTATCTGTCCTGTCTGTCTGTGTCCTATCGATACTGTCTTTCTGTCTGTATCCTTCCAGTCCTGCCTATCTATCCAGTCTGTCCTGTCATTTGTGTCCTGTCTGTCTGTCTGACTGTGTCTTCCTGTCTCTCTGTCTGACTGTCTATCTGTCTGACTGTCTATCTGTCTGTCTGTCTGTCTGTCTGTCCTGTCAGTCGGTCTGTGCCTTGTCTGTCTGCCTGTCTTTGTCTTCTCCGTCTGTTTGTTTGTTTGTTTGTCTGTCGTGTCTGTCTGTCTGTCGTCTGTCTGTTTGTCATGTTTGTCTGTCTGTCTGTCTTTCTGTCAAGTCTGCCGCGTCTGTCTGTCTGCCGTGTCCGTCTATCTGTCGAGTATGTCTGTCTGCCTGTCTGTCTTGTTTCTGTCTGTCAGTCACTGGGTACCTGTCGTCTGTTTGTCTTTCATATCTGTCTATCTGTTGTGTCTGTATATTGTCGTGTCTGTGTTTATCTTTCGTGTCTGTCTTGTGTCTGTCGTCTGTCTGTCTGTCGTGTCCGTCTTTGTCATATCTGTCTGTCTGTCGTGTGACTGTCTGTCCTGTTGTGTGTCTTGTCTCTGTCTTGTCGTTTCTGTCCTGTCTGTCTGTCTGTGGGTCTGTGTGTCTGTCCTGTCTGTCGGTCCAGTCTGTCTGTTCTATCTGTCTGGTGTGCCTGTCTTTCTGTCTGTCTGTCTGTCTGATTTTGCCTTAACCCCTCTAGGCTATATGCCTTAACCCCTCTAGGCTATATGATGGATTTGAATGAAACTTCCCAGGTGAGTTAGTTTGGTCTTGCATTCTATACAGTTTTCCAACCATGGTTTTCCTGGGGGTCAGCCCATCTCCAAGACATATAAGGATACACAGTAGTGCTAAGAAGGCGGATATCGCTTTGATGCCTTAGTACATATTGTTGATTGGACTCTCGTCCCCTACTATTGCTGGTACTCCTCCTCCTCCACCTACTCCTTCTCCCCCTTCTCCTCCTCCTCCTCCTCCTCCTCCTCCTCCTACTCCTCCTCCTCCTACTACTACTACTGCTACAACTACTTCTACTACTGCTATTACTACTACTACTACTACTACAACAACAACAATAACAACACCAACTCTGGAACTGTCTCCCTCTGTCTGTATTTCCTGCTTCCTATGATCTCCAGTGTTTCAAACGCAGTGTGTCCAGGCATCTCGAAATGATCGGATCTTGAATTTGGCTCTCTTATATTTTGTTTTTTCTTTTGGAAAGAACAGTTTTGCAGGCTCGTTGCCTTTGGTTCGTTCTTCCTCACATAATAAAAAAAAAAAAAAATAGAGACCCCCCCCCAGTGGGGAAATCACACCAGCCGCGAGCCGATACATAATCTAGAGTGACTCGGAATATGACCCTGACCTTGACCTACTTTCACCAATTTCGAACTCGTCCGAGAATTTCATCCCAACTACACACCTGTAACATTTTTTGATAATATCTTAAGCGTTTGCCAAGTTTTCGTCCTAATAGACACACAAACACACACAGAGACAGACTGACAAACTGAAAACAATACCAGCTTCGCTATCGCGGCTGGTAACAGCAACAACAACAACAACAACAACAACAACTGCTACTATTACTACTACTACTACTACTACTACTACTGCTACTGCTGCTGCTGCTGCTGCTACTACTACTAATACTAATACTACATCTACCACCTCCATTACTACTACTGCTAGTACTACTCCTACCACCGCCACCACGTCTACTACTAGCAGTACTAGGGTTGGGAAAGTATGACATAATAATGTGGAGGAATGCACATATGGTCAAAAGAGCGAATCCCATGCTGTGTCATGGAATAATCTGCTACTACTGACACTATTGCTAATACTACTAATAATACTGCTGTTTATACTACTAATAATACTGCTGTTTATACTACTGTTAATACTACTGCTACCATTACTGTTGTTCTTACTACTACTACCATTACTGTTGTCACTACTACTACCATTACTACTACTACTACTACTACTACGGTACTATTACTAGTGAGTGTATCATGGGGTGTCACTCCTTCACATACGCCACCATTGCGTTTATGTGACTTTTACATTGGGATACTTGCATCATTTATGGCGAGCTAATATTATTTTGTAATTCTTTCAAATCGGCATGAATATCGCAGGATTGGGTATGCAGTTTCCATGTTTTCTCTGAATGTACAGGAAGAAACTGCGTATGTTTTTTTTTTTTTTTTTTTTTTTTTTTTTTATGTGTCCGACTCTGGGCATAGGCTTCACAGCCTGCTATCAAGGCCCAGCAGTCCTCCTACATACCATACACCTCTACATGTGTCACCACTTCGGCGCTAACACCCACCGTCCATATTGAATACATGCTAGGGCTGTCTCATACAGGACTGGTGTATTGGTATTGGCGGGGGTATTTTTACGACATATCGGCGGGTCTTCTGGTAGATCAGTAAAGCCTGATTTAATGAAATTCAAATCCTTAAACTGTTCCCTGCCCCAGCCGGGATTCGAACCTGGGTCCGTTAGGACTACAGGCCACCTCTCTACCGATTAAGCCACCGCCTCTTATTGTTATATAATATATACATAGCATTATATTTCAGACAGATAAACAGACATAAGGAAAGACATTAACCAAATACAGCCTACTGAGGCAGCGTAGGATGAAGTTGCGGAGTTGCGGGCAGTGAGGTGGGTCTCCGTCGACCAACTATTGTGGGATTATTCAGATGAGTCATTGATCCTCTTGGGTAAACATTGACCATCTATTTGAAGCTGAGAGACACTGCACTAGGGGATGAGTTGCCCTCCCAAAATCATCACCAGCAACCCAGGTCGACAAGTAGAAAATTTGCATCGTGGTTCATCTCGCGAGGGATAAGAAGAATGTTCCCATCGCTGCAGGTGCCTCTACCCGGCCTGCAGGGTAATACAGTAACTCAAACTCACTTCTAAACCATTATGACAAGTGTATGAAGCCATGGCCTTTAGTTCCCAGCAGTAATGGAGCAAAAGACCACGACGGTGGTCAGACCTGCCACAGAGCATTGCGTGCCAAGAATCCCTAGCTATCACTACGAGTATGTCATCGCCACTCGAAGCAAAGCCTTGGGGTTTGCAGCGTCCTAAGTATTGCTCGTGTGATGAACTGGAATCTGAGAACTGGGGAACCGTAGGTCTTAGGTCAGGTGGTAATGTAAGGTGTTTGTCAAGGAAGTCAGATGCTCATAATGTAATATGGAGGTAAATACAATAAGGAATTTGGTGTGATTAATTGGTGGATAACCATATTTAAATTGCAATACACTGACAATAACAGACAGTTCTTTAGTATAAAAAAACGGTAGAATGCCAGGAAATAAAATGATAATGAGATGGAAAATACTGTTAATCCATGGTTATGCTTCACCCTCAGCACATGGTAAAGAAGACACTGAAAAATATTAATTATCGGAAGCTCTAAAAAAACAAAAGCACAAATCAGTAATCATTCGTCATGGGAGAATTTAGTGCAAAAGGAAACAAGAAAACTTTAGGTAAAAGTCTAGCATGACACTTGGGAATTCGTGTTCTATATGTGAGATGCAAAATGCAGAAGAAACAGTCTATTCGGTGATAACCAACTTATTAAAAAAAAACTAACATCGTACGAAATGGTCTGGGAAGGGACCACTGAGTAAGACACAGATGTCGTCCTCACTGACAAATGATATACCTGTTAACTGAATAATGTAACTACAGTGAGCAGAGTAAATGCAGAAAGCAGCCACAGAAGGGTGAGAGGTTGAGCAATACTACTCTCAGAGGAGAGAGGGAGAGCTTAATTAGTTTAGTTTTACGGTTGCCACCCAACACAGTTATTTTTTTTCCATGGTTGCAAGAACCCTGATCGCTTCCCATGCTCGAAGATCTTCAACAGTGCAACGAAGCAGCTAAGGAGAAAAAGGGAATCCTGGAATGGAATAGCTGAAACTAAAAAATATAATAATAACTGTACATGATTATCCTTTCCATTCTTAGTCGGACTTTGTTGTGCACTGAAGGAATGATATTAAATTAGAATCTGACCACCGAGGAAAAACACAACTACCGTCCACTATCAAAGACCAATTCTATGGACGCGTTCTCGCTGGCAAAGCATCGCCTCGAAAGCATATTAGCTCAATGATCCAAAGTACTGGAAATGATTACTGTCTCTGTTAAAGATTATCTGCCCTTAACACTAAAATTCCCCTAAACCAAAACATAATTGCCATAGCTTAATTAAGGCACTATCAATTACTTGTTACAAACGACGTTTTGAAATATATGCAAACTCTCTCTCTCTCTCTCTCTCTCTCTCTCTCTCTCTGTACGTGTTTGCTTTTGTGTTTCTTTTAGTGTTTGTGTGTTTTTGTGTTTGTTTTTGTTAGTGTGTGTGTGTGTGTGTGTAATGTATAGATGAGACATGTTATCCTTCCGTTATTCATGGACACTATTATATTACAATGCTTAGGAAGAATATGAATATGTTTACGATTCCACTCATAAAACGATGGAATCGATTACGATGACTTTTCAAAAGGTTTGTAATAAATTATAATTACAAAGTAGCCTACATTTTAGGAGAAAAAACAAGACATAATTGTCTTACCAAGCAGGGGTTTCATTGAGTAAAATGTGATATGAATATTACGTATAGTAAGAAGTACAAATTAGTACAAGTTATCAGTCTGTCAATGCGGTAAATGACATGACGGCATAACCTTACTCATCCTCCGCCTCCACCACTGGGGGTCCCATCATGCAAGGTCCAGGCAGCCACTTTTTCCAATCCAAAATATAATAGCAGGTCGCTAAATTTACTTTAAACTGAAATAAAATTCGATAACAGAGAATAAGCAGAATTTCCTTAATGGTATTCAAAACAATGCCAAAACTACAACGGTAAAGATGGCTATGTTTTCAAGCCAGCAGTATCTAGCAAGCAAGTAGTGCAAATGAACGTGATCAGTTCTCGTCTCTAGATCTCCCAACATCTGCTAGCTTTTGTCCAGGGTAACATTTTGTTTATACACCATTCATAGGAGCTTTTATGTAACTTTTATATTTGTCATACTCACAGCCTTAACATTGGTCTAACCGTCTTCTCCCCCAAATTTACCATTTTCTGTGAAAAGCTTAAACTTGAGCTTCGTAACTTGCGAGAACTCTGTAACGTAGAAATATTTATGATTGGGCCTACCTCTGCAGTGGTAAGCTAATCAATTACGATTTTCTAATATATATATATATATATATATATATATATATATATATATATATATATATATATATATATATATATATATATATGGGCCTGATGGGGTCCCTCCTGTTGTTCTCAAGAACTGTGCTTCTGTGCTTACACCCTGCCTAGGCAAACTCTTTCGCCTTTGTCTGTCAACTTGTACCTTTCCTTCTTGCTGGAAGTTTGCTCTCATTCAGCCAGTCCCAAAGAAGGGTGACCACTCCCAACCCTCCAACTATCGTCCAATTGCTTTAACGTCCTGTATTTCAAAAGTTTTCGAGTCAATTCTTAATAGAAAAATTTTAAGGCATCTTTCCTATCACAACCTTCTTTCCGATCGTCAGTATGGGTTCCGTCAGGGACGCTCCACTGGCGATCTTCTCACCTACCTTTCAGACTCCTGGTCATCCTCCTTTCGGGACTTTGGCGAAAGCTTTGCCATTGCACTTGACATCTCAAAGGCTTTCGATCGAGTCTGGCATAAATCTTTAATTTCCAAACTGCCCTCCTACGGTTTCTATCCTTCTATCTGTGCCTTCATCGCTAGCTTCCTTTCTGGTCGTTCTATAGCCGCTGTTGTAGACGGCCATCGTTCTTCTCCTAGATCTATCAACAGTGGTGTTCCTCAGGGCTCTGTCCTATCACCAACTCTCTTCCTTTTATTCATCAATGATCTTCTAAGCTGTACATCTAACCCTATCCACTCATACGCTGATGACTCCACCCTTCACCTTTCCATTCGGTTCCCGCAACGCCCATCTCAACAGTTACTTCAAGAAACAAGGGATGAGGCAATGGCACACCTAATGTCTGACTTGGCTCGTATCACTGACGGAGGTAAAATAATATGGTTGTCTTTAATGCATCTAAGACTCAGTTCTTACACCTATCAACCCGACAAAATCTTCCACAGGTATACCCATTAATGTTTAATAATATTCAGCTTAATCCTGCATCATCCTTGAACATGCTTGGGGTTTCATTTACTCGGGACTTATCTTGGAAAGACCATATTACATCTCTTGTAAAATCTGCTTCCAAGAGATTGGGTGTGCTAAGCCGACTCCGCTCTTTCTTGACCCCTGCACAATTGTTGACTCTATACAGAGGTTTTATCCGCCCCTGTGTGGAGTACAACTCTCATGTGTGGGGAGGCTCCCCACATGCAGCTCTTCTCAATAGGGTGGAGTCAAAGGCTTTTCGTCTCATTAACTCTCCTCCTCTTACTGACTCCCTTCAACCTCTGTCTCTTCGCCGCACTGTTGCATCTTTATCTCTTTTCTATCGCTACTTTAATGGTCACTGCTCCGCTGAACTGTCTGCTTGCATTCCTCCACCTCTACGACGGGCGCGTAGCACCCGTCTGGTAGCAAACTCTCATCCCTTTTCTGTCCAACTCTCTAATGCAAGAGTTAACCGTTACTCCCAGTCTTTCATTTATGCAACAAGTCAGCTCTGGAACTGTCTCCCTCTGTCTGTATTTCCTGCTGCCTATGATCTCCAGTCTTTCAAACGCAGTGTGTCCAGGCATCTCAAAATGATCGGATCTTGAATTTGGCTCTCTCTTGTATTTTGTTTTTCTCTTGGAGGGAACTGTTACTGCGGGCCATGGCCTTTGGTTCCTTCTTCCTCGCATTAAAAATATATATATATATATATATATATATATATATATATATATATATATATATATATATATATATATATATATATATATTGTGCAGACTTTAGGGTATAAATTTTACATCTTGGCCACAAGCCCTCATTATAAATAATAATTATTTTCTGCACCTCGTCCAAAATTTCCATAAGGCAGTTCTGTCCGTCCATTTTTTATTTGTTTTCCTTTAACATAGATTATTAATGGAGAGTATGGAAAGTGAAGTGGAGTTCAGCTCGCCGATTCCAGCTTCTTTATTAGGAGAATGTCGGCCGTATTGCGAAAAATTTGTGACTAACGGAAAGGCAAGACCCCCAGTAGTTAACGACAGTTCTGACGGAGTTAAAAGATACATTTTAGATAGTTAGTTGAAATGGATTCATGCCTATTGACTAATGTCATAAAGGCAGATAAGAATACAGGAGTGGGAAAGGGTGAGCACCATCCACTCATCTGAAATTCCTTCCAGACCTCCGTTCGTACTGTTGGGTGGACAAAGGTAGACAAACTACGTCTATCACTGTAGGTGTAGGAGAACCCAGTGGTGTAATGGTTAGCACATCCAGCCCACAAATGAACAATTCATAATCGTTTCCTGGTCCGGTTAGACTCTTGGACACTGCTTGTTTTCCCTGTATCGCTAGTTCCTACTCATCCACATTGGCTGTGGAACTGGATAAAAATCTAATTTTTAATTGTTGCATTCTAGGGGAAGATTATGAGAGTAAAAGTTTATCGAATGTCTTAATGACACTCTGGTAGTCGAGTGGCATTATACCTAAAAGCCTTCTCTTTTTCTGTGTAGGAGGGAGACAGTATTAGGGTTAGGCTGGAAAGGTTAAGCAGATCAATAAGGAGAGTGGGGGTGGTGGCTGTTGTTGCGGTAGTGGATAAATATGGTGGTGTTGGTAGAATGTGAGTTGCTGTTTATAGTAGTGATGATTCTTCTCATCACTTATGGTGGTTGTGGTGGTGGTTGTAGTTGTTCTTGTTTGTGGAGGGGTGATGGTGGTGGTGATTACTTTAGTTGTTCTTACTTCTTCCAGATTCCAATGACGTATAAACCTAGTTGACTCTTGCAGTCCAGTGACGCATTTTGTACTCTTCATTTCAGTGCTATGACGTACTTTGTAGTATACTCTTGCTAGCTCCAAACCACCGCAAATTGACTTAGCATCTACACACACAGAATTGCTATGGGAGAGTTGTCTGTCATGCTTGGTGTTTCCACCTCTACCAAGTGAATTTCTGGGGCAAGGAGTAACTGGCAACTCCTCTAGTGTTGGCGGGAGGTGGTGAAACACTCAGCACGTCAGTGCTTGCCTAGAAGCGAGGGTGGAAGTATATGTTCCCGTAGCTCCGAGCTTGCACCTCCCTGTTTTTTCGTATGCATTACTGTTTGCCCTGTTATTTTCTTAGAGTCGAGTTGCCATGCCTGGAAAGTACTGCTTAGGGGATAAGAGGGTCCGTATCATTGCATGGATGCAGAATAATGTCCCTATCAACACGATCAGTGAACGTACTGGACGAGCAAAGTCGACCATCATGAAAATTCTTTATGCAGCGAGCAGCCTGCCTCTTGAAGTCGTACCCGAGCACAAGCATGGCGGTGGAAAGAAGAGGACGACTTCCAGAGGTACAGATGCTCTTCTGAAGAGGGAAGTAATCAAGAATCCTCGACTGACAGCAGCAGAATCGAAGAGAATGGATCCCCTGCTGTTACATCTCAATTTGAACTATCCAACCTAAGTCTGCTAATACCAAGTCGGATCAATTTCCTTCTAAAACAGCTCCAAGCTTGCGCAGGGGGTGGAGCATCGGAGTGACGTCGACTGGCTCTGGCACGAAATCCCAGTGTTCAGTTGACTCCTGACCATGACGGTGAGTGTATGCTTGCTCCACTTATCAGACCATGACACATTTTCAGTCCGGAGAAGTGAGGGAAGGGACTGAAATGTGTGAGGGAAGGTGTTGGGGTGTGAGGGAACCTACTGCTATATTATAGGGTTAAATGAGTCCGCACTTCTTCCCCTTCTTCATTTTCCCTTATCATAAATGTTTAATTTGAGTCTGCCCTTTTATACATTTTCTGTCATTTAAGCCAGCTGACGTCACACAAGCCACGTCTCCCTGCGCACTGACGGAAAGTGAACCGACTTGGTATTAGTAGACTTAGTATCCAACACCGTATGCTGAAGGAGCCGGGTTTGCCAAGCTGCACCGCAGCCAAGAAACAGCTTCTCACTGACCGCCTGAAGAAGCAGTGCATTCAGTTTTTACCAAAAAGTATGCACACTGGACATCGGATGAGTGGAGAAAAGTTATGTTTTCCGATGAAAGCACATTTCAAGTGTTCCAGGTGCGTTCTGCCAAGGTTCATCGCCCTGCCTCCCGTAGTCAATATGACCCTGCTTACACGGTGCCGACTGTTAAGCACCCACAATCAGTAATGGTATGGGGGTGTTTCTCAGGTGAAATGGGAAGGGGAGGCCTCTACTTTCTTCCTAAGAACTTAATGATGAATGGTGGTCTGTACATTCAAGTTCTGAAAGATCATTTGTTAAACTTTTTTGCTATTCATGGGTGCGACTTTTTCATGCATGATTCAGCTCCATGTGACAAGTCAAGAAAGGTGACAAAATGGCTTCAGGATAATTGAATTGAGGTCCTCGACTGGCCTGGCAATAGTACGGATCTAAATCAGATAGAAAACTGCTGGGCAAAGATGAAGAAAATCATGGCAGAGAAGAAGACACCCAATCTGGACAACCTCAAGACTGAGCTGACAAATGTTTGGTGCAAAGAAATGTCCTTAGATTACTTTAGAGATCTAAGTGATTCCATGCCAAAAACGCACTCAACTAGTCCTGAAAAACAAGGGAAACACGATTTCATATTAATGAACTGCATTTCATGAACAAACATTGTGATATACTATGATTTCTGTGTTTTTTAATACCTTGTGGGGGGAGGTCCTAAGTCAGTTTGCGGTAGTTGTAACTCAGTTTTGAAGAGTTTTCGAATGACCGTGGTTACACACGGCCTTCATTAACATCTCACCAACTATACGTCTTTCCACAGTTGAACTAAATCATTTGGTGGTGTAATCGCAATTGAGAGGTTCCCTTTGTTAGGGTACACTTCAGACAAAGTAATTCGACTAGGGAAAGACTGTTAGACTGAGTTAGATCGGCTGTCTGGCTCCCACACACAGACAGGTAATCGATCTTCGCGCCGTAATCTAATCTCTCTGTCCTGTGCCTCGCTCAGCCTCTTCCATCTCCTCAGTAAGGCGGATCTTCCTCCCCTCGGCATTCTCAGCATTTCTTGATACTTATTACAGTGTTTTAAACGATGACATTTTACACCCTTGTACCCAGTAGTGCAGCGTTTAAACTGCATCAATCAGCACGTGCAGGTGAGGCTATGTGCTTGTGTATATATGTGAACAGTACGTTTTAAACAGTTTTAACATAATATGGACTGAACTTTATGAGAGGATTGAGACTCAAATAAGGAGCAATCAACTATATTTTCAGAAAAAAATTTCAAAGGTGAAGATTACAAAGCAAGGCCATCTTAAAATGTTAAATGAAAATCAGTCCTAATGGAAGGGCTGAAGGTCTGGCAATGACGAAATGGTTTGATTTTGAAAATAATTGGGCTATATTCATGGTCGCTAGCAAACGTCAAATATTCGGCCTTATAGCCCACTTTAAATATCTGAATCAAACTTAGTCATCAATCTGCCAGAAGTAATGTCATTTTGAAAATAAGTCAAAGGTTAAGTTCATAAGGGAAGGTCAACTCGAACAGCTTTAATCCGGTTTGGATTTGTTTGGTGGGAAAATTGAAATAATTCGGTTTGGGAGGACAGCCGGTTAGACTTGAAAGTCCAAAGCAAGATCAAAAGCCTAGCACTTAGATTGACTCCACGGTGCAGATGTTCTACTCTCCTAGTGCTTCATTTTTATTATTCTAATCTTGTTTTATACTGATAAATGTATTATCATAGCTTAGTCCATTAATTGGAATTAAGCACCAGTGAGTCATATTCAATCTCTTCTTTTTATTTGTTGTTGTACTATATATTAGTTGTACTTAGAAGTGACTGAAAATTTCTAAGGCAGCGTGGAAGTGGGTGGCAAAAGGCGTTTGTTTGTTTGTTTGTTTGTTTACAGATTTTCTGCACCTATAATGCAGGCCGGGCGATACATTAGCCCTGTCAGTGGGGAATGGGCTGATTAAAAAATAGTAAGGGCGGAAGACAGGGCCTGGGGATTGCCCAGCACACACGCCCTGTCTCCTGGCTGGCTTTGTGGTGTGTGTGGCAAAAAGCATATCATATTATGTATGTTTTGATACAGAGCTTCTGAAAAGAGCAGAATGATGATTCTGTCACATGTCTGTCAACTGAAGCACATATGTTCTTATAAATACTTACGACAGACTTGATACTCTCAAATATTAAAAGCAACCAACACTGATCTAGAAATTAAAGTTTAAGAAATCCTTCAGGCTGGATGGGCCACTCTTAAGTTGAACAATTCTGTCACCTGATGGAGAAAAACACTAAACTGGAAGATCACCATGGTAAAGAAGTTAATTAAATCACTTTCATAACCTCTTTCGATTAACGTAACATCGTTCTTTACTTCAACAAATGCTTCGCGGCCCTGCCCTGCCGTGCTGCTGTGAATTTGCTCCTGCAGGGGGCTCTTGGGCTTCACCCTCAATATCATTTGCATGGAGATACAATGGTTTCGTTTCAATCATGTTGTAAAGGAACAGAATGACTGAATATATAAGGAAGTTGTATACATAGCTGAATGTGCAACATAACACTGGGACAATGGTGCTAAATTTTATTTTTATATTTAAATTTCAAATACCGTATTTGTGTGCTAAAAAAAAATTACAGTTTTAAGGGTTTCATGTTTTCCCCCCCCTGCCCACCAGAACTTGTTTCAGATACACATGACCTGCTCAGAAACTGTGCGACTGCTTGCAATAGCTTTTGCTCCACTGAATGCAGAACTATATATCATTGCCAATTATATTCATTTTGTTGAACAAAACATGATACTGCGCAATATTTTAAATGTCCAAATGAGGGCCTTATTTCCAATCATGCTTCCCGCTGGTCAGAACCAGTGAATAGATGTTTCATGGCTGGACAACCATTATCGACGTTCCAAGAAATGGAAAGCCAATGGGGACACTTATTAGAGGGTAAAACTGCTTTTGAATATTTCAATCGACGAGAAACTGAAATGTGCCCATTTGCGACCTAGTGCAACCATCCTGCCTAGTTTCATCGCAATCTCTTTTTCCGATTCCGGCTGTGCTACATACACAAACAGACGACTACAATAATTTGATATATTGAGTGTTTCGGTACCCGTGTTATCATAATCTCTACAACCCTTAACACTTAAAAAAAAAAAATGTATATCCATTCTGTTCCCTTGTTACAGTATTCTTAGTATTCCCATCCCCTTCTTATAGTATGTTCAACATTCCTATGACCTTGTTACAATAGTTTCGTTAGTTTGTTACATTATTCCCAGCAATCCTATTTTTTTTAACGATATTTTTAATATTCGTTCACTCTTGATACAATGTTCTAAGCATTCCTGTATCCATTACAGAAACATTTTCAGAAGCTTCTATATACTTGCTGCAATACTCTTAGCATTCCTATACGCTTTTTACAAAATTCCCGGTATTCCTTTACCCTTAACAATATTTTCAGAATTCGTGTGCATTGTACATTGTTCAACATTCCACTGTCCTCGTTGCAACATTTTGCTCTTTCCTGTGCCTCTGTTTAACATTTACATTATTCCCATAGTGTTGTTACAATATTTTCAACTGTTTATATACTCTTTTCCACGATTATAATTAGCTCTTGTCCTCTCATCCTTTTTTTAAATTATTATTTCAGGATTTCTTGTCATCCTTTTCATTATTCCCAGATCTTTATAAAATTGTCCTCACCAACCCTACATTTTTATTAACTGCACTTCTGATACTGTATTTTTCATCCACAGATTCGTATGACATTGTATTCAGCATCCACAAATTCTCAAACTGCCATCAGCATCCCAAAATCCTCACATAATTGCATTCAGTATCAGAAGATAGTGGTAGGTGGTGGCGACCATCATCCACACACTTCATGTAGTGCTGCCTACTTCTTCCTTAGTCTTTATCATTCTTTTCCTGTGCAAGCCCTCCTCTCTTCCTATTTCTCCCATCTTTCCTCTCACTTCTTATTGCTTTTCTTTCCTTTACAGGTGACTTTACATTGAGTGATATGCCAAATGGTTTCCTGTAAGCCAAGAAACCATTTACAACGCTGGGTGGTAACCATATAACCAAACTATACGTGCTCCCTACGTGTCAACAAGTGGGTTGGTGGAGGGTTAGTGCCCCTCCCCGTAAAACAAATAACGCAAAGTCAAATGGCTATTCCTTGTGGGATTATGGCGTCTGGCAAAAGGTAGATAGATAGAAGATTCTTATAACACTGTACTCACCCATCCTAGATTAGTATACGATTTTCTTCAGCTTCCCTAGTTTCTGTTAGCAGCTTCTTTTTCCTTTTAGATTCATATAATGCAATCTTTAATCTCCTTAGATACTTAAAATTGTCCTTAGCATACCATGATTCGTGTAATTTTCGTCCTCGGCATTCCTAACCCTCTCTTAATGAGTTCTCAAACTCATTCTCAGCAATTCAAACCTTTCATTCATCGCTGGCAGCATCCTCATTTTCCTTGACCCTTATCTCAATATCCTCATTAAAAGGCTGCAAGGGTATTGCATGAAGGTGTGCCATTAATGATGTATGCGTGTGAGACTTTGGTAAGGCCTGGGTTTGAAAAGCTCAGAGTGCTGTGGAAATGACACCATTAGAGAATTTGTATCGGCTGCGAAGACTGCATTAGGAAGAGTTGCATAACTTATGTTTAGTAAAGACGTCTACTAAATGAAAAGGTACAAAAGAGGGTGATTAAATAGCATAACCTCGTAGCAAGAAAGGATAGAACTAAGGTGCCAAAGTGGAAATACGTGAATGAGCCTGAAAGTAGAAGGTGTGGTAGACCACGAGAAAGATGGAAGGGTAATGTAAGGAACATGAGTGTGTGAGAAGGCGAGGTATTATAGGTAAGCAAAGAAACTAACAATGTATCAAAATAAAATGATGAAATATATATCATGAAAATGCAGAGAAGAAACAGTTGCATTTTTTGATAGGAAGTTTCCAGAATGGTTTTCCTTAGGTGTTCATGAAAAGTAAAACATGCAGACAGTAATGCTCGTGAGGTTTAGACAGGACTTCAGGAGCATGGATGATGCGTGTATGGATGTACGACTCTTTTCACCAGAGAAGTTATTTGGAGGTTCTCCAAATTCTGTGTTTTTCTTTATTTCTGAATCCTTTGCTATCCCATCTCTTAACTGGGAATTAGGGCGGTATTATTAAAGCTAAGAGTGAGAAATTGTAGACGGCCCTCCCAGGTTTTACGATAATTTCGCTTGACGATAATTTCTTAAGTATATGGCGATAAAACACGCGAATAATTTGTGATGCCGAATTATGAGCTCAAATAACTGTAGCTGTACAATAAAGGACAGTCAGTAATTAGGGGCTTGCTCCCATCCACGCATAAGTTTTTCAGTATACGGTGGTAAAAGTTGACGATGATGATACTGATGATAATAAATTCAGCTTCGGTACGCTCATAAGTTCTGTAGATGTAGTTAGAGTAGACAAAAATTATCTGAGCAAGTAAAGGTAATATTCGTAGCAACTTGTCACAAAGTTAATATTCGGGTAACAAATACAAATATATGAAAACAGAATAATTCATGCGGAAGAGATAATTATTAATTATTTAAGGTTTGCTTTTTTATTGTGTGTGTGTGTGTGTGTGTGTGTGTGTGTGTGTGTGTGTGTGTGTGTGTGTGTGTGTGTGTACTTATGTACGAGTGAGTTTGTAAACGTGTTTACCTGTGTAAATGTGTTTGTATATGTATTTGCACGCGCGCGTGCGTGCGTGCGTGTGTGTGTGTGTGTGTGTGTGTGTGTGTGTGTGTGTGTGTATGTGTGTTTGTGTGTGTGTGTGTAAGATAATTCCACAGTGTATGTTGTTGCGTGAGTTGCCAACATATTGCCTCGTCGTTAAGAAAGCCAGGAATGTGTGTAGGACAAACTGGATGTGGAATGGGGACGGACATGACCTCTTTACACACACACACACACACACACACACACTCTCACACACACACACACACACACACACACACACACACACACACACACACACACACACACACACACACACACACACACATACATACATACACACACACGACCCCTTCAATACGAGTGTTAATTTATTCTTACTCCCGTCAGCCGAATTATGTAGCCTCAGGAAAATATGTCACTGTTAATGGTTAACTGAAGGCTGTATTCATTCTCTGCAGTTGACAAAGTCCCTCGACCGAAATACAATCGCCTCGAGATATCAATAACAGTATTGGTCGTAGCTGGAACTCCATGTTTTTCTCAACGCGAAGTAGGTGGACTGAAACGAAAGCTGTCATCTTCCCGCAGTCCACCATCCTCCTTTCCTGGGACTGAGAGGTAGATGAGGAAAGCTTGTATAGCCGGACAACTCCACTACCCGGTTTTATCGGTACCACCACATGAAGATTTCCCTCTTTAGTAACTAGGAATAATAAAATATAGAAGACGTTTTAACAGTGAAGGGTTACACTTAGCACTGCATTATGTTTTCATGTATGCAGTCTGTACTGTGATGCATTTATCGACTATGAATTAAACTCTAAGGATCATAGTCTATCTATCTATCTATATAACTACTGTAGGCTGCTTCCCCCAAGGAAAAGGAGGTAGCCGAGACAGGACGACACACTCCCCATTTACTCATTCATTCAAACACATTCAATCGCATCTTAGCCCCAGAGGGGAGAAGGGACAGATCCTCACCGCATCACACCACACAAGGATCAACTGCGCAGTGCAGTCAGTGACATCCACAGCAGGACCCGACAGCAGAGCTTGTTTACCTCTGCCACATCATAATAGACCCATCCCCTTACCCGCAACTGACCTGACTAGCTGATCAGACCAAATGCGGGAGAATATCCCCTCAGGGCTGTGTCATCATTTATTCATTCACAGTTTCTCTCCATTTATTTTTGTCACACACAGCCACTCTTCCTTGCTCAACAGACATGCCTCTCGCATCCAGCACTCTCTTCACACTGTCCATCTATCCTATTCGTGGTCTCCCTATCAGCCTTACACCTCTCACATCAGATCTAGTTATCTTTTTCACCAATCGCTCATTATCCATTCTCTCCATATGCCCAAACCATCGCAACACCCTCTGGTCAACTCTACCAGCCATCTCCCGAACAACTTCAGTTCTCCTTCGGACTTCATCATTTCGCACGCAATTCATACGCGTCACTCCACGCATACTCCTCAGACACCTCAACTCCATTACATTCAAACTTTTCCTCTCTGTTATGCCCATATTCCATGTTTCAGCCCCATATAACGCAGTCGGTACCACAACACCCTCATACAGCCTTCTCTTTACATCCATTCTAAGCGAACGACATCTAAACACTTTTTTCATTCCTCCCAGCATCTTACCTACTTCATTCATTCTAAACTTCACTTCTGCATCTATTCTTCCATCCACAGCAACATGTGACCCTAAATATTTAAAACACTCTACCTCCTCAAGCAACTCACCATTCACAACTATATTCATCCTCCTACCATCTACCAACCTCGTACACTTCATCACTTTATTCTTATTCTCATTTACTTTCAATTTCGTCCTATCACACACCTTTCCAAACTCCTCTACCAACTGTCTCAATCTCTCATCTGAATCAGCCACCAGTGCAGTATCATCTACAAACAGCAGCTGCTTCAGATTCCACTCTCCACCATCAACATTCAGCAGACTCAGACCTCCACCTAAAACTCTTGCATTCACCTCCCTTACAACACCATCCATATAAATATTAAACAACCAAGGCGACATCACACATCCCTGTCGCAGCCCCACTCTCACGGGAAACCAATCACTCACAGCATTTCCCACTCTTACACACGCTCTACTATTTACATAAAAACTTTTCACCCCTTTTAGTAACCTACCATCAAGTCCATACAATCTTAAAACAGTCCACAAAGCCTCCCTATCAATTCTATCATACGCTTTCTCTAAATCCATGAATGCCCCAAACACATCCTTGTCTTTTGCTAAATACTTTTCACACATTTGTCTCACAGCGAACACCTGATCCACGCATCCCCTCCCTCTCCTAAAGCCACACTGCTCATCACCAATCACTCCCTCTGTACCCTCTCTAACTCACATAATTAACACTCTACCATACACCTTACCTACAACACTCAACAGACTTATACCCCTAAAGCTAGTATATTCATACTTATCACCCTTGCCTTTATACAACGGGACCACGAAAGCACTTGCCCAGTCAATTGGCACCATACCTTTCACATGTGGTATATTCTTTGCAGCACCTCTTTATTGGTGATTTTACTTTTGCCGGTAAGTTGTTTATATTATTTTTACATACATAAATTACATTAATAACATTCAAGAGGACACTGATGTGTGACATGCAAAGAAATCGCAATGGAAGGGGTTCTAATAAAACCCCAAACCCAGTCAATAGGAAGCCTGGGTATGAACGTTAATTACAACATGAATTTTGAACGGCGTAAGAAAGTTCTGGGAGTCACTGGTGCATTGGTAGCATATCCAGCTCCCATTTGGATGACTCAGAGTTCGATTCCTTGGCAGATCAGACTCTCTGTAAAACTTTATTTCCTCCCATGTTCTTGCTCACCACGTAGTAGAAATGGGGACCTGAATGTAATTTCAGTGGGCGCGTGTCGCACTCTGAGGAAATGTTGGACATTAGCAAGAATTAATTTAATGTCTGCCATAAGGACCGTCTTGTTGTTGATAGGCATTCATCCTAAGACTTTTCCTTCAAAGAAGCACTCCAATACTATGGTGCCGAGAGGGTAAGAGGAGGTGGGAATCGTTTATGGGTAGACAATGTTAGAAAAGGATTTCTTTCCTTTTTCTTTTTTTCTTTTTTTTTAGGACATTAGATGAGAAGATGAATCTTATGAACTTATCTCTCCTGTTCCGGGGGTTACTTCACGTGGAACAGTATTGGGAAGGCCCTTGACATCCCATGCAGTCTGCAGACTCAGTAGAGGACGATGTTGGATATTTTCGACAGTTAATTAAGAGGGGAACTCCAGGGTGTGGAAATACGACCTTCAGGATTGAGTTAGTAGGCTGAGAGTGGTACTTTAGGTTCCCTTCCCGCAAAACCCCACTCGCAATAATATTAGGCCAATGGTTCTTGACCTTTTTTATGTCACGGACCCCTTCGAGAAACTGGTGAACGCTATGAACCCCTTCCTTACAAAAATGCACATAAGCACAAACGCAGCATTTTGCATGCAGTGAATATACATTATTTTATTGAAAACTATCTCACGCAGTGTATCACAAAGTATAAAACAGTCTTTACAAAGAATTATGTGTCTCACTCTTTTTCATGCAAAAACTAATGGCCACTCGAAAAAATGAAATACATCCAACCTGAGCAAATTAAACAAAACAAAACTTTAAGTCTTCTCAAAAGTTCATTTCAGTGAGAGAGTTGTTGTTGCTGTTTGGTTTGAATAAGATGAAATTATGGAATTGTCTTTGACTAGGCAACACGCATGTCATCGTTGACATCCATTTGATTTCGACTTTTCAGTTTGATAGACACAAGCGCTGAAATCCTTGACTCACAAAGGTATGTAGTTGCAAAAGGAATCAGAGCACCCATAGCTCGCTTTGCCAGATGAGGGTAGGCTTGTGTCAACGAACACCAGAATTCTTCAAGACGTCGAGTTTGTTTGTTTGTTTGTTTGTTTGTTAATGATGCCAAACGGCATCATGCAATCTCGCTAAATTGTTCTCAATTATTCTGACCTTCACGGACCCCCTGTATCCCATCCATGGACCCCAGGTTAAGAACCCCTGTATTAGACAGTAATGGTTCAGTTAACTTCCGAAAATGTACCACTCCATTATTCCTGGCTGACACTGAGCTCTGCAGGGTTGAAGATCATAGGCCTTGTTCTGAATGGCATAGGAGGCTTTGTAGCAGCTATAGCTCAAGGGTTTATTATTTATTATGCTTATCACACCTTACCATTCTCCTACATGTTATTTAGATCGTTCTGTATCGATACAGTCTGGATTACCAAAATTTGAGAGGATGTTTATGTGTAAACGATAAAATGAAGGGAAAGACGTGCCACAAGATCTCCAAAGTCACTTAGAAAACGATTACATATTTATAACTTTACGTGCGGAAATCAATAGGACCATAAATATGGGGAAGAACAGTATCTGCTGAAGTAGGCTATGTGTGGCAAGCGTGACTATGACATTCAACCGTTTAACTTCTTTCTTACGCTTATTAGGGTTACTTCTAACTCGTTTAACCTCCCTTGCTGCCTTCCATGACTTTTAATCTGTGTCTCTGCTCAACAGAATTAAGTCGGAAGGTGATAGCAATAATAAATTAACTAATACTTCATAACAAACCCAGTACACATGCAACATCCCTTCCTGAAATACTGTATAGCAGCTAGTTATACCATTACGTATAATTTTGCCTTTCCTTCATCAGTATTCCATGCCTTCCCGTAATCTGCATTAAATCGTCTGATGGTAGGAGGAATAGGATGTAAATGACGTCATCACAGTGAATTTAACAAACATTTAGCATCCTGACATCGTGGGTTGTTGCGTTATACTGCTGTGTGTATTTTTGTCTTGCCCTGATTATTACTGCTGATAAACGTTTCCGGGTTCGTGGCTAGGAACGTTTTCATGCTTAGTTGTTTATATCTGTCGTGACTCCCTTGTGTGTGTGTGTGTGTGTGTGTGTGTGTGTGAGAGAGAGAGAGAGAGAGAGAGAGAGAGAGAGAGAGAGAGAGAGAGAGAGAATGGCGAGTGAACGACTTGGTGAGTGGGAGAGTTGGTGAATTAGGGAGTTGGCGAGTGGGAGATTGGTGAGTTGGCAAATGAGCTAGTTGGTGAGTGGGCGAGATGGCGAGTTAGCTAGTGAAAGTGAGCTGGTGAGTAAATGCGTTGGCGAGTGTGTGTGTATCAGAGAGATAACAAGTGGCTGCTGGGGTGGAGTGAGGCTTTGATGTTAAGCAGACTTTAACACAGTCTGCTGCACCTCTTCTTAAGGCCTCCCCACCCTTAAGTTCACCGCATAAAAATAAGGAAAAGCTCATTAAGGGCAAGGATCTCGTAAGCTTAGGACGGTCTCCAGGCACCTGTACTTTACCTGGTTATTTAGGTTTAAAGTGCCATACCTCTTTCAACCCGAGATCATCATTTCTCTCTCTCTCTCTCTCTCTCTCTCTCTCTCTCTCTCTCTCTCTCTCTCTCTCTCTCTTACGTAACATACGTTTATTAAACCATTGAATGATCTGTCATAACCAAGATGAAAATCAATTCATATTTAATCATCTCCACTTAGAAATACCACTGCTGAGCTAACTATAATCATCTGCTTTAATACTGTCTTATAAACTGTCAACAAGAATTTAGTTTATATCGATATAAATAAGATCCGACAATAAAAAGAAAAAAAAAATAAGACACACCGTCCATGAAACTCTCATAAAACAGCGTGCCAAAATTTTATTTGGCAGGAAATGAATCATAGTATTTGGTGCAGGTAAAAAACTGCCACGTTTCCTCTTTTGTGCATGGTAATAATAAACTCCAGAATACCAAAACGTGGCCCATGCAACATGCAGTAATCTTTCACAATTATAGGTTCTGTATGGAGCAAGATTTTGCCTAATATTCCACTGCGCCCGCTTCCCTTCTAGGGCATGTTCTTTTATATGATGCATCAGAGTGAACATGATGGGCATTATTTATGGGCAGAGAAATTTATCAAGTCCCTCTCAGCTTTCAAATATTAGCCGGCAGAGAGCAGTGAGACGCATAAGATGTGAAATATTATGAACATGCCAAGTATCTCCCAGCTTAGGAGTATTTGCTAGTGGAGGGATGTGGAAAAGCAGAAGAGGTGAAATGTTAGGAACAATCCAAACATCTTTCAGCACCGGATTATCTGACGACAGTGAAAAGTGAAAAGATGAAGAAATGCAATATTACTATGGATTTCAGAGGCAGTGGAACAGTGTCTTTCGGCAATAACTTTTTATCAAAGCGTTGGATTACGACGATATTTTACCAGGGTATGTTTCAGACCCCGACCTAACTGGCGTCTGTATGGTTTATTACCAAATGTGGAGACTTAAGGCACGTATAAGAGGAAAATAAGCATGCGAGGCGACTGTTTTACCCATTGCTGGAGCGAGGCTAGAAGGGCAATGCCCCGCCCCCTCACTCATATCGTGACATCACTTTGACGTTGTCTATATAGACACCGGCCCCTAATCATCGTATGGGTGAAATATTGGCAAGGGTAGGTGTCTGCTTTGGTAGACGGAAAATGTTGCCTATATTTGAAAAATAAGCCTAGTATTTTCGTATAGGCCTATAAGGAAGTTATCCATTTTTAACGCAGGGATGTGAATTATTGTAATGTTATCATCATCTATGGAAATACCATCCACTTGAGGTGTACAACTCCCTATATCCCCTGATTGAAGTACACTTACAACATTACAAATGTGTAAGTGACGAAACGTGTCATATATAAGTAACATGATAGCCTTACTTGCACAAATGACATGTTGCCTGTTACCGTCACAGTGGAATATATAGTTCAGCAAAGAGTAAGGAGACACGTATTTAATAAGGTTACATGCATATGAATTGTCAAGAAAAGTCAGTGTTTACGTGGTTACCTCGCCCACGAGGATGGCTCATTCTGTCGCCTCGCATGCTTATTTTACCCTAAGTTCCTTAAGTCTCCACAATTGGTAATAATCCATACCGACGCTAGGTAGGTCGGGGTCTGAAACATACTCCAGTAAAATATCGTAATTCAATGCTTTGATAACAAGTTATTGCCGAAAACCGGTGTTCCACTTCCTCTGAAACCCATAGTAGGTGAATTGCTGTCCCACACTGTAGCCTAATGGACATTCGCATAAAACCAGATGATAGTAAATTGATAAAAATCCTTGCTGTAAGAAAGTAAACAGCTACTTCAACTGATTTTCCTCGGTTACTATTCAGATCAACCCTCCAGACTCATCCATTTGGTCACAATCTGACCTGAAATGAGTAAGAGGTCTTTTGTCAGGTTACAATAAAATGCACGATACCAAGTCCAAAGTTTAGAAAAAATCCATTACAATCTATGTATAGCACACCTACAATTAGTTACACCTCCTCACTGGTCGGTTTATTAATCTTCTACATCATCTTATGCCTCTACAGTGGACGATTTTATCCAGATTAAATATACTCCTTAACAACCTACCATCAGCCCGCCTGGCCTCACTCAGTCCCCCAAATTAGACGATTTAGTTTATTCCAACCATATCCACTTAAGACAGTATCAAATCATTCATATTAGATGATTTTAAATAGCTAAGATAAACCCCCATCCCTCTGCACTCCTTTACATCTCAACATTATATTGTTAAAATCACCGCAGCCAAGGTTGAGAGACCTACAGGTTAACTCGCACGCATCCTGCTGGGCTGTGATGACGTCACAGAGCCCCCTCACCGTGGCCATTCCGTTAGGTTTGTGTGAGTGACTCTTAATAAGAAGTTTTTTACTTTATGCGATATGACTTTCGAGTTCCTTGCATTGTATTCTACAAAATCTCAGCCCTCTCATGATTTAAAAAAAAAAAAATTATTTCGTGATTAAAAAATGAAAAGAAAGGAGACAAATCGTGCGTGAGGATGGACTCTTAAGCCCTCTTTAAAATTATAATTGCCGAAACTTTTATTTTATGCAATATCACTTTCTCTTTTCTTTTATCATGTTCTACAAAGTCTCCCCTTTATAACAGCATAAGAATAACTCTGAAAATACAAATATTTCCTGGTGAAATATGATCAAGAAAGTAAAAGACTCGAGTGCACTAATGTGCTTTTTTAATTCTTACTTGTCAGGATAATTTTATTTTTATGGAATATCACTTTCACATTTACCTTTCATCGTGTTCTATAGTCTCAGCTTTCTAACAGTATAAAAACGAATCCAAAAATCCAACTATTTCGTGGTAAAATATGATCGGGAATACAAATAATTCGACTGCCCTCAAGAAGATTGATCAGTATTTATGTGAAAATGCATACCTATGTAGTAATAACAATTATGAAGAGTGTACTGTACTGCATACAATGGGATTACAGTAAAGTTAAGAGCTAGGAATATTACATTCTCATGAAAGATGAGCAGCAAATGTAAGGTTGTAGTATCATGCCATTTTTCATTACCTGTAGTGTCAGATTATTTTAAGTGAAATGTGCGTTGGTACTTTTTCAGTGTTGTGAAAAGCTACCAAGACTATCAGTTTACTTTGATGACACAGCAAGGAAGTGTTCAGTAAATCAGTTTTAAAAATTTAAAGCTGAAAGACAGAGACAGTAAATGAAATTCTTTAAATCTGAGCTGTAATGTTGTATACTCTCTGAAATAACTTACCTTTACTAACAAAATGCAGTTTTTTTTGTTTTGTTTTTGCTAAACAGTAAACCAATTTCAGTTTTGAGCTACATGTACAGTATCATCATTCACACAGCTCACCTCTCCCTGTCTATTGAAGAATACATTGCTTCTCCTTTAACCTCTTCACTACAGTAGCATATCTTCTATTCCATTTCTGTAGTCGTTCACATGAGAGACTTTTCAAACTTGACGGATTAGTTACAGTCTTCAATCATCCCTTCATTAAGTGGAGAGCTTAGCTTTGCCAAGCTAAGGAGAACCATTCCTAACCCTATTAATATCTTCCAGTTGCTTTAACATCCTGTGTCTCAAAAGTTATCGAATCTGTTCTTAACAAAAAATTTTGAAGCATCTTTCCTATCACAACCTTCTTTCTGATCACCAGTATGGGTTCCGTCTTGGATGCTCCACTGGCGATCTTCTCGCCTACCTTTCAGATTTCTGGTCATCCTCCTTTCGGGGCTTTGGCGAAAGCTTTGCCATCGCACTTGACATCTCAAAGGCTTTCGGTCGAGTCTGGCATAAATCTTTCATTTCCAAACTGCCCTCTTACAGTTTCTATCCTTCTATCTGTGCCTTCAAATACAGCTTCCTTTCTGGTCGTTCTATAGCCGCAGTTGTAGACGGCCATCGTACTTCTCCTAGATCTATCAACAGTGGTGTATCTCAGGGCTCTGTCCTATCACCAACTCTCTTCCTTTTATTCATCAATGATCTTCTAAGCTGCACATCTAACCTTATTCATTCGTACGCTGATCATTCCACCCTTCACCTTTCCATTCAGTTTCTGCAACGTCCATCCCATCAGTTACTTCAGCAGACAAGGAACGAGGCTATGGCACACCTAATGATTGACTTGGTTCGTATCTCTGACTTGGGTAAAAATAATCTTGTTTTTAATGCATCAAAGACTCAGTTTTACACCTATCAACCCGACAGAATCTTCGACAGGAGTACCCACTAGTGTTTAATAACATCCAGCTCAAGCCTGCATCATCCTTGTATCAGAACTCCATATTATAATTACAAATCATAATAGATAGATAGATAAATAGATAGATAGACAGCTCTATGTGAGCCTGGGAATAGGAAATGAGCTTGCAAATTACACTGAGGAAAGCTGACGACAGTGGCCAGTAAGGAGATGATGCAGTTAGTTCTCAGCAATCCACCCGTGAACAAAGCCCTAGTGACCATACACACACATACACACATACTCACATACAGGCTTCTTAAACTTTCCATCCACAAGGAACACACGTGATACGTCTCCTGTTTCACCAGAATTTAGGAAAGAGAGCTCAGAAGGAGACAAGCCATACAAGAGACAGGTCGCAGGGAGAAGGGCTTGGCAACTTGAGAGAGAGAGAGACAGAGAGAGCGAGACAGAGAGATAGCTAGCGGGACTGGACTCTATACTTCGCTGTGTGAGAGACTTGTTAATATTTCCAAGACAAATAAAAATAGTCCCATACTATTCTTTACCTCTCCTGTCACTACATGACAAATGGGAAAGAAGATTATCTACTACAAGCTACTCCAGTATAATAACCGCTCGTCCACAAGTCTAATATATATATAACTCAACCACAAAGGAACCACAAAGTCTTTTATGACATTTGGTAGCAGCGAATCTACGGACATCGTCTCCGAATCAAAAGCAAATTTCTACAAAAGCAGGCGAGACTCTACAAGATTAGCTTCAGTTCTACATTGAATTCCTACAAAATACAGCCTACAAGCCTATGAGCCTACAAGTCTACAAAACAACTCTATAATCTTCACGTAACTTCAAGCAGCAACAAGAAGAATATAAAACAAAGCAAGTAAAGAAGAGGAAAGACCAAAGCAACAAGCACACAAACCCCCACCACTCTCTCCCGCCTACTTCCATCGCTGACGCAGAGGTCAAGACGACGAAGCAAACACCAAGTCCATATTCACAACTCATCTTACTCACCCGTCTTCACTCAAGTTACTCATCGCTACTCATTCACTCATCACAGCTACCAGTGTGGGAAGCCGACGTCACCATGTGCTGAGATGACATCACAACGCGAGTCTGCCATGCCAAGCAACGTGTGACTGACACCAGGCACTTCTTACTCACTACTCATTACTCATTATTCACATAGCTCCTGCTCATACTCATTTATTTTCACAGTTAAGTTGGAAATTCGACGTGCTATGCTGAGATTTGCCTGGGACAGCTATTAACCACCACAAGCACCAGGCCATGGAATTTCCTGAGTAATATCGTCCATCAACACACCACTAGAATTATCAAGAGATCTTCAATCAAACCTGTATTTTTCTTCCGAGATCGACTTTTGTATCGACACACCTCTACGATCTGTATCAAGTGGGTAAAATTATACTTACTCATTTCTTCTCAGTGCTAAAATTAGCTATATTCAACTTATTTACTCATCTATTTTGCTAGGACATAAATAAACAAGAGGCGTATTTCATAACACCATATCTTAATGACAGGAATATTTTCGCCACCACCCACGTTAATACCAGATGACGCACAATTTGCCACAACAACAGACTCGCAATTAAGAGAGCCCCAAGGCAACACACCAGATGACACACAAATTGCCACAACATCAGACTCACAATTAAGAGAGCCTCAAGGCAGCCTACCCCTTGTACAAACCTCACCACACACTGAATATTGAGAAACAAATACGGCAGTTTCAGATGATGAGTGGGAAACCACCTCTGATGTAGGAAGTGCGGACTTTGCCGCTGCCTTGCACACGTATGCCAATACACTTAACAGGGTTCACCGGTCCGGTCGTACATATTCCACCATTCCCTCACACAACGATAAACACGTCCAAGTTGAATTAACAGGGCAAACAGTAAAAATGGTTCAAGAAACAAATACCGCTGATCTAACAACCACACCTTACGTGTTTGTGTATCACGAGGATAAAACTGCCCCAAAATTCTCTGGCACAGACAAAGATCGCATTGATGTCATTTCATTAGTCAGTCAGTGCGAACAAATGTTCATCAAGCGCCACATACTAGATGAACAAGAGAAAATTGCTATTTTTTTCATCTTGCATAAGCCAGGAAAGATGTCCAGCAAGCAATTTATTGCGCTCAGATAAGCTCCATCGTGCTAGGACATATGATGAATTTAAAACTGAATTTCTGAAGAAATTTTCTGGAGGTATGAACTTCTTGCCAGGTATAATTCCAGAATTACATAAAATTGTAGATCTTGTAAGGGAGCACACTACAAACCATGTGCTCAGTGTAATAACTGCTGATGTCTCCACAATCAAGAGAACTTTATTAGCTACATTGGAAAATTCTAATTGGATAACAGATGATGGAAAGATGTCCCCAGACCTCGTCGTGGACATCATTGGTTATGTAGCTGCCTTGTGTAAATTACCTGATAGGACCCTTAAGATCGCCAAGACGATCGCGTACATCCCAGGAATGTGCTTGCTAGACTTAATGAACGAGGTAGAGATGCAGTGCAGTAAAGCAGGTGTGGTCGACACACATGCACATTCTGGTAGAATCAGGGTACCTGAGACAGTATCAGCTGTGAAAACATCTACACCGACCCCAAACAGAGAACAAAATCGATCGCGACCAGAAATCAGACAGGCCAAACAAGCAAACGCGCCAAGGCCTCGTTCCCAGACGCCTTCCTACAGGCAGTTTCATAAGTTTTTGCGCAGCCCGAGCAGGTCTCGCGCCATAAACAACACTTCTTATGGGAAATCACCTCGTAGGTCACAGTCAAGGGATAGGTCCATTCTATGTCATTATTGTGCAAAACCAGGACACACAAGGTATGAATGCTTTATCAAGGCAAAAGAGGACAAACAAAAGACACAAGGAATTGGTCCTTACTGTAGGCATCACAGATACCAAGGGCACTGGACTAGTGATTGCAAAACAGTAGAAAAAATTGTGTCTATGTTCAAATCGGGGGAAGACCAAGTCATGACAAAAAACGAACAAACGTAAAGAAGAACAAGGCTAAACTTCACATAGGAGGCATGTTGGGAAATGAGTGTATCTTGATACCAGCTGTATGTGAGGATCAAAACGTTTCCTTATTTTTAGATACAGGCTCTCCAGTGAACTTAATAACACATGAAGAACTAAATAGAATTCTTAAAAATAAAAAGAAAGTAACCTTTCTGGATGAAGCTGATTTAGATTTATACACAGTAGATGGACAAGACATTACAGTGAAGGGTATGATAAGATTAAATCTCAGTTTCACAGAAACTACAAGACCATTCTCTGCATTTTTCTATATCGTTGAAAACTTAGCAATTAAAGCTCATATGTTACTGGGCTTAAGATCCATGAGAGCTGAGAACATAACTATACTCCCACAAATGAATGGAATAGACTTTGATAATGAATTCATAGAGGAAATAACTTCAGAGCCCTCACCGATTGGTAGAAGAGAGCCAAAAAGAATTGGTAATATTAAAAGCTTTAACAAACATACACAAACAGATGAGTGTATAGATCCACTCCCACCACCAACCACATCCTCCAGAATTAGTGACCCAGATAACAGTACAGATTTATCAATTTTTCCAGCCCATCTCACTAATGATTTAGTTATACCACCTAATTCATACATGAAGGTTACCATAAAGAGCAAATTACGGAATAGTACTGTTCTTGTCTTAGAAGAATTATGTAAAGTAAAGGGATTGTCAGTAGAAAACGCATTATGTCATACGAACGACGAAGGGCAAACTCAGATATTCATAATTAATCACATGAATGGGGAAGTTCAGTTGAAAAAGGGAACTTGCATAGTTAATACTGAAAAATGTCCCGCCCCTGTGAAGGAAATAGTTATAGCTGGAGTAACAAGTGAGATAAAATCTACGGATAGAGAAAGAATAAAAGAGAATTTAATTCACTCAGGTGAATTTGATGAAGAAAATGATTTGTTAACCCTGCTGGAAACACACAGGGACAGCGTAGCATTGTCCGGAGAACAATTAGGGTGTACTAACTTGATTAATCACATGATTAATGTGCACCCAGAAACACCACCAATTTTCGTACCAGCTTACCGCATACCACACTCCCAACGTACACTTGCAAATCAGTATGTCGATGAAATGTAAAAACTTGGAATTATTGAGCCTTCAGTCTCCCCGTGGAATGCCCCCTTATTCTTCGTGCCCAAACGAAATGGAGAAATGCGTGCGGTAGTAGATTACCGTAAACTAAATAATCACACAATCCCATGCCATTGCTAAGCGATGTTCTACAGAATATTGGTCCTGAGAATAATATATTCTCGACCATCGATCTCCTAAACGGCTACTATCAGATTCCTGTATCTAAGGAGTCACGTAAATACACTGCCTTTTCAACAAACAGAGGCCATTATCAATATACAAGAAGGCCAATGGGACTGAGGACAGCCCCAGGCACATTCCAGCGTCTTATGAATTACGTATTGTCCGGAATTTTAGGACAGGGAATATTTGTTTATCTTGATATTATAATCGCAACGAAGAATATTAAGGATCATCTCAGGAAATTAGACTTACTCTTACAAAAGCTCAGTGATGCTGGATTAAAAATTAAACTTTCTAAATGCAAATTTTGCTTTAAAGAAATAAATTTCTTAGGCCACAAATTAAGTTCTGATGGTATTCACACCACTGATGACAAAATACAGGCAGTGAGAGATTTTCCTGAACCCACTACGACTGACGAAGTTAGACAATTTTTAGGTCTGGCTGGGTACTATAGGTCATTCGTACCACAGTTCTCTCATATAGCCTTTCCTCTATTCCAACTACTCAAAAAAGATGCTGTATTCCAATGGGAAGAAGAACAAAAAAGGGCATTTAACAATCTAAAAATTAAACTAACAAATGCACCTTGTTTAGCATATCCAGATTACACAAAATCATTTCTTATTTGTACAGACGCATCAGTTAAAGGATTAGGGGCTGTACTGATGCAGGAAGATAAAAGAGGAAAGAATCAACCAATTGCATTTGCCAGCAGACAAACAAGAGGTGTGGAGAAAAATTATTGCACTACAGACTTAGAGGCACTTGCAGTGGTTTTTGCATTACAAAAGTTTCGAGATTTGGTATATGGTTACGAAATCCACTTATTCACCGACCATAAACCACTGGTGGGTATGTTTAAAGAAAAACTCCTTTCTGGGAGGAGAGCAAGATAGAAATGTACAGTTGAAAACTACATTGTACAAATTTATTATATACAAGGTAAAATGAACATAGTAGCTGACGCATTATCTAGGAACCCGAACACAATTCAGGTCGCGGCGTTAGATCTCAAAGGAAATATCCCAAACCACAAGGATATCGCAAAGGCACAAAGACTTGACCCAATATGGTCTAAAGTAATATACAAGTTAGAAAGTGGAGATGACATACAATTACCCAAACTGCATGTCCCACTTGAACAATTCACAATGGTCAATAATACATTATACAAAATTAACTTTAAACAACCAAAACGCCAAAGAAATACTAACCAGTTGGTAGTACCTAATGACATGATACCCCAAGTATTACGATTGATACACGACAGCCCACATGCAGGACATCCTGGAAAGGATAAGACATTCAACCAAGCCCAGCTATTATATTACTGGCCTTCATTACGAAAAGATATAAACAATCATATAGACAGATGCGAATCATGTGCGAAACACAAAGGATACCCAATCACACCTGCACCGATGGGTAATTACCCTGTACCACATCAACCATGGGACGTTGTCGTTGTTGATTTACTCAAGATGCCATTATCATACAATAATAACCTATACTTATTCGTAGCAACGGATCATTTTTCCCGTTATGTCATTCTTGCTCCAATTAAAGATAAGACAGCAGAGACAGTAGCAAAGGCAATAACAGATAATGTAATATGTCGCTTTACTACCCCAAAGGTACTAATAAGTGATAATGGAGGAGAATTTAATTCTGAGATCTTACAAGAAATATGTAAACAATACAACATCAAAAAGGTTAACGTTTTGGCCTATCACCCAGTATCGAATGGGTTGGTAGAGAGACAAAATAAAAAGGTATTAGATGTGCTACGACACATTCTCAGTGAAAATTATGCAAGCTGGGATGATTGGATTCCCAGAGTAGAAGCCTCAATTAATGGGTCTATAAATAAATCCATCGGTGACACACCACATTTCATTATATATGACACAGATAAAAAATTACCATATGAGCTCCTAGAAGGTGACAGCATGCCTATATACAATTACGATGATTACTCTAAACTCCGATTACGTGAATTCCAGGACATTCACAAAAGAGTCAAAAAACAATTAACGATGTCCAAGGAAGAAATGACGGAGGCATTTAACAAGAAGGCAAAAGATTCACCTATCAGCTTAGGAGACATTGTTTACGGTGTCATTCATACAAGAGACAATAAATTATCCCCAAAATTTGAGGGCCCATACAGAGTAATTAACATAAAAGCAAACGAAGTTTTAATTAAGTCACTTTCAAGTGGCGAGGAGAAACAAGTTCATATTGACCATTTAAAACGAGTTTGAAGGGAATTATCACACAAATATTCAGCCTCGGATACAACCGGACAGGTGAACGTACCTCAAGAAACCAAGCAAGAACACAACAATGATTACAAAAAGAAATTAAGGTCATATACCAAACAATCGAACATAGGTGCAACTGCTCCAATCAAATGTACAGTACATCATTTACGAGAATTAAATATCGATTTAAACTCCTTCTATAAATGAAATAACAATCAACAGTAACGCACATCATTACTATCATCGACCACAGCATTATAGGAAATTAATAGATTTTTTTTTTCGGTAGGTTACGATGAAGGGACTTATGCTATGGATTCTCCTCTACATAGCAAGAGGATATGCGCACTTAGACCCCCAAACATATAGTACGACAAGGATGCCTCATAGCTCCAACGGCCACGACTACAATCGTTAAGGACGTCATGAGTACTGAAATAAGTCTGGATTACTTGTATGACTTACCTACTTATCTAGACAGACTTGCGACGCCGATGCGAACTCTGGACTTCATGATAGGAAATTATGTTTCACAAGCACATAACACCAAGGAAGTGAATGAAATGGTAAAGTTAGCGAAATGGAAACTAGAACAGGCGAAGTCAACTATGCTCGTCATGATCCAAGATCTCCCATCTTATGGAACGGAGGTACTGAGCGACAGGAACAACATCACCCGTACTCGCCAAAAGCGCGGTTTGTTCGACCTGGGCGGCGCAGTTCTTGGGAACATCTTTGGATTGGCTACAGAGGATGACCTTAAAGAAATAAACAACGAATTTAATAAGATAGCTCAGGTACTAACATACCAAGATAAATTCATCACAGGACAGAACTCAGCAATGAAGACAATTGTGAAAAATCTGAAACAAGCAGAAAACGTAGCTCTCGAGAGTGTAGATAAAATAAATGAATTGGAGGGAAACGTTACACTTTTCCAACACTTCTCCATCATCACAGAACATATTGACACGATTCTACTACAATTAGAGAACACTAGAGATCGTTTCAGGGCACTTATGCAAGGAATTTCGAATGCTGGTGATGGCAAGATCACAATTGACTTACTCCCAGTTCATGAGCTACGTCAGATAGTTAGTCAAGGCATACATAAACATAAATTGAAGCCGTTGTTCCGCAGTAGGGAATTTATGCAATATTACCCGTATTTAGAAGCAACACTAACACCAACATCAGTGGTAGTTCATGTACCATTCATCACTGAAGACCTGTTCACAGTATACCAAATACACCCCTTCCCCTATAAAAATAACAACACTTTGGTCATCATCAACATCAACACAGACACCGAACTCATCATGGTCTCCAAGAGACGGGACACTGTCACTTTCGCAAGTGAATCAACGATTGAACGAAAGTGCCGCACATCCTTACATGCTGTTCATCTTTGTCCTGCGTACATTTTCACGTTTCAGCCTACTGATACAGTCCCTTGTGAAATGGCTATCATCAGAAATGACAATATTCATCATCATTGCAACTTCACTTTTGCTCCAGATAAACTTGTACACCATCAACGCATTGGACACTCACAGTTTTTTTATTTCCCTCATAACACATCAGTTTACATAGTCTGTCCAGATATACCACCATCTCATACATCAGCATCAGGATTATACATAGCACCAGACTACTGTGCGGTATTTACACCAGCCATGTCTACTTTATCCACCATCAATCACTACGCCATTCTCAATCATACACACAAACATTTCCACCCACTGCCTGATATGAACTTAAACATGAGCACAAGTATTAAGCTGACTTCACCTAAGTTTGAAACTATGCAGCTGATCAATGAAACAATGAAGCCCTGGGAAGATTTGAGTTTGAGTATGTTCAACCCATATTATGTGTATAGCCCAGCACCTACTGTCTTTATAATCGTCTGCATTGTAGTTGCAGTACTGCTGTTCGCAGTGCACAGAATGCATGCAAGAATTGCTAATTTGGAGTCATTATTTAGTGGGGGGAGAGTTAACACCAAAGTTAACCACCCTGAATGAAGTGTATATATTGTGAATATAGTATTATTTATATATATATATATATATATATATATATATATATATATATATATATATATATATATATATATATATATATATAAAGAAATACAAAGAAGAATGACCCATGTATGGCAGACCAGTACCATTATCTTCAAATGAAATATTAATAACTCTTACCATAATCTTAATTTTAAACTATTTTTTTTCTTGCACGTATACATTTCACTACAATAACCCAAGTACATACTGTATTACAGTTCAATAATTTACTTTAATGCATTTATTCAAATATGTATACAACTTGTTTAAAATGTAATATTACTGAATAATCACTATTTACTATGAATAATATATGTATACAATATTCATACAATTATGTTACTTTTACAATATTATGTATTTCACTTAATTAGCTTATAAGTTCATTATAATGTGTATATAATGTGTATTAATATGTTAGGACTATTGACTGTCGATGGTACGTCATTTTCGCGTGACCGAGCAGATATCAGAACTCCATATTATAATTACAAATCATAATAGATAGATAGATAAATAGATAGATAGACAGCTCTATGCGAGCCTGGGAATAGGAAATGAGCTTGCAAATTACACTGAGGAAAGCTGACGACAGTGGCCAGTAAGGAGATGATGCAGTTAGTTGTCAGCAATCCACCCGTGAACAAAGCCCTAGTGACCATACACACACATACACACATACTCACATACAGGCTTCTTAAACTTTCCATCCACAAGGAATACACGTGATACGTCTCCTGTTTCACCAGAAGTTAGGAAAGAGAGCTCAGAAGGAGACAAGCCATACAAGAGACAGGTCGCAGGGAGAAGGGCTTGGCAACTTGAGAGAGAGACAGTGAGAGCAAGACAGAGAGATAGCTAGCGGGACTGGTCTCTATACTTCGCTCTGTGTGAGAGACTTGTTAATATTTCCAAGACAAATAAAAATAGTCCCATACTATTCTTTACCTCTCCTGTCATTACATGACAAATGGGAAAGAAGATTATCTACTACAAGCTACTCCAGTATAATATCCGCTCGTCCACAAGTCTAATATATATATAACTCAACCACAAAGGAACCACAAAGTCTTTTATGACACTTGAACATGCTTCGTGTTTCATTCACTCGGCATTTATCTTGGAAAGATCATATTACACCTCTTGTAAAATCTGCTTCCAAGAGATTAGGTGTGCTAAGCCAACTCCGTACCTTCTTTACCCCTGCCAAGTTGTTGACTTTATACACGGGTTTTATTTGCCCCTGTGTAGAGTACAACTCTCTTGTGTGGGGAGGCTCCCCACATAGAGCTCTTCTCAATAGGGTGGAGTCAAAGGCTTTTCGTCTCATTAACTCTCCTCCTCTTACTGACTCCCTTCAACCTTTGTCTCTGTCACACTGTTGCCCCTTTATCTCTCTTCTATTGCTACTTTCATGGTCACTGCTCCTCTGAACTGTCTGCTCGCATCCCTCCGCCTCTATGACAGGCACGTATCACCCGTCTAGCAACAAAATCTTATCCCTTTTCTCTCCAGCTCTCTAATGCAAGAGTTAACCGTTATTCCTAGTCCTCCATTTTTGCAATGGGACACCTCTGGAACTGTCTCCCTCTTTCTGTATTTCCTACTTCCTCTGATATCCAGTCTTTCAAACGCAGTGTGTCCAGACATCTAGAAATGAACAGATCTTGAATTTGGCTCACTTTTGTATTGTTTTTTGTATTTTTCTTGGAAGAAATATTTTGCAGGCTTCTAGCTTTTGGTTCGTTCTTATTCACATAAAAAAAAAAAAAAATTGTAGTACCCAGGATAACTCACTGCCCATCAACAATACCTTACTTCAACACCTTTTCCACTAATACAGTCTTCATATCACAATATTCTCATGAACCTTGCCCTGGTAGGCTAGCTAATATACTGTTAGGCTACCTAAAATACCTGTAGACAAATACACCGATAGGCTAACCAATATACCGGTAGGCTAACAAAAAACAGTCAGGGACATCAAGTAGGCTTACCGTGATTTGACAGTTTGTGGCAGAAGGGTTGGAACTATATCATCCTTTAACCTTACACGGCCTTTTGGTAGTGGAAGGCCGAGCAGCTCATACTGAAGATTTCTCTGAAATGCAGAATCTTCGAGGTGTAGACTGCATATCCGTGCCGTGCTTGGATCAGTTCTGTCACCTTTCTTGCAGAGATGAACCCACTTGCTTCTCGTATCATCAGTTTTTGGAAAATGTGGAAAGTAATGGCTTCTTTATTTTTTTGTAACTGAAGTTACAGCCAAACACTACACAATTACTCGGCATACTTCACTGTAACTATTCCCAGTGGAGACCAAATCAAATGTTTACTAAAGTGCAGTTCACACGGGCAGAGGGGGCCCTGTGACATCATGTGCATGAGTGGTCACGTTATAGCTGCGAAGTGAGCTAACCCGTAGGTCTCTCAATCATGACCACAACCAACACCCATTTACGTCTGCAATCAATCCCTTCACACAAGATGATTTCACGGTGGAGTAAGATACACTCCTTCACCAATCCACTCACACCCACTTCCCCCAGCACTCCATAAGATTTTGCTCTATCCTAACCACACACATTCTCTATTGCTATCAGTCCCAGCATGCAGGACGATTTTATTTACTTCAGATATACCCATTGACACTTCTACATCAAATAATAATATTCAGACGTTTGAGTAACTGACGAGGAAATTACCTACACATTCCGCCGAATTGACAAGCATATTTATGTCGATTTACATCCAGATTACTCTTTCAAGTCAAAGTACGAACAAACCGGAGCTAAGCAAATCCTGCCTACAGGTCCACCTCGCAATCCAGAAACCAAAACGAAGAGTAGTGATTAAGTCTTGAAGCAGTGTTAGCAGATCTCCATTGCCAAATTATCCTATACTCCATCTAACAGTATGCTGAAACCTCCAAAATCATACAATTGGGGTGACAAAATTATGCCAACTTTATGCTAACTTTCAGAGTTAGTGTACTTTCACAGTAAACGATTATGCAGCCCTTAAGCAAATGTAACAGTTAACACAGATCAACTGCACTGCACATAGAAATATAAACAGACGTTATCAGAGATAATACTGAGTAAGAAACAAAGTTGACTTTCAGCTGTAACATTAAACAAGGCTAAACATTTTCGTCACAGAGATGAGATCGGTATCACAATCCTTCTACTTTCTACGTAATATTTTGCTATGACAATTAGCTACCGGCATTTGAATTATATATATATATATATATATATATATATATATATATATATATATATATATATCACTGCAGTTAGTTACTCCACTTCAAGTGATTAAGTCTAAAAATTTCTGCTATTAGCTAATAAAGGTGTCTGATTAAGAGGTATTAGCCCAAGATCACAGCTAAGTAGCAACTCATAAACAAGACTAATTTTTTTCCCTACTGAAATTTCTTAAAGCTACACACTATACACAACTGACTGTGCAACATAGAATATTAGCTGCTGTCATAAAAACATGATTCGATTGGATTTCAGTTACTACCTTCACATTCAACTGTTAGTTCTCAATTTTCTCAAAATATTTTGTATTTTCGCCAAACGTACTACAGTACATTAATGCTGAATTCATGCTAAGCTTATGAACATGCCATTCATTATACTAGCATATTGAATTCCCCTCAAAATTGGCTAAAAGTTTAAAATTATGTTACTGATTAAAGTTTGCTCTAAATTTCTTTTATATTAATTTACTGAACACTAGACTGTCTCACTCGCCACAGCCATACCCATTGATGTCTACCATAAACTACCCCATTCACATTGAGGGTCCAGGATGATTAATATGCACTCGTGTGATCCCAGGGATTTAGAAGGTTCTCGTGTTGAGAGGTAAATGTTCCTCATAATCTTGGCGATTAGGAGAAAATAAGTGTCACTGGAGTGTGTGGTTCGAGAGAGAGAGAGAGAGAGAGAGAGAGAGAGAGAGAGAGAGAGAGAGAGAGAGAGATTCTTTACCAAATGACCAAAGTTTGCCATGGATTATGTGATAGCAATTACAGTGAACTTCAGCCAGTGGCAGTCCTTGGCCATCCTCTGGGTGTTAATGGTAATCACTGTATAATGGTGTGGCCTGGAATATCATGCCTTGCCAACTCTTCCTCTCGTGTTTTGCATTGCTCATATTGGTGAAATAACCTTACAATCTTAAGTACTATATATTATATAGTCGTAATGTGAAAACATCATTATATATATATATATATATATATATATATATATATATATATATATATATATATATATATATGACCAGGGGCTTTGGTACCAATGGTCGATAGGCCCTCCCCCAAAACAATCTAAATTCTAAGACAATGACGATATGATGAGCAAGTTGATATATATATATATATATATATATATATATATATATATATATATATATATATATATATATATATATATATATATATACTGTATATGGAAATTTGAGAACTTACTGAGTAAGCAGTTAGACAAGTGACCTGAGTTCTGAAAGGACCAGAGTTTGATGACACACTAGAGCATAGAAGAGCCTCATTATTTGATTTCTAAACAACATACTTTATTTATCTCCCACAAGACCCACCGATTGGACATAACAACATTCCTGCCAATAGTATTAAACCAGTCCTGATTGAGACAGCTACATTATTCAGTATGTTCGCTATGTATCTGGGCCAAAGTAGCGACATGTCAAAGTACTTGGCATGAAGGAAGGCTGGAAACCCATTGGACTGACTATAAAATCGATAATGAGAGAAGATCACATACGTAAATGCGGAAGTGTAGATGTTTGGCATATTACAATGCAGGTTGCAAATGTTCAGACAGTAGTGCAGGTCTGCCAGCTACTTCGTTGTGTATCCGCGCGAAATAGAGTTTTAACTTGAATGTGTGTGTGCGGGTGGGTGGGTGCATGTCTGTGCGTATGTGGTGTGTGTGTGTGTGTGTGTGTGTGTGTGTGTGTGTGCTCTAGAAATTGAGCTTAATGTTGAGCTACAGTTTTTTTTTTTTTTTTTTTTTGCTGGAATATAACCATTAATGTCCTTCCTTATGATAGCACAGCTTGATTTCTTTGCAAGAGATGGTAGTTACGATGAAATTGGGCAGTAATTTCAAGAACACTTATACGAAAATTACTACCACCTCTCAGTCCTTCCCTCCTGTCACTACTGGCTCCTGAGGCACTGACCCAGTCCTCTGTCCTTCGTGTCATGATTTCAGTGGTAGGAATTATCAAATGGAAGAATAGACGTTAATATGCCTACACACCGAGAGGGATGCAAGTGGTGTATATTAGTGGAAGGAACCGAGGGCGCTTTTCTAGTCTGTGATTCACATAAGAGGAAGATGGTTTTCCCTTTGTTTGTGTTCACCAAGAAGTACATTTGGAGACCTGAGATGTAGCATCTACTATCACGGGCCACGCAGTATGGGAAGATGGGATATATATATATATATATATATATATATATATATATATATATATATATATATATATATATATATATATATATATATATATATATTGGATACCCCCGTGCAATCGATAAGCATTTTTTATTCTGAGCCTTCTCATGCCAGCTAAAGTGATAATGTGTCCTTTTTCGGCTTCATTTCACAGTACCGTGTATTTCGCAGTTGAAGGAAATATATTTACATATTAACGTACACCACAAAAAGACACACACCACAAAGCCAGTCAGGATACAGGACGTGTGTGCTGGGCAATCCCCAGGTCCTGTCCTTCCCACTTACTATTTCTTAATCAGCCCATACCCCACTGACCGGGCTAATATATGGCCCGGCCTGCACTATATGTGCAGGAAATCTTCGAACGAACGTACACCACAAGCCAGCCGGGAGACAGGGCATATTTGCTGGGCAATCCCCAGGCACTGTCCTTCCCCCTTACTATTATTTAATCAGCCCAGATCCCACTGACCGGGCTAATGAATGGCCCGGCCTGCAATATAGGTGCAGGAAGTCTGTAAACGAACGAACGAATGCTGTACCGACTCACTGCTCGTTGCGCCCAGCGAGCTTTCTGGTGGGCAGCTGGGCTGCCCTGGCGGACAATTGGGTTACCCACTAGTGGACCCTGGTGGATGACCGAGTTGCTCATCAAGGGATAATCCTGGCAACAGCCATCCCCACTGACCGGGCTAATGTATGGCCCGGTTCCCTCTATAAATCTTAAAACGAAAACGAAACGAAGGTTGTACCGACTGGGAGAACTTTAATAAATGACCTTGGAGGATGCAGACATCTTGTGTGCTCACTCCTCTTGCTTTCATGGCTGTCCTACCAGAATCAGATTTCTATTGTCACCTTTGTAACGTATAGACTGGTTGGTTCTCATTAACTTCCCTTCTCTGTTTGAAACCGCAGGTCTCTGTTCGTTTGTGCTGAGATTGCCTTTGCTTACTTGCCTCTGGAGCGTATCCATCCCCCTCCCCCCAATCGTTCAGGGTTTGGGTTAACACAGACGCGTCCTCCCGAGAGTGGTTTCAGAGGGTAACCTCAGACTTGGGTGTTTAGGCTATTCCCACGTTACTTTGTCCCTTGCTCATTTTTCTCATTCTTCCCACTTCCCCCGTGAGGGAGACGTGGTTGCTATGGCGACGCTTCTGCCGCCTCCCCCCTCCCCCTTCAGAAGACAAGGGGGTCCTGACGATCCCAAGACTGATCGACAGACTGACAAGCCTCAGACTCGCACGCCACTTGAAATTTCCGTTAAGAATGCGTGTTTGGTTCGGCTACATGCTGTCGGTTCTACTCCTTGACGTCTCAGTCCTTTCATTATCAAGATGTGATTGATGGCTGTGCTGAAGTGGAACAGATAAAAAAAAAAACACTTGAAGACGAAGACCACCGTGTTAAGACAGTCGCAACTCCTTTAGCTGCATAAGTTTCACTACTATGATGTTGAGCCGAGGATACCTCAGTCCATGAATTCCTGCACGGGAGTTATTACTTGCAGGGACATTATGGCAATGGAAGAACTTACTCAGCAGGATATAACTGGCGCTCGTTTTATGAGTAGATTCTCGGAAGGCAACAGGACAAAGACTGCAACAGCTACACTGACCTTTGGCAAAGTTTCACTTCCAGCCCATGCCAAAGATGGCTACGAAACTGTCAGTGCCGAGCCATACATCCCTAACCCACTTCGTTGTTAAGGCGTCTGTTGTATAGGCACAATGATATACTTGTCAGGCTATTCAATAAGTATGCAACAAGTGTGCAGCACAAGGTCACGATGCTAAATACTCCACATCAGAGACTGTAAGCTGCTTTTGTTGCAAGGGTGCTCACTCCATTTCTTCAAGGGATTGTCCCAGGGGGAAGGAGGAGAAAGAGGTCTGCACGATGAAGGCAACTGAGGACATCTTTTACTATGAAGCTAAGAAAAAGATGAAGACGTTGCATGCAACTCCCACACATTATGTCCTATACTTCGACGGCGATATACCGTCCTGTGATGTGCTCTGTTGATACAGACTGATCCTGTTCCAATTCCTCATGCCCACTCACTCTACCTCTTTGCTTCAGCCCCCTGTACACATCCAACTCTCTTATTGACATCCATGTTGCTACTTCCCACTGTCAGGCTGCTGCTGCTGCTTTACAGTCAGTACGGCCTAAATGGAAGTCTGACAAGTCAGATAAGATTAATTTGACCATCCTAACCAAACCGTCACGTCCTCCTGTTCTTCCTGCTCCTGCTCCAGCAAGGGAGAGAAGAATCAGCTTTACCATGGGGGAGTCTGGAAGCCTTGTAATTGACGATAATATGGAGGTTTCGGTCAGCAAGCACCAGAACATGTTCCCCGGTAGTTATTCACCTGTTGGCGGGTGCCATAAAAAAACTAAACACACTGGGCCCTGCTCACATATGTTAAACCGTCGCATTCACTGTGTTACAATGGAACTGTAGGACTCTTGGGAATAAATTACATAATATAGCTATCTTGCTGTCTATTCACAGGCCAGACGTTATTTGTTTACAGGAGACGCACTTGATTGACCAACTTGACCCTCAACAGTTCAAATACTACCACGCGTATAGAAGATATTATGGTCACGGGGTTGCCATATACACACACACATATCATACCCACAAACTACAGTGTTCTAAATTCTACGCTGGAAGCTGTTGCTTGCAGATTAAAATATAATAACACGTATCTTTCCATTTGTTCTCTCTACTGTCCACCACATTGCCCCATTGATAGAGATGCTTTGCATTCACTTTTTGACCACATTCCTGTAAATAGTGTTGGGCGACTTTAACGCCCATAACTATCAATGTGGTTGATTGAGGATTGATGGTCATGGGGAGCAAGTAGCCGAGCTAATACTACAGTCCAACCTTTGTCTTCTGAACAATGGTAGAGCGACTTGTGTAGATGATCGTACTGGTAGTTTTTGGCTATTGACTTGTCTCTGGCCTCCCCAGGTATACATCAAGATTTCTCGTGGGACCGTTATGACCACTCCTTGCGAAGTGATTATTTCGCCATCTTTCTTTCTTATATACGCGGCATTATTTCGGACTCACCACCTCCAAAATTTAGCTGTTTCAAAGCAGATTTGAGATCCTTCTCAGGGATCGCCAATTTAAATATATCTGGGAAGACTACAGATGTAAAAGTCGAAAATTTTTCTAATTCCATATTACTTGGGGCTGAGATTATTATTCCCAAGACTTCTACACTTCACGCGAAACTTAGTGCTTATTGGAGGATGCTGGATTGTTGATAAGCATTAAGGAAACACAGTAAGAGATACGGGATTTTTCACAGTCAGCCTGCTAAGGAAAACTTTATTGTATTCAAACAGGCAAGGGCTGAAGCAAGACGAATAATAAGAGGAGCTAAATGCGACTCCTGGTGGTCTTTTGTGTCGACGGTGAATCGTTTTACTCCATTAAGTGAAGTCTGATCCACTATTAAAATATTGAATAATAAACACCCTAACATTCCTGAAACCACCCAGCAGGTGAATAATACCACATGTGAAGATCCCAGGGACGTAGCTAACATCCTTACCAGGAGTATTTCGCATGTGAGTAGCTCAGCCAATTACGATCAGCGTTTTCAACATCATAATCGCACGGCTGAGCTACAAATATTAGACTTGGCCACAGATGACGTAAAGTTCCCTTACAACCAAGAGTTTACTAGCAGTGAACTGCTTCTTGTCCTTAAATCCTGTAAAGACACCAGACCTGGACCAGACACTATTACGTACGGTATGATCCAGTATCTTAATCAGGACAACCTGATTAAGCTGATAGCATTGCACTGTACAGTTCCAGACATATCAAACAGAATCACCCCGTCCACCAGCGAGGTGGTGTAATGCTCTCCGCATCTGATAACACTGATGGATATGTAACTTTACAGGTTTCATTCGGTCGGTAGGACGAACCGAACGTGGTGATCACTGCCGCTGTGCGCAGTTACTGGCGGTATATAAACAATGTCCCACCTGACAGTATACTGAAAATAACAACGTTTTGTGAATATGGTAGCGAAATAATTTCATGCCGTACATATTCGCATTTTATTCACATGAAACACAGGTTTCGTAGGTGTGACTTTCGACAAACATCACGAACCATTCAACAATTACCAACGGCCAGCATATAAGCCATTATAACATTATCTTAATTCCCATACCTATCATAATAATTAGAAAATTACCGTTATCCCCTCCTTCCTGACCGTGAACCTGATATTGGTAGATCTTTTTAATCGACGCAATTTCATAAGAGGTGGCGCCACAGGAGCAGGCGGAGTGGGGTGCCTGGGAGACAGGAGGAGGGAGGTGGGTTAGCAGGGGACAATAGTGGTCAGGTTGATGGGAGGCGGGGCTCTACAGGAGACGAATGATGGGGTAGGAGAGAGTGGACTGTGGCAGGAAGATAGAATGGGGTGGGTAAATGATACGTTGATGACATGGTGCCAAATCAGTTATAGTTTAACGTTGATTATGGAATCTGATAGTCAGGCCGTTAAACGTTATGTAGACTTTGGCACGTTACACAGTCTACCATCATGTTTTGTTATATGGTCTATACGACGACCTACAGCCCACGGAATGGCTCATCATACAAATCCTTCATTATTAGCGTATGGTGAAGACTATGTCATCACATAGTGATATATGAAACTACCCTAGAACGTTTGTCTGATGTCACACCTGTTGTCATAGAAACTGGGAGCAATTCTTGATGAGTTTTCGTATTAACATCATGGATGAGGACTGTGATTTCGAAAGCACAGGAGGGGGAGGGAGAAATAGTCTCTCGTCACAGTAAATAATAGTTAGGTACCAGTAGTGACTCATGCCTATGGGTCTAATTAATATATGCCTGGCACCTATGTAAACGAAAATACCAGGGGTTGGTGTGGACTGGGTCCCAGCACATACTGTAGGTGGTTAACGGGTGGGCTGTTTTTTTTTTTTTTTAATGCAAGGAAGAAGGAACCAAAGGCCGTGGGCTATTATTGATCCTTCCAAGAGAAAAACAAAATACAAGAGAAAGCCAAATTCAAGATCCAATCATTTCGGGATGTCTGGACACACGGCGTTTGAAAGACGGGAGATCATAGGGTGCAGGAAATACGGAAAGAGGGAGACAGTTCCAGAGTTGACCTGTTGTATAAATGAAGGACTGGGGGTAACGGTTAACTCTTGCATTAGAGAGTTGGACAGAAATGGGATGAGAGATTGCTGCTAGACGGGTGATACGCGCCCGTCATAGAGGTGGAAGAATGCATGCAGACAATTCAGAAGAGCAGTGACCATTGAAGTAGCGATAGAAAAGAGATAAAGATGCAACAGTGCAGCGAAGAGACAGAGGTTGAAGGGAATCATTAAGAGGAGGAGAGTTGATGAGACAAAAAGCCTTTGACTCCACCCTATTGAGAAGAGCTGTATATGGGGAGCCTCCCCACACATGAGAGTTGTACTCCATACAGGGGCAGACAAAACCCCTGTATAGAGTCAACAATTGTGCAGGGGTAAAGAAGGAACGGAGTCGGCTTAGCACACCTAATCTCTTGGAGGTAAATTTTACAAGAATTATGATTTTTCCAAGATAAGTCCCGAGTAAATGAAACCTGATGCATGTTCAAGGATGATGCAGGATTAAGCTGAATATTATCAAACGTTAGTGGGTATACCTGTGGAAGATTTTGTCGGGTTGATAGGTGTAAAAACTATCTTTGATGCATTAAGAACAACAAGATTATTTTTACCCCAGTCAGAGATACTAGCCAAGTCAGACATTAGGTGTGCCATAGCCTCATCCCTTGTTTGTTGAAGTAAATGCTGAGGTGGACGTTGCGGGAACCGAATGGAAAGGTGAAGGTTGGAGTCATCAGCGTATGAGTGGATACGGTTAGATGTACAGCTTAGAAGGTCATTGATGAATAAAAGGAAGAGAGTTGGTGATAGGACAGAGCCCTGAGGATGACCACTGTTGATCGATCAAGGAGGAGAACGATGGCCGTCTACAACAGCAGCTATAGAAGGATTGAAACCGTAAGAGGGCAGTTTGGAAATTAAAGATTTATGTCAGACTCGATCGAAAGCCTTAGAGATGTCAAGTGCAATGACAATGCTTTCATCGAAGTCCCGAAAGGAGGATGACCAGAAGTCTGAAAGGTAGGTGAGAAGATCGCCAGTAGAGCGTCCCTGACAGAACCCATACTGATGATCAGAAAGAAGGTTGTGATAGGAAAGATGCTTTAAAATTTTTCTGTTAAGAATTGACTCGAAAACTTTTGAGATACAGGATGTTAAATCAATTGGACGACAGTTAGAGGGTTGGGAATGGCCACCCTTCTTTGGGCTGGCTGAATAAGAGCAAACTTTCAACAAGAAGGAAAGGTACAAGTTGATAGACAAAGGCGAAAGAATTTGCCTAGGCAGGGTGTAAGCACAGAAGCACAGTTCTTGAGAACAACAGGAGGGACTTCATCAGGCCCATATGCCTTATTAGTACTGAAGCCTGTGATGGCAGAAAATACATCAGCTGAGGAAATTTTAATGTCAGCCATGAGGAAGTCAGAGGGGGGAAGTGATGGAGGAACAGCACCAGAATCGTCTCAGGTGGAATTGGAGTAGAAAGTCTGAGCAAAGAGGTCTGCTTTATCAGTAGATAAAGTAGCTACAGAGTCATCAGAGTAGAAAAGAGAGGGAAGGATGATGAGGTATAGTTGTTAGAAAGGTTTTTGGCAAGGTGCCAGCAGGAGCGGGAAGAATTCGAGTTGGAGAGTTGAGAACATTTAGTACGGATGAAATTATTTTTAGCAGAGCGAAGAACAGACTTAGCACGATTCCGGGCAGAAATGTATAAAAGATGTGATTCAAGGGTGGGTTGGCTCCAGTACCTTTTATAGGCCCTCTCCTTGTTGCGGACAGCATTAGAACAAGCGTGATTAAATCAAGGCTTTTTTGCATTAATCAAAGGAAATGAGAAAGGAATGTATGCTTCCATGCCCGCGAAAATAACCTTCGTAATGCACAGGGCACACTCAGATGCCTCCCGGTCATGGAAATAATAATCATTCCATGGAAAATCAAAGAAATACTGCCTGAGGGCCTCCCAATCTGCAGCTCCAAAGTGCCACAGACGACATTTCTTTGAAGGGTCCACAGGCCGTACCAGAGCAATAGGACACGATAAGGTGATAAGGTTGTGATCGGAAGAGCCCAATGGAGAGAAAAGATTAACAGTGTAAGCAGAAGGATTAGTTGTAAAGATGAGGTCAAGTATGTTGGAGCTCTCTCCAAGGCGGTCAGGGATACGGGTAGGGTGCTGTACAAGCTGCTCTAGGTCATTAACGATAGAAAAGGTGTAGGCTTGTTCACCAGGTGGATCAGTGAAAGGAGCGGAGAGTTAAAGGTGGTAGTGGACATTGAAATCTACTAGAACGGAGATTTCAGAGAGAGGAGAAATGGATAGAATGTGTTCCATCGTAGAAGTAAGATAGTCAAAGAAGTTTTGATAATAGAATTAGGAGTTAAGTAAACATTGCAGATATATTTAGTCAGAGATTGACAGGAAAGCCGAAGCCAGAGTGTAGAGAATTCAGAAGAATTGAGTTCAGGAGCACGAGAGCAAAATAAGTCGTTGCGTATATATACACAACACCCACCTTTCGCTTTGAAATGAGTATAGAGAAAGTAGGAGGATACAGAAAAGGGTTTGCTGTCAGTTGTCTCAGGCAGCTGAGTGTTAGTTAGAAAAAGAATGTGAGGTTAGAGAAGGAGAGGTGGTGCTCAACAGAGCAATAGTTAGAGGAGAGGCTGCGAATGTTGCAGAAATGAAGATGAAGAGAATCAGACAGTGGTTCTAGGCAGCTCGATTCGTCACCGGGAGAGGGCCGGAAGGTGGGGGCATTTATGGTCCCCCCTCCCGGGGGACTCCGAGGCCACGTGTTGCACGCTATGATTTTTTTTTTAAATTTTGGAAAAGGAAGTGTAGTGCGTACTGTGCACGTAGTTTGGTGTTGATAGTTAGAGAAGCTTGTATTGGAGAGCATGCTGACCTACTCTCTGTGTTACTGAGACACTGAAAAAGTTCAGCAAAGAGGGATGGTCGGGACCTAGTCCTGAGGGCTGATGAAACGGGAGGTCCAGCTCTCCCTGTCATCAGCTTTCCTTCCACCTTTGGAATACCACCCTGCTCGACTGGTGGGTAGAGAAATGTCTTACCAGCTGGATTACATGATCTTTATGTTGGATTACTGATAGAGTAAATTTATTCGTGGTATGAAGGACGTGTAACTGTTAAGCAATCTGTTTCACAACCTCAGTATTCAGCTCACCGTCCGTCCCTGTCACTTCCCTACAAGAGCGTGCACTCAGACTTGGTTGCTGACAGGGAGAGGAGGTAGCCGTAATGACTGCTGTACCATGAGCAGCGGATCACAAGTTTATACATCAACGACACTAATTCACCTGTCTTTTTCAATGTATTAATAGTGGGTATAATATACAATAGAAATATCCTCTAGTGACTATGATGCAGAGTTGGCTTGTGCGTGTGTTCCCGTCTGATTACCCAAACGCCCGGACAGTGAGGTTTCAAGGTGATTTTGTGCTCTACCAGCAAACGTTCCAAAATTTCTTCCTATGTAATTCATAAACACGTTAATACGCATTTGTGTATTTTAATACGATTTGCGTTTAAATGAAATGTTACTATGTAAACTGGAATAAGTTAATCAGTATTATAAGCAGTATCATATCTGTTTGTTAAATATGTCTGATCAATACCTAACATTTGCCAAAATGACTTCAAACAGCTGTCTGCAGGTGAGTTAGTGTCTGGGCGGCTTGGTGTCACGGTATAGTGAACACTGTGAGGTTATTACAGTATATTAGGTTGCTGGTCTCTCATTCTCGTCTCCACTTAAGATTTCAGCGTCTACTCTGGACCGTTGGTGGAACTGAGAAATAAAATCTATCTACTCTCTGCTCACCACTTCACTCATTTGTCCATACAATTTCGCAGTATTACCGGTATATATATATATATATATATATATATATATATATATATATATATATATATATATATATATATATATTACAGAACAGAGAGAGATAATGAAGACTTAAAGTGAGAATACTAAAATCACTACTGTCCCGCAAAGTTCCAGGCTCAAAACAAAAGAGTTAGGTAAAATTACAAGTTAAAGTTTAATGCTCAAACTAACAACTAAACATTCAGGACTCATAAGGATAATGTAATGGCAAAACAGGTTACATATATGGTTAACTGCAATAGCCTCTATTAACACGAATTTAGCAAGAACAAATTTATCTAAGTCAGCCCTGATAAAATGAGAAAACTGGATAATGCTCAGTTAATGCAAGATATATTATTACAGATACAATATATTATTTATAATGGCTGACATCAAAAACTCCACACGAATCACAAAGACCTTACCAGGCCTACGAATTAACACCTTAGGCCATACAGTACAAGAATAATGGTAAAAACACTTATACTCAAATTATACAGCAGCTAGATGGTTGGAGACTTCCTGAGCACTCACAAAAATAATAATACACTATACAGGGGAGGACAGAGATGTGAACAAAATGAGGAGTAGATCTAAGTGGCAATAATGCAGAGACTGAGCTCATTATACAGGGGGCCGGCGGAGCTTGATTCAACTTCCAAGAAGGATGCGCAAATGAGGGCGCAGAGGACGAAGAGTTGACACTCCTGCTCTGAACAACAGAAAGAACGACTTACTCTACTATAAGGGGGAGAAGGGGGGAGTGAGGTAGAACACGCAAGCCTGGTCACTATGGAAGCCACGAGGCGAATCGTGATCAAACATGCAGCATACTGTACGTTAGAATTATACAAAGGTTGATGAAATCATAGGCTATGTAACACCTCCCCACAAAGAAAAAGAAATTTACAAAGGAAATTTCTTATTACTCTAAAACAATCTGTCTAAAGTCTAGATAAGCAATCTGCAATAACATTTCTTTCCCCTTGACATGTTGTATGTCTAATGAATACTCCTGAAGAAGTAGACTCCATCTTGTCAATCTCTGATTTTTATCTTTAAACTTACTAAGGAATTTCAGTGGGTTATGATCAGTATAAATGACTATGGGGTCAAAACCAGAACACAAATAAAATGAAAAATGCTGTAAACCCAAAATCGAGGCTAAAAGCTCTTTCTCAATAGTTGAGTAGTTCTTTTGAGGTGGAGTGAACTTCTTACTGTAATAAGATACAGGGTGTTCAATACCCTGATCATCCTCTTGCAGCAAAACAGCCCCAGCTCCTGTATCACTTGCGTCAACAGCCATCTTTTTTTTAAAAGGCTTAGCAAAATTTGGAGTAGCGAGCACTGGCTGACTCAATAGGATAGCTTTAAGTTTGCTGAAAGAGGATTCACAGTTATCGGTCCAGACAAATTTAACTCCCTTTTTCAGTAGGCCTGTAAGTGGTGATACAAGAATTGAAAAGTTTAGAACAAATCTCCTGTAACCATTCCCAAAAATCTTTGTAGCTCTTTCCTACTTTTAGGTCTGGGAAGATCACTTATAACCTGAACCTTAGCTGCTGGTGGTGCAACGTGTCTATCACAAATTACGTACCCAAGGTACTGAACTTTAGCTTGACCAAACTCACACTTTGATAAATTAGCTACAAGATTAGCCTGAACCAAACGCTCAAGAAATTTACTGACATGGCATAGGTGATCTTTCCAGTTGTCACTGAAGATTAATACATCATCAATATAAACAACACACCCTGCCAAACCCTCTGTTACAACATTCATGAGCTTCTGAAAAGTGGCTGGTGCATTCTCCATACCATATGGCATTAAAGAACATGCAAAAGTCTTTCCTAGTGTTACAAAACATGAGATGTCCCTAGCACGTTCAGTCATAGGTACTTGCCAGTATCCCTTTAACAAATCAAACTTCCTTATGTACCTAGCCTTTCCGATCTTGTCTATGCAATCTTCCACGTGAGGGAGAGAGTAAGTGTCTGTTTTGGTTATCTGATTAACACGTCTGTAGTCGATGCAAAGCTGCTGTGACCCACCTGGCTTAGGGACTAGAGTGACAGGAGAACTCCACTCGCTCTGACAGGGCTCAATCATCTTGTGGTCCAACAGGTAGCCAAGCTCCTTCTCGATGAGAGGAACTTTCACTGGGTTCACACGGTAAGGAGGCAGTTTAATCGGTTTTGCGTCTCCAACATCGACATCATGCATCAACATAGTGGTTCTTCCTGGAGTGGCACGGAACACTTGCGGGTACTCCTGCAGTAATGTTGAAAACTCCTGCCTTTCCTCGGGAGCTAGATGAGAAAGCTTAGTCTGGAGATCATTCATGATATCAGGATTCTTCCCCAAACTATCACTCAGGCTCTTACTGCATGGGAGAGCTTCACTTGCAGACTCGGGTGGAACAGCTACAGTGCAGACTGGGTTATTTTTGTCCTGCCTGTGATATAACTTTAGCATGTTGATGTGACAAAGTTGCTTGTTCTTTCTACAATCTGGTGTGGCGATGACATAGTTGACATCACTGAGTTTCTTCTCCACGAAATAAGGACCACTAAACTTGGCTTGAAGAGGTTGCCCATGCACTGGTAGCAGAATCAAAACCTGATCTCCTGGCTGAAAGTGGCGTAACCTGGACTTCTTATCATACCAAGTCTTCATCTTCTCCTGAGCAGCTCCTAAATTCTCTCTCGCCAGCTGTAAAGCAGTGGACAGCCGTTCTTTGAACTTCATCACATACTCCAGCAGGTTGACGTCATCTTCCTCCGACAACCAGCATTCCTGGAGTAGCTTAAGGGGTCCTCTTACTCCATGGCCAAACAGTAGTTCAAAGGGTGCGAAGCCCAGTGATTCATTTGGAGATTCTCTTGCGGCAAATACAACGAATGGAGGACATTTATCCCAATCTTTCTGATGTTCCAAACAGTATTTCTTGAGCATCGATTTGAGTGTTTGATGCTACCTCTCCAACGCTCCTTGGGTCTGTGGATGGTAAGCTGAAGACGTGATCTGGGTGATGCCCAACTCTTTCAGAGACTGCTTGAAAACATTTGACATGAAATTACTTCCCCGGTCTGACTGTACCTCCTTGGGCAGACCAAACTTTGTGAAGAACCCTAGCATTTCCTTAACCACGTTCTTTGCTGAGATATTTCTAAGTGGAATGGCTTCAGGATAACGAGTAGCCATATCAATCAGGGTCAACACATAAGAAAATCCTGAAGAAGTCTTAGGAAGAGGGCCCACAATATCCACCAACACACGGGTGAATGGCGCCTCAAAAGGAGGAATGGGAACTAGAGGTGCAACCTTTTCGGTCTGATTACACTTCCCCACAACTTGACAGGTGTGACAAGACTTACAAAACCAGGAAACATCTCTGAAGATACCTGGCCAGTAGAAGTGTTTCAAAATGCGTGCCACAGTCTTCCTCACACCAAGGTGTCCTGCCAAACTGGAATCATGAGCCACTCTAATGATACCCTGCCTACAAACACGAGGGATGACAACTTGATGTACAACCTCCCATTCACAGTCGGCTGATGCTGTTGGGGGTCTCCACTTTCTCATAAGTACTCCTGACTTTATATAATAACAAGTAGAAGCACCAGCTGACTCTTCCTCACTGCAAGCAGAGTTAGCTAGACCTTTCAACTCAGGGTCAGCAACCTGCAACTCAACCAACTCTTGACGAGACAAATTATCAACACTATGGGGTACTGCCTCATCTGGTGAGTGGTCCAAATTAGCAAGAAAAGTGTCAGCTAGGATAACATCATCATCATCATCATTATCCTCTAAGTCACCAGTAACTTTAGACTTAGCCCTAGTGACAGCACATGCAGAGAACACATCAGGGATATCACAATCCTGGGTCGCAGTCACTGTCACAGATTCACTAGACAACTGAGGAGCTGGACACACTTGACTTCCACCAATATCATTTCTAAGTAAGAAAGTTACACCTGACATTGGGAGTGTCTCAACCAACCCAACCATAACGGAACCATTAACAAAACCAGACTCTAAATTCACTCTGCACAGAGGGACAGAGAAGTAATTATTCCCTACACCTTGTAAGATTACAGTTTCATCAGAGGAATTAACATTAGAGCCTAGAACACTGGTCAGCATAAGGGATTGGCAAGCACCTGTATCACGATATATTTTAACTGATTTCCTGTCATTACTGTCCAGAGGACTGACAAAACCATCAGACAGGAAATTAGCACATGAACTCTTGAGAGTGTCACCCACGTTACTGCTCAAAAGAGGAGCTTCATCATGAGAATTTAATTTACCCCTCAAAGCAGGTTCAGTTAACTCAGTTAAAGAATTCTGGGAACTCTCAAGGGTGGACACTAGACCAATTGACTGAATATTTAAAGACTCCTTTTTGTTCACATCACGCTGTCTCCTGAAACATTTCTCCGTAGTATGACCAAGCTTACTACAATAAGTACATTTACTTTTCTGAAATCTAGAGGTGGAGCTGGTATTTACTTCCTGAGAAACATCATCTTTATTCTCTTTCCTGTTACCTGTACTCTGAGTAGAGGCAACGTACTTACTCTCAGCTTTCCTTTTTTCTCTGGAATATCTCTTGTGAGTGAGAACATATTCATCAGCTAAAACTGCGGCATCAGACAAATTATCTATTCTTCTCTCATCAAGATATAGGCTTACATCTTTATTAATACATCTTTTGAAGTCCTCTAGCAAAATCATCTGCTTAAATTTATCAAAATCAGAATTTACATTCTTAGAATTTAACCACTGCTCTAACAGATCTTCTTTGATTTTTGCATACTCAACATGAGATTGCTTATCTTGCTTATAAGTTGTCCTAAATTTTACTCTATAGGCTTCAGGAAGAAGCTCATAGGCCTTAAGAATCAAGCTCTTAACTACATCATAATTATCAGATTGATCCTGAGGCAAAGATGTATAAGTTACTTGAGCTTTACTGGTGAGAACAGTTTGAAGGAGTACTGGCCAATACTTTTTGGGCCAATTAAAACCTGTAGCTACCCGCTCAAACAACTGAAAATACTTTGTTAAATCATATTCATTAAAAGGAGGGACAAGTTGAACATTTTTAGCCACATCAAAATCATTAGAGCTATATGATCCAGTTCCACCTTGTTTCATGCGATACTCATGGTCTGCCTGAATCCTAGCAAGTTCAATTTGTCCCTCCTGAATACGAGCCTGAGACTCAGCCTGTGCCTGTGCCTCCTGAATACGAGCCTGAGACTCAGCCTGTGCCTGTGCCTCCTGAATACAAGCCTGAGACTCAGCCTCCTTAGCACGAGCCTGAAACTCAGCCTCCTTAGCACGAGCCTCCTGCTGGGCTAGCTGTAACTTAGCTATTTCAATCTGCGTTTGCTCATCTGGAGGAGTTACATTAAACAAGCTTTTATTAATCATGTCAACAATTTGATCTTTAGAATGATGAGAGCGAACAGCAATTCCCAATTGTTGAGCAACAAGCTTAAGTTCATTCTTTGTTCTGTTTTCCACATCACACACTGTTTGCACATTTGACAAAAAATCTTTGGCTTCAAGAGTAGTAATAGTCGACATCAAGAATAAATCACAGTCACAAAATATCAAGCAATATCCTTATGATAATATCCTGAATATCCTGATAAGAGGTCGCCAAATTTATGTTACGGAACAGAGAGAGATAATGAACACTTCAAGTGAGAATACTAAAATCACTACTGTCCCGCAAAGTTCCAGGTTCAAAACAAAAGAGTTAGGTAAAATTACAAGTTAAAGTTTAATGCTCAAACTAACAACTAAACATTCAGGACTCATAAGAATAATGTAATGGCAAAAGAGGTTACATATGTGGTTAACTGCAATAGCCTCTATTAACACGAATTTAGCAAGAACAAATTTATCTAAGTCAGCCCTGATAAAATGAGAAAACCGAATAATGCTCAGTTAATGCAAGATATATTATTACAGATACAAAATATTATTAATAATGGCTGACATCAAAAACTCCACACGAATCACAAAGACCTTACCAGGCCTACGAATTAACACCTTAGGCCATACAGTACAAGAAAAATGGTAACAACACTTATACTCAAATTATACAGCAGCTAGATGGTTGGAGACTTACTGAGCACTCACAAAAATAATAATACATTGTACAGGGGAGGACAGAGATATGAACAAAATGAGGAGTAGATCTAAGTGGCAATAATGCAGACTCTGAGCTCATTATATAAGGGACTGGCAGAGCTTGATTCAACAATACAAGAAGGACGCGCAGATGAGGGCATATACGACGAAGAGTTGACACTCTTGCTCTGAACAACAGAAAGAACGACTTACTCTACTATAAGGGGGAGAAGGGGGGGAGTGAGGTAGAACACGCAAGCCTGGTCACTATGGAAGCCACGAGGCGAATCATGATCAAACATGCAGCATCCTGTACGTTAGAATTATACAAAGAATGATGAAATCATAGGCTATGTAACAATATATATATATATATATATATATATATTGTGTGTGTGTTTTGATATATAATTTTATAAGGGGTTGCAGAGTGTTACAAAAGTCAGAAATTTATGCAGAACGCAGGCCACGGTTGTCATCGTCTGCTGCCGCATGCGTGTTGTCTTGCCTCGGTTTCCAGAAACATATAAGTATTTTATTTGCGGCACTTGGATTAATTACATTTCAATGTTTTTTTGAGGTTTCGCATGATGCTCGTCATTATGCATCCTTCACCTGAGACAGTCTAACGTGGACGCCTGTATCATAAAAGCTGAGTTGGCACCAGTTCTTGCACAGTATTTAGCTTTATCCTGTCAATTTCGTACAGTGTGAACGCTACTCGGTTGTTTAACAAGTCACTCTGCAGACAATGTGTGTGTTTCATTTAATACAGGTGATTTCTGTAACTAATGACACAGTTGATGAAATATGCACGTGCTCATACTGGATAACTGCAGACATTACAACCTTGTTTCACCATTATTGGCTCCAGGATTAATGTGAAGGAATGTTTGGAACATACGTGAGTTGTTCAGTTTGAACTTAATTATAACTAATAACCACTGGCGAAGTATAAAATGAACAGCCAAACACGGCATCCAGAAAACAGTAACATAAACCTGGGTTAAGTAAATCCACCTAAATTTTACATCAGTGCCATACAGATATTTAATGAGAACCATAGGGACGATCATTCCTATCAGGCAGTTCATATTTATTGTTGATAAAGGAGAAATCTACCTATGCCTATCCCTGTTCTGTTTGTGGTATCAGTAGTCATCCATGATGATATTACGTTAGGTTACAGGAGTAATCCCCAGTTACTACGACAGTAACTGTAGTATCTGACAAACTGAAATGGTGTCATATATTTGCACATTAACAAATAGTCACCATACTCATAATACAGGGGTACTGAGCTAACAAGTGGAAAGTGTGTCGTGAATTGTTACAAACCATGATGGTCAATTACAACATGTGGCAAAGTCAACATAATGCTTCATGGCCTGACTGAAAAATTCCATATTCTCTATGGAACAATGATTTGGCCTAGTCATCACCTTGTAGTCTATCCCTCCCACTGTAGCTCCTGTCGTCTACCAAAGTTCACTGTCCCCTACCCCATCACCCATCTCCTCTAGCCCCCCAGTTCGTCCATTATTGCCCCCTTCCTCACCCACTTTACTTCTGTCTCCCATGTCCCCTACCACACTCTGCCGCCTCCTATGGCGCCACTTCCTGTATGTAGAGAAAGTGCTTCGATTTCAGAGGTCTACCAATGTCAGATTCCCGGTAGGAAGGATGGGCGTCACGATAATTCTCTGTTCATTGATTGTTGTGGAGAAGCTGACGACTATGACATATGATGAATTGTTAACTCTCGTATGGTTCATGACTCGGAAATAAACCACACATGAAATCCATGTCATTCATAATAACTGCCATTATATAGAAGGTGTTGTGTGTGACATTTTAAAAACTTACAGTAGTCATGACATGCTATTATCAGTATATTTTCTGGCGGAGCATTCCATATGTATTATATTACCACCAATAACTGCGCACAGCGGCAATGATCACTGTGTTCTGTTCGTCCTAGCGATCGAACGAAACCTGGTGAAGATCCATTATTCTCAGTGTCACCAGATGCTGAGAGCATGACACCACCTTGCTGGTGGTTGAGGTGTTTCTGTCTGATATATCCGAAACTGAAGGACATTTGATGGTTCATCACGAGGAGCAGGCAAATTATTAGCATGATATTTAAATTTCATTCTACAGTCAAAATGGAGGCCCAAAAACTTTACAGAATTTTTGAAAAGGTACCACTTGATTAACCAAAGTCAAGTGCAAAGTAGGGACGTTACGAGTGGTGAAGACTACACGGCACACTTGGGGTCGGAAAACTTAAATCCCCACTGCAAGGCCCACTGGCGGACGGAATATGGCTGCTTGAATCCGCCCAGTTGAAAATTATGCATTAAGAGAAAAGCTCCATATTGCACGATCGTCAGCATAGAGAAGGTAATTAAGATTCCTCAGGATGGTAGCTGATAACAGAATATCATTGATCACAATAAACAAGGTGGGACTAAGCACGCTTCCCTGAGGCACTCCGTTTTCTTGGATAAATATACCCGATGATACGTCACAAGGTAGTTCGAGAGAGACAATCCTGTCCCTTAATATGTTTGAAATAAAGAGGCAGATTACCACTTAAACCATGTGTATAGGGTTTCATTTGTATACCTTGCAGCAATGCCATGTCATAAGCTTTATGGATGTCCAAGAACACCCCTATCATGAATTATTTATTGGCAAATGCCTCCGAAATACAATGTTCTAAATACATTAAATGATCTAATGACCTTTTGTATTTACAGAAACCACATTGTCGATCATTTAACAAATTTCTCGACTCTAAAACAAAAGGAAGCCTATTATTAACCATTAGTTCCATGACCTTATAGACAAGAAGCCAACACAACAGGAGGAAATGAAGTGGGATTCAGGAGGCGACCAGCCTGTTTGGATATCGGTATGACGTGCGCAAATTGTCAAGAATTTAGGAACGTTTGGAACGCACAAAGCTCATTGTACAGTGCCTGATGTTGACCATTGACAATGGAAAAAAAAAAAAAAAAAAAGGTCTGGAAAACAACCTTCATCTATCTTGAAAATGCTATGTTCACACCAATCAAACATCCACTTTCTCCCGCTTGCAATACTTTCTTTTGTATTTGTGTGTTAACCCCTAAACCGCAGGGTTGTTTTGGCGCTCCTTGCATGTCCCACTAGGATATTCGCGCTCCGACAGACTTTGTAAAAATATTTGCCAAAAATCAGTTATTAGCCCTAGAATATTGTAATTAAATATGCCTATGGCACATACCTTCAGCTTCCTCCTGGAAAGTTTATTGAGCCTTCATCGAGTACCTTAGGACTTGTGGAGACTTCTGAAGTTGGGTAATGAAGTCTCCACTTTACACTTCCCGACAACCCGTAATATGATTACCACAGCCTGATATTATCACTAGAAACACTATTCTATGAATTTCAAATAGTTTGGAATCCATACTAAAAAAAAAAAAGACACCGTGAAAGCAATGAAAATTACGAGCGCATACGAGCTTCCCATTTGCGCTCGTTCCCCGCTGGTATTCTGTCATTTATTATTCATATAAACACTCACACTTTATATTCCTATTACTATATGACACATATATATCTGCAATCTTTATCCATAGGTGTCCTTCAGTAATAGTAGTTTATTGTCACTGTAGGCATTCAATTTCTCTTTCAGTAAAATACGTAACATTCACTTTCTCGTCCTGTATACTACCGTGGAGAATGAATCTGTCACTTTCACTTTCATAACTCCCAGTAATCATACATGCTAGAGTGAAACTTTCACTTTCATTACTCATAGTATATATATTCATATTCTTATATTAGTACTTATTTACATTTCTATTTACGTTCTCTAGTTTATTTACATTATTTACATTTCTGTTTTATATACACTAATGTTATGCACTGTCACTTGCAGCAACTCATAAAACTATTTTCCATCGTACAGTTATATTTACATTCATTGCTTTCACTTGCTATTTACACATTATTTACATTTCCACTTGCACTGTTTTAGAATCACCAGAAAGATCCTAGTCACTGTCCATCATTATCATTGATAAATTAGCCAGTTCACGTTCCACAGCAGTCACTTAGCCCTTTACCCTTTTCCACACGAGGTTTAGTAGGGGTAGAGGTCACAGGGCCCTTTGCATGGGGCTAAAAAGCGACGGAATTGGACAGGCGCGAATCCGACGTGGTTTCACCTTGAAAGACGACAGTAAACTGAATGCTGTTGCCTAGGGACAGTGAAGGGCTGCCAATGTCAGCGTGGTGACAGCTGCTAATATATACGCTATGAAATGATTGGCAGGAAATCTAGACAATACATAATAAATTTGGTAGTTCCAGGTGAATGTAAATATCACTTAGCCTTCTCCCTTCCTTTCTTATATATATTTTTATTATGAGAACAAGTCATATGGCATATTTTAAGGGGAAATAAACAGGGAAAACTAGGGAACGAGTGCCGTGAGGTGTTGCCAGGTGATAATTAGCCCATTCCAGATGTATTGCGGTATCTATTACCTTTTCTCTTTCTTTTATATATTATTTTGTATAAGAATAGGGCAAAGGGCACTTTTCAATGGATAAAATGAGTGGAAAAATCCGTCCAGCATTTGTGTAGTGCAGCGCAGCTGGTCAAGTGGGAGGAGAGAGTAATGGAGGGGAGGTAAGGAGGAGGGGAGTCAAGGACAGGAGAAAAATTGCTAAATTGTCAACAATGGATGGGAGTACAGGTGACATTAGCAGAACTGAGTATAGCTGGATACTGGTAGTACTGATAGATGATACAAGCCACCACTTGAAAGTCCGGGCGAATTCAAAATAACACAGAATCACAAATATGACGCCCCGCGGTATGATCCCTTGCTCCCGAGCATCAGAAAGTGATGACCCGCAGTTAAGGGATTAAGCATGATCCATACTTCATATGCTGTACATTTCGGAATAAAAAAAAAAATAAAGCAAATATGTAGAGGACATGTGAGACCGTTTTGAAAATGCCCGAAAACACTGCTGAGCTAAGTGAGCAACGTCTCGACCACAGTTCTCAGTAGCAGTACAAGGTTATCTGTCTCTAGTTCTCATCTACATTCAGGCCACAGTATTCCATTCATTAAGACTGTTACTGTATGAATCTATAGTAAAAATACATACTTCTCAATACTATAGGTTAAAACCCGCAGTGGATACAGTAGCGATAAATACATATGATTGCTCATTGCAATTTGGATATTTCCATTAAAAACCATTTAACTCCTGTATTATTGGATTTATTGCATGTTACTGTTCCATTTGGCTCCTACATACTTTTTTCCTTTTATCCTACATCCATAAAAGATAAACTCAATTAGCAGCAGTACGGTGAATGTGAGAATTGGCATGCTACGGTCACGGCATTCTGGGAGAGAAACGTCTCATCCACCACCCTCAGTAACGGTAAGAAAATATTTTTGGTTCTAATTATATTATCAACAGATAAATGGTTTTACTGTCTTCGTAAAGACAGATTCCTTATTTTACAAAACACTTCTCAATACTCTGTAGGATAAATTTGGTTGTGAAATCAATGTTTAAACATTCAGTTTGCAACTTGGATACTTAATACACATTCAGCTCCGAAGCTATTGGATTTAGTTCATTTCTGGTTATTGACAGTAATTATGCTACTACACATTTGTCCTTTCTATCCATACCATTTTTTTTTTTTTAATTCATCAACCAGCCGCTGTACAGCGAGGATGAGAAATGGCCGGCACTGTCCAGTGATGACTTACACTCGAGTTGATTAATTGTAATCATCCTACTCAGATTTGTATGTATTGATGAGGAAAATTATAGACTTGTTTACGTCTCATGACTTAAGTTTCAGATGCGAAAACATTAATGTGCCAAAAAGTACTTGGGAATAAGTTACTGTGACTGATGTTTAAGCGAACACTCGATTCAGCACGTTTTGTAAAGTATAGCATCCTAAACTAGATAAATTATGGATTGGGGCCACAACGGTGGTAAAAGAAAGACAGGAAAAGCGCTTTGACTCTCACCAAAAGTTTTTCCTTTGGCTTCAGTAGGTTATGAGACCCAACAGAAGGAAAGAAAACTAATTAAAGGCTGGTACAAGGACGCGCGATGGAAGGGTATCGTGGCTCAGTTCCACGTTTGATCAGGACCCGTTTGAAAGGAGCAGTGTTTCTTTGAGACTTGCTCGTGTGTTGAAGCGGGTTGACTGAATGCTGGAAAATTGATCAAAAAGTGAAACCGGTGATTATTAAGAGAGGTAACAGACCTTTGAGACAGACAGGTAGACAGACTGTGTGTGTGTGTGTGTGTGTGTGTGTGTGTGTGTGTGTGAGAGAGAGAGAGAGAGAGAGAGGATCGAGACAGAGACCAAAACCGATGAGAAGATGACAATTAGAATGTGCCGATATCTAGATGCCGAGACAGTGAGATGAGACCGAGACACCAGAACCCAAAGCACCGAGACCCGAGACAGAGACCGAGAGCAAATCCTTCCTGCCAGCGAAAACAAAGTCAAGGGGGAAGTTGGATACTTACGAAGTTTACCATCTTGTGTTTAGTGAGGTGGAAGAGGAGGAAGGAGGAGAAGAGAGAGAGAGAGAGAGAGAGAGAGAGAGAGAGAGAGAGAGAGAGAGAACAGGCAGATAGGAGAGCAAGATGAAAATGAGAGAGGAAAAGATTATCAGGGGACAGGAGATGTAGAGGGGAAAGAAGAAGGAGGATGACGAAAACCAAGAGGAGAGGTAAGGAAGCATGAGGAGAGAAAGAGAAAAAAATGAAGAGGGATTGGACGGAGGAAAGTGGAGTGAGTGAGACGGAAGAAGATGAAGAAAGGGAAGGAGACAGACAGTCGGACAGACACAGAGAGAAAGACAGACGCAGACACAGAGACAATTTATCATTATTTTTTATTTTTTTAATAGCAGGAAGGACAAGTAAAGGGAAGTGCAGGAGAAATGTCTTCACTTCTCCCTACAAAAACAAATCCAAGTCACGACATAGAATTGCTTGTAAATAAGTTATAGAATTCCATCTTTGGACTGAATATGGGATCGGGATAAGGGACTGAGGCACAGAGACCGAAACACCGAGACAGACATCGAAACACGCTGATTCTTGGACATCATGAGGAAAACCTCATGACTGAGACGAGACCTAGAGACCTAGACCCAAAGTGACGAGACCCGAAGCACCGAGACCCGAAGTGGCGAGACCAAAAACACCGAGACCCGAAGTGGCGAGACCAAAAACACCGAGACCCGAAGTGGCGAGACCCGAAACACCGAGACCCGAAGTGGCGACACCCGATACACCATGGTCCGAGACAGAAACTGAGAGAAAATTACTTCCTCCTTGTCGCCTAAACTGTGAATAGGAAGTCTGAAGAATAAGAAGCTTACGATCTGGTTTGTGGCGAGGAAGAGGAAGAAAAAGAGGAAGAAATGAGGGGAGGAGGAGATTGTGAGAGGAAAAGAAGATTGTCGATGGAGAGTATATGTACTGTAGAGTGAGCGAGAGGGGGAAAGATGATAGGTGTGGAAAAAGAAGAGGAGAGGTAGGACAAGGGTAGAGGAAGAGGAAAAGAGAAAAGAAGGGAGGGAGAGAAATAGAGGGACATGGAAGATGAGGAGGAGGAGGAGGAATATGAGTGAGTGAGTGAGTGAAAGTAATAGAGTGAGTGGTTTTTTTTAATGTGTCCGACAATGGGCATAGGCTTCACAGCCTGCTCCCAAGGCCCAGTAGTCCTACATACCATACACCTCCACATATCACCACTTCGGCGCTAACACCCACCATCCATATTGAATACCTGCTAGGGCTGTCTCATATAGGACTGGTGTACTGGTATTAGCAGGGGTATGTTAACGACATGTCGGTGGGTCTTTAGATTAGTAAGGTCTGCTTTTTTTTTTTTAAATTAAATTCAAATCCTTAAACTGTTCCCTGTTATTTGAACCTGGGTCCGGTAGGGCTGCAGGCCACCTCTGAGAGTGAAACTGAGAGAGTGAAAGTGAATTTGAGGGAATGAGTGTGAAAGTGCGAGTAAGAGATTTAGAGAGTGAAAGTGCGATTGAGAGAATGAGAGTGAGACTGAGAGAGTGAGAGTGAAACTGCGAGTGAAAGTTAGATTGAAAGAGAGTGAAACTTGAGTGTGAGGGTTATATTGAGAGAGAGAGAGAGAGAGAGAGAGAGAGAGAGAGAGAGAGAGAGAGAGAGAGAGAGAAGGTGAGTGAGTGAGACTGACGAGTGAGTGAGAATGACAGTGAGGCTAAGAGTGGGAGTGAGAGAGTCAGAATGAAAGTGAGACTGAGAGTGGGAGAGTGGGAATGAAAGTGAGTGAGAATAAGAGTGAGGCTGTATGAGAATGAGATTCAGTGAGGAAGAGAACAAGCGAGAGAGTCGGGAAGAGGGGGAAATGACTCGAGTTGTTTTCTGTCTGAAATACTGTTATCAGGAACATAAAATATATACTTGACACAGTTTTTTTCACACACACACACACACACACACACACACACACACACACACATAGACTGACCATGTGCATGTGTGTACTGTTTGTATTTGTGCATATGTACGTGTTTGTGTATGTCTTTGTAGTGTATGGATGGATGTGTGTGTGTGTGTGTGTGTGTGTGTGTGTGTGTGTGTGTGTGTGTGTGTGTGTTCTTACTTTACCTATTTATTCTTAACTGTATCTTTACAGGAATGAGTACTGTCCCGTGTATTAAACCATTTTTATCATACATGTCCTTAAATTTAAGAACAGTTTTTATCACACACTATTGCGTTCGGTAGTGCATTCCACTGAGCAATTGCCTTATTTGGGAAACTGGATTTCCTTACGTCTTTATCGCCTCTCTTTTTATGTAGTTTTTTGCAGTGTCCTCATGCTGATGCTTCCCCGTAGGTTATGTATTCCTTTATGTCTACTTTTTTTTTTTCTAAAGGTATTGAATGTGTGTGTGTGTGTGTGTGTGTGTGTGTGTGTGTGTGTGTAATGTAGATCAGTTATTAGGCAATTGTGTACGAGTTGTAATACTAATTTTTGAAATAAAATGGACAAATACTGGTATTCTATGAGCTATATCGGTGGGTACAGCATGCACTGGTGGCGTGGAGCCTAGGAGAAATACAGGCGAATAAGTAGAAAGTTCTGTTCTTGTTATTGTTGTTTAGAGATTTCCTGCACCTATAGTGCAGGCCGGGCCATACATTAGCTCAGTCAGTGGGGTGTAGGCTGACTTAAAAAATAGTAAGGCTGAAGACAGGGCCTTTCATCTTTATTAGAAGCTGACTTTGAGCCCATACGACCAAACTCTAGAAACATGACCTCACTTCCAGATAAGGCACCCCAGCCTTTGAAGAGTTTAATATTACAGAAGTATACCTGATATTTAGCACTGTCAGTGGGGGGGGGGGGAAAAAGAAGGTCTGGAAAACACAACCATCATCTATCTTGAAAATCCTATGTTCACGCCGATCAAACATCCACTTTCTCCCACTTACGATACTTTCTTTGGTTTTTGCGTGTTAAGCTCGATCAATACTCATGATATATTGTACATATCGGTATAATACAAAATAATGTATATATATATATAGTGGACATGTGAGACCGTTTTCAAAATGCCCGAAAACAATGCTGAGCTGAGTAAGAAACTCCTCATCCACAGTTCTCAGTAGCTGTAAAAGATTATCTGTCTCTGATTCTCACCTACATTCTGGCCACATTGTTCCCTTTTTGAAGACTGTTACTATACTATTCTGCTATAGAAATCAGCACTTTTTATTCTTTAGGTTAAAACCGGCTGTGAATACAGTGCCTATAAATACAAACGACTATCCATCGCAGTTAGGATATTTCTATTAAAACTCATCTATCTCCTGGACTTTTGGGTTTATTTCACGTTATCGTTGCCTATGGCTCCTACAAACATTTTTTTTTTATCCTACACCCATATAAAATAAACTCAATTAGCGGCAGTATTGCGAATGTGAGAATTGGTTCGCTATTGTCACGGCATTCTGGACGAGAAACATCTCATCCACCATCCTCAGTGACTGTAAGAAAATATCTTTGGTTCTAATTATATTATCTTCAGATAGATAGTCTTACTCTCTTCGTAAAGACCGATTCCTTTTTATTTTACAAAACTTCTCAATACTCTGTGGGTTAAACTGAATGTGGAATCAGTGATTAAACATTCAGCTTGCAACTTGGTTACTTCTTTTTACAACATTCAGCTCCGAAGCTATTGGATTTATTTCACTTCTTATTATTGAGTGTAATTATGCTACTAGACATTTGTCCTTTCCATCTATACATTTATTTTTATTTTTTATTCCGCATCCAGCGGCATTACAGCAAGGATGAGAAGTGGCCGGCACTGTCCAGTGATGACTTATACTCGAGAAAAGTAAGTGTATTCATCATCCTACTCAGAGTTGGATGTATTGATGAGGAAATTTGTAGACTTGTTAACGTCTGATGACTTAAGTTTCATAATGATACGAAAACATTTCCGCGCCAAAAAGTACTCGACAATAAGTTACTTAATGTGATTTATGTTTAAGCGACCGTGCGATTCAGCATGTTTTCTAAAGTACAACATCTTAAACTAGATAAAATATGGAAGGGAGGCCTCAAGGGTGGTAAAAGAAAGAGGAGTTTTTCCTTTTTCTTCAGTAGGTTATGAGACCCAACAGACGAAAAAAAAAAAAAAAAAACTAATTAAAGGCTGACACAAGGACGCGCGATGGAAAGGAGTCGTGGCGCAGTTCCTCGTTTGATGAAGACCTGTTTGAAAGGAGCAGTGTTTCACTGAGACTTGCTCATGTGTTGAAGAAGGTTGACTGAATGCTACAAACTTGATCAAAAACTGACACGGGTGATTGTTAAGAAAAGCAACAGACCTTTGAGACACATGCAGACATTGTGTGTGTGTGTGTGTGTGTGTGTGTGTGTGTGTGTGTGTGTGTGTGTGTGTGTGTGCGAGAGTGCGACTGCAAGTGTGGGTGCGGGTGCTGATGTGAGTGTGAGCGTGAGTGTCAGTATCAGTGTGGGTGTGGGTGTGGGTGTGAGTGTGGGTGTGGGTGTGGGTGTGAATGTCAATGGGAATGTGTGTGAATGTGAGTGTGAGTGTGAATGTAAATTTGAATATGAATGTGAAAGTGTCTGAGTGTGAACGTGAATGTGAATGTGTGAGTGTGAGTGTGAATGTGAATGTGTGTGTCCGTGTGAGTGTGAGTGTGAGTGTGGGTGCAAGTATGGGTGTGGGTGTGAGTGTGAGTGTGAGTATGAGCGTGAATGTGAATGTGAATGTGTGTGAGTATGAGTGTGAACGTGAACGTGAACGTGAATGTCAATGTGTGTGAGTGTGAGTGTGTGTGAGTATCAGTGTCAGTGTCAGTGTCAGTGTGATTGTGATTGTGAGTGTGAATGTGGGTGTGAGTATGGGTGTGGGTGTGAGTGTGAGTATGAATATGTGTGAGTATAAGTATGAGTATGAGTGTGTGTGTGGGTGTGAGTGTGAGTGTGTGTGTGTGTGTGGGTGTGGGTGTGGGTGTGAGTGAGAGTATGAGCGTGAATGTGAATGTGAATGTGAATGTGTGTGAGTATGAGTGTGAGTATGAGTGTGAATGTGAACGTGGACGTGAACGTGAATGTCAATGTGTGTGAGTGTGAGTGTGTGTGAGTGTGAGTGTCAGTGTCAGTGGGATTGTGATTGTGAGTGTGGGTGTGAATGTGGGTGTGAGTATGGGTGTGGGTGTGAGTGTGAATGTGTGTGAGTATAAGTGTGAGTGCGAGTGTGGGTGTGGGTGTGGGTGTGAGTAAGAATGTGAGTGTGAGTGTGGGTGTGGGTGTGGGTGTGGATGTGGGTGTGGGTGTGAGTGTGAGTGTGAGTGTGTGTGTGAATGTGAATGTGAGTGTGTGTGAGTGTGAATGTGAGTGTGTGTGAGTGTGAATGTGAATGTGTGTGTGTGAAGTGTGAATGTGAATGTGAATATGAATGTGTGTGAGTGTGAATGTGTATGTGTGTGTGTGTGTGTGTGTGTGTGTGTGTGTGTGTGTGTGTGTGTGTGTGTGTGTGTGTGTGTGTGTGTGTGTGTGTGTGTGTGGTGAGGTGGGTCATTACTGTTTTTTTGGCAATTGTGCACGAGTTGTAATACCACTTGTGAAAATAAATTGCATAATTATTGGCATTTTGTGTGCTATATCGGTGGGTACAGATGCACTGGTGGCGTGAAGCCCAGGAGAAATGCAGGTCAATAAGTAAAATTCTATTTAATGCTGTTTAGATGTTTATTTAGAAGCTGACTTTGAGCCCATCCGACCAAACTACAGAAACATGGCCTCACTTCCATATAAGGCACGCCAGCGTCTGACAGGTTTATGTTTATGAAGTGCACCAGGTATTTACCACTGTCAATGGGAGCGAAAAAAAAGTCCGGAAAACACAGCCTTAATCTACCTTGAAAATCCTATGTTCACACGAATCAAACATCCACTTTCTCCACTTGCAATACTTTCTTTTGCATTTGCGTGTTAAGCATGATCCATACTTCGTATGCTGTATATATCGGGATAAAAAAAAAAAATTTATTGAGGACACGAGACCGTTCTGAAAACGCCGGAAAACACTGCTGAGCTGATTGAGAAACTTCTCGACCACAGTTCTCAGTAGCAGTAAAAGGTTATCTGTCTCTGATTCTTATCAACACTGAGGCCACAGTATTCCCTTCAGGAAGACTTTTGCTGTACGAGTCTTGTTTAGAAATAAATAATTTTCAATACTTTAGGGTAAAACCCGCTGTGAATACAGTAGCGATAAATACAAATTTTTGCCCATCTCAGTTTAGATATTTCTACAAAAACTCATAGAATTCCTGGATTATTGAGTTTATTTAACGTTACTGTTCCATTTGGCTCCTACATACTTCTTTTTCCTTTTATTCTACATCCATAAAAGATAAACTCAATTACCGTCAGTACGGCGAATGTGAGAATTGGCACGCTGCGGTCACCGAATTCTGAGCGAGAAACTTCTCATCCACCATCCTCTGTGACTGTAAGAAAATATCTTTGGTTCTAATTATAATATCTACAGATAGATAGTTTTACTCTCTTCTTAAAGACCGATTCCATTTCATTTTAGAAAACGTTTTTCAATACTCTGTAAGTTAAAATTGGGTGTGAAATCAGAGTTAAACATTCAGTTTGCAACATGGATACTTCTCTTAACACATTCAGCTCCGAAGCTATTGGATATATTTCACTTATTATTAACAGTAATGATGCTACTAGACATTTGTTACTTCCATCCATACCCCCCTCTTTTTTTTTTTTTAATTCATCAATCATTGGCAGTTCAACGAGGATGATAAGTTACCGGCACTGTCCGGTGATGACTTACACTCGTGAAAATAAATTGGATTGATCATCCTACTCAGATTTAGATGTACTGATGAGGAAATTAAGACTTTTTTTACGTCTGATGACTAACTTTCTTAACGATAAGATTACATCGACGCGCCGAAAAGTGCTCGGATATAAGTTATTGTCATTGACGTTTCAGCGCTTGCGCGTTTCAGCACATTTTGTAAGGTATATACAGCATCCTAAACTAGTTAACTACGGATTGAGGCCTCAAGGGTGGTAAAAGAAAGACAGGAAAAACGCTTTGACTCGCACCAAAAGGTTTTCTTTTGCCTTTACTAGGTTATGAGACCCAACAGATGAAAAAAAAAAAAAAAGTTTGGTACAAGGATGCTCGATGGAAAGGTGTCGTGGCTTAGTTCCTCGTTTGATGAAGACCTGTTTGAAAGGAGCAGTGTTTCATTGAGACTTGCTCGTGTGTTGAAGCGGGTTGATTGAATGCTGGAATATTGATAAAAAACTGACACGGGTGATTGTTATGAGAGGCGACTAACCTTTGAGACAGTGTGTATGTGTGTGTATTTCTGTGTGTGTGTGTGTGAGTGTGTTTATGTTTGTGTGTGTTTGTGTTTCTGTGTGTGTTTGTTTTTCTGTGTGTGCTGTCTGTGTTCGTGTCTGTGTTTGTCTCTGTTCGTCTGTGTTTGTGTCTGTAGTTGTGTCTGTGGTTGTTTGTGTTTGTGTCTTTTTTTTGTGTTTGTGTCTGTGTTTGTGTCTGTGTTTGTCTGTGTGTGTGTCTGTGTTTCTCTGTGTCTGTGTTTGTCTGTTTCTGTGTGTGTCAATGTGTGTGTGTGTGTGTATGTGTGTGTGTGTGTGTGTGTGTGTGTGTGTTAATGTGTGTGTGTGTGTCTGTGTGTGTTAATGTGTGTGTGTTTGTGTTTGTGTGTGTGTGTTTGTGTGTGTGTGTGTGTGTGTTTGTGTTTGTGTGTGTGTGTTAATGTGTGTGTGTGTGTGTGTGTGTGTGTGTGTGTGTGTGTGTGTGTGTGAGAGAGAGAGAGAGAGAGAGAGAGAGAGGACCGGGACAGAGATCAAAACCGATGAGAGGACGACAATTAGGATGTGCCAAAATCGAGACGCCGAGACACTGAGATGAGACCGAGACACCAGAACTCGAAGCACCGAGACCCAAGACAGAGACAGAGAAAATACTTCCTCCTACCGAAAACAAAGTCAAGAGAGAAGTTGGAAACTTACGAAGCTTACCATCTTGTGTTTAGTGAGGTGGAAGAGGAGGAAGGAAGAGAAAAGGAAGAAAGAGGAAGATAGGAGGACAAGATGAAAATGAGAGAGGAAAAGATTATCAGAGGCGAGGTAGAGGGGAAAGAAGAGAGAGGACGAAGAAAAAGAAAGGGGAGGTAAGAAGGCAGGAGAAGTGGAAGAGAAAAAATGAAGAGAGGAGAGGGAGAGAAGTGGAGAGTGAGACGGAGGAAGAAGAAAGGGAAGGAGAAGGACAGACACAGACAGAAAGACAGACACAGACACGGAGACAGAGACAATTTATCACCAGAGCTAGATTATAATTATCATTAATTTTCGTTTAGTAGCAGAAAGGAGAAGTAAAGGGAAGTGCAGAATATATGTCTTCACTTCTCCCTGCAAAAACAAATCCAAATCACGACAGAAAACTAATTATAAATAAGTTATAAAATCCCATCTTAGGACTGGATATGGGATCAAGATAAGGGATTGAGACACAGAGACCGAAACACAGAGACCGAAACACCAAGACAGGCATCGAAACAAGCTGATTCTTGGACATCGAGAAAAATACCCCATAACTGAGACGAGACCGAGACTCCTAGACCCAAAGTAGCGAGAACCCGAAGTGGGGAGACCCGAAGCACAGAGATCCGAAGCTTCAAGATCCGAAGTAGCGAGACCTGAAGCATCGAGGCCCTAAGTGGCAAGACTCGAAGCACCAAGATTCGAGACAGAAACTGAGAGAAAATTACTTCCACCTAGTCAGCCTAACAGTGAAAGGGAAACCTGAAGAATAAGAAGCTTACGACCTGGTGTGTGGCGAGGAAGAAAAAGAGGAAGAAATGAGGGCAAGAAGAGATTGAGGGAGGAAAAGAAGATTGTTGGTGGAGAGGATTTGTGGAGTGAGTGAGAGGTGGAGGGAAGATGGGAGGTGTGGAAAAAGAAGAGAAGAGGTAAGACAGGGGTAGAGGAAGAGGAAAAGAGAAAAGAAGGAAGGGAGAGAAACAGAGGGACATGGAAGGAGAAAAAAGAAGAAGGGGAGGAGGAGGGGGAGAATGAATGAATGAATGAATGAATGAGAGAGAGAGAGAGAGAGAGAGAGAGAGAGAGAGTAATAAATTGAGAGTGAAACTGAGGGAGTGAAAGAGCGTCTGAGAGAGTAAGAGTGAAACTGCGAGTGAGAGACTGAGAGAGTGAGAGTGAAACTGAGAGTGAGAGTTAGACTGAAAGAGTGAGAGTAACAGTAAGAGAGAGTGAATGAGTGAGAGGGTGAGTGAGTAATGAGTCAGTAATGAGTGAGTGAGAATGACAGTGAGACTGAGAATGAGTGAGAGAGAGAGTGAGAATGAGAGTGAGTGAGAATGAGAGTAAGGCTGAGTGAGAATGAGATTAAGAGTGAGAGGGAGAGAGAGCGAGAGAGTCGGGAGGAGGAGGAAGTGACTCTAGTTGTTTTCTGACCTAAATACTGTTATCAGGAACATAAAATATATACTGGACAGTTTTATTGTTCACACACACACACACACACACACACACACACACACACACACACACACACACACACACACACACACACAGACAGGCAGACAGACAGACAGATAGACAGACAAACAGACAGAGACAGAGACATACAGAGAGCGACTGAGAGAGAGAGACAGACAGACAGAAACAGACAGAGAGACAGACACAGATGCAGATAGACAGAGAGACAGACAGACAGAGACTTACTGACTGACCATGAGCATGTCTGTACTGTGTGTATTTGTGCATGTTTACGTGTTTGTGTATGTATTTGTATGTATGTATGGATGTGCCTCTGACTGTTTGTGTGCGCTTGTGTGTATGTTAGTTTGAGTAAGCTACGTGTATGTGTTACCACATATGTTCTTGCGGTGCTTATGTTTTTCGTGTGAGTGTGTGCGCAACTGAGCATGTGTGGGGGGGAGGGGCAATATGCAAATGCCCGCATGTGCCTGTGTACAAGTACGAGTGTGCGTGTGCATTCTCTTGTTTACATTGTGTGTTTGCATGTGTGCCTGCATACCCTTTTGTTTGTGTGCATGAGTGTGTGTGCATGAGTGTGTGTGTGTGTGTGTGTTTGCATGTGCTTATGTAGATAAGGATGAGCGTGTAATGAATCACATACCCATCTCTAACTAGACAAACCGTTCCCTGAAGCCTAGTAATCCTTTACGTGAAACTGATGCCGCTTACATCTTCACGTGTCACTTATTTTGCACTAATGCCCACTATCCATAATGAATACATGCTTCGGCTGTATCTTTTAGTGCTGGTGTGATGGTATTAGCGAGGGCATTGTTATTACTCTACAGTATGATAACGTCCTTTTCATAGTGGTCTTGTTACTTCCAACTATTGCATTTAGTTCAGGAGAGACTTCATGAACTGGGGAGTTAGGTATGGCCTTCATTACCTCTTCAGTACGAATAAAATCACCTGGTAGTGAGAAAATATAATAATTATTGTTTTCAGCCGTCGGCAAAGAGTTGGCGGTTGCATTTACCTTTCAGTGACGAAAGGACACTACTAATATAAAAAATGAGGCAAAATCAAGAACAACAAGTAGCACTCCTAGAGTATAATACCTGTGTGCCCAGCATTTTGTTTAGGCTCAAACATTCGACTTTGCACTGTGCCCTTGATCGTTTACCAGCAGGTCTCAAAACCAAATCCGTTTATCCTTGTTTAACACTGAGCCCTCCTGAACCCTGAGTTTGGTTTAAACCAGATGAAAACTGTCAGTCGTCTTTGCCATGTGACCTTCACATTTTACTTTTCTCTGTGGCCGAGTCATTTAACTGGTTGTTTTCAAATAGAATTCCTTATATTCTCGTCTTAGCTTGAACCTTACCGCAAAGCTTAGTCTAAATTGGTTAAAAACTTTTAAGCTAACCTTGACCCTTGATCCTTGATCTGTTGTTTTCGAGAACTATAGGAAACCCCCTGGCTGATCCTCGTCGTTCATCCAAATTTGGTAGAAATTACACCAAAAGTGTTCTAGGTATTTTTTTTTTTTTTCACACACAGACACACGAATCCAAGTTTGACCTTCCCTTGAGACCTTAAACTTTTAGTTGTTCCCAATAGGAAATACTTTCCTTTTTGTCTGACCCTCAGTCCTTCCACAGTGTTTGGTTTACATCAGATAATAACTGTTTGTGTTGACTCTGCCATCTGACCTTGGCCTATGATCCTTTGTTCAAAGATTACTGGTCAGCCCCTTTACAGACTGTCAACCTTTCTAAGTGTTGTCCAAATAAAAGCATAAGTGTTATTTTGTTCACCTAAAGACAAACGGGTTATGTCCGCCTTGTGATCTTGACCATTAGTTAAGCATTTTAAATGTTGGTTTACGCTCAGACCTTCGAAGTTTGGTCTAAATAACCAAAAAGAAAAAAAAAATGCTTGCCCTGTCCTTCTCAGGTAAATCTTTGACCATTGCATTTTGTTCTTGACCTTTTTACATGTGGTTCTCGAACAACAGATTATCCCAATGGTGTGTGTGTGTGTGTGTGTGTGTGTGTGTGTGTGTGTGTGTGTGTGTGCGTGCGTGCGTGCGTTTGTGCGTGCGTGCGTGTGTTCTATCTGTCTGTCCTGTCTGTTTGTCCAGTCTGTCTGTCTTCTCTGTCTGTCCCTTCTGTCTTGTTTGTCTTGTCTGTCTTTCTATGTCCTGTCTGTATTTCTGTTTTTACTTTCTCTCCCTCATTTGTCTGCCCTTTCTGTCTGTCCTTAGTCTTTCCTTTCTGTCTTTCTGACCTGTCTGTCTGTCTGTCCATCCTGTCTGTCTGTCTGTCTTTCTTAGTCTATGTTTTCCTGTCTGTCTGTCAGTATATGTCTGCCTCTCTGCTTGTTAGTCGGTTTCTGCCTGTCTGCCTGCCTGCCTGTCTATCTGTCTGTCCGTCAGTCTGTCTGTCTGTCCAGTCCGTCTGTCTGTGTCTTGTCTGTCTGTGTTTGTCTCTGTTTGTCTGTCTGTCTATCCTGTCTGTCGTGTCTGTCTGTCTGTCGTCTGTCTGTCATGTCTATCTGTCTGTCTTGTCTGTCTGTCTATCCTGTGTGTCGTGTCTGTCTGTCGTCTGTCTGTTTGTCATGTCTGTCTGTCATGTCTGTCTGTCTGTCTGTCGTGTGTCTGTCTGTCATGTCTGTGTCTGTCATGTCTGTCTGTCATGTCTGTCTCTGTTTCTGAGTGTCTGCTGTGTCTGTCTGTCAAGTCTGCCGCGTCTGTCTGTCTGTCGTGTCCGTCTATCTGTTGTATATGTCTGTCTGTCTGTCGTGTCCGTCTATCTGTTGTATATGTCTGTCTGTCTTGTCGTGTCTGTCTCTCGTCTGTCTATCTTTCGGGTCTGTCTGTCGTGTCTGTGTCTAGTCGTGTCTGTCTCTGTTTGTCGTGTCTGGGTTTTGTCGTGTCTCTCGTTGTCATATGTGTTTGTTTTGTGTTTGTCTGTCTTATCGTGTCTGTCTGTCTGCCTGTCTTACCGTGTCTGTCCTGTCTGTCTGTCTGTCTGTCATATCGTGTCTGTCCTGCATTTTTGTCTGTGTCTATCCTGTCCGTCAGTCCAGTCTGTCTGTTCTGTCTGTTCTTTTCTGTCTGTTCTATCTGTCTGGTCTGCCTGTCTTTCTGTCTGTCTCTCTGTCTGTCTGCCTCTGCCTTAACTCATCTAGGCTGTATGATAGATCTGAATGAAATTTCCCAGCTGAGTTCGTTTGGTTACTCTGATGGTGTTGCATTCTATACAGTTTTCCAACCATGATTTTTATGGGGGTCAGCCCACCATCCAAGACATAAAAGGATGCACAGTAGGGCTAGGAGGGCAGATATCGCATTGATATCTTAGTACATGTTCTAGAATGGACTCTTGTCTCCTAAAGCTGCTGGTAGCATACTCTTCCTCCTCCTCCTCCTCCTCCTCCTCCTCCTACTACTACTACTACTACTACTACTACTACAGCAACAGCAACAACTAGAGGCCCCCCAAGGGGGAAATCACACCATTCGCTAGCTTATGCATATCTAGCGCGGCTCGGAATATGACCTTGACCTTGACCTATTCTCACCAGTATCGAACTCGTCCGAGAATTTCATCCCTACTACACATCTGTAAAATTTTGTGATGATATCTTGAGCGGTTGCGAAGTTATCGTGCTAACAGACACACAAACTCACGTGCAGACAGACTGACAAACTGAAAACAAAACCAGCTTTGCTATTACGGTTGGTAACAACAACAACTGTTACTGCTACTACTACTACTACCATTTTTTTTTTTTTATAAATCACCTCCATCCATTGGGGAATTGTGAAGATCAAAACCAACCTTCCTAATACAGTTCACTATATGGAGTTGTAATGTGAAGGTTAACACTAACCCTCATATTACAATCCGTTGGCCCCAAACACACCAACGGCTGTGGTTACGAACCATCTATTACTACTATTATCATTTTATTTTACATTTATTGATAATACAGTGTAATAAAGACATTAAACTATTGGAGTCTATGCGACTCTTGACCACTGTAGCTTCGTAATCCATACCCGCCAGAAAGACAGGCCTGAGGGCTGATGATCTTGTGCCCCTGAGACATAGCAGTGCAGACCTCATGAGGGAGAATGACAGTCGACATCTCATCCATGCCATAACAGAACTGTGCGTTTGATGTTTCTTCTCAGAAAGAACCTCTGCCAATCTCGAATAGAATCTCGCCTCCTCTGGACCCATCCCACCTGATGTTGTGAACAAAAGGGGACTGAATCGGGCGTGGTCCACATGTTGGATCCTTTCTTGAAAGTTTCTATTTTATTCTTGTTCATTCCTTTTGTGTGCCACTTCGAGAGACAGTTCACGATGACATGCTGCCATGGGATCGAATATCCTGATGTTGAAGAACGCCCTTTGCCCACGTGTCCAGAAACTTCGAGCACTGACTTCCATTCTTGCATCATTTGATGTGTTTGCTGTTCTGTGGGTGAAGTGCTCACCGTCCAGGGGTAGCAGAGATGGCTCAGTCGTGACACCATGGCATATTTCCTGCAGCATTTTGGCTGTGAGGTCACGTACTTCATTATGTCGGCTGCAAACAAAGTCTCCCTTCTTGCATACCATTGCATGGTTTGCATCAAAGGCAGTGCCACAGGCACATTGTTGAGGTAGGTTCTCTATTGGCCATCCATATCTCAAGGCTATGGCATCAATAAAATCTTGTTTGTTGAAGTGGAAGCCTTTCGCCTCGAGAGGCAGTGTTGTGAGCCAATTCAATGCCCCAACCTCCTGTGCAAATTCAGCTCTTCTGCATTGGTTTGGTGTTAGATGTTCGATTATGTGCTGCAGCTGATCCTTCTGTCTTGCTGCTCGCTCCTTGCTTATCTCTGTCTTTATGTCTTTCTGCCTTTGGTGGTCGATTTCACTCGTCTCAACCTAGGCGCAAATCTTCTGTGACAAGGATTCGGTGAGCCTGAGTGAATTTCTGTGTTCGTAGCTTGCTACAGCTGCTGGATTTATAATGACAAGGCCTTCCATCCTGGGTGGTAGTGCTAGAAGGTCCCTCTCTTCTGGTGTGGGGATGTGGCCATTGGTTAGAGATGGGGGGATTGAATCCCTAATAGCATCCTCGAGTGGTTGTAGCAGCAGGGGGAGGCGGTGGCTCGATCGGTAAAGAGTTGGCCTGCAGTCCTAACGGACCCAGGTTCAAATCCCGCTGAGGCAGGGAACAGTTTAAGGATTTGAATTTCATAAAATCAGACTTTACTCATCTACCAGAAGGCCCGCCGACATGTCGTAAAAATACCCCCGCTAATACCAATACACCAGTCCTGTATGAGACAGCCCTAGCATGTATTCAGTATGGACGGTGGGTGTTAGCGCCGAAGTGGTGACATGTAGAGGTGTGCGGTACGTAGGAGGACTACTGGGCCTTGAAAGCAGGCTTTGAAGCCTATGCCCAGAGTCGGTCACATAAAAAAAAAAAAAAAAAAAAAAAAAACGATGTCTGGTATGGTCCTCATCACGAAGGTTCATTTGTGCTTTACACCATAGGTAAATGCAGTGTATGCTGCATGGGGTTCTGTTTTTGCGTGGCTGGATAATATATGAATTTCTTCTACCCATGTCTTTATTGTATCACTCACATATTGGTCATTGAATTCCTTAGTTCCAATCACAGCACCTAGATGTCACTGACCTTCCTTGGTCACTATCATGTTTGTGCCCCTAAAGGCTTCCTGTTCATCTTGATAGTAAGCTGGTTTCACGATCAAGATAGGCTTACTTGCATTAGGGTAGTAACCTATTTCAGGGACATGAGATGTTACAAGGTCCCACCATTTCCTCACATCCTCCACCTTGCCAGCATCCGTGAGATCATCTACATAGGCTACCTGTTTTACATTGGTGGCCTCGTATTTGATCTGTTGTTGCAGCGCTGTAATCGCCAGGGCATACATAGCCAAGGCAACGGGGTCCCCCTGGGTAGTTCCTTCTGTGGATTGGATTACACCCACATCGTGAGCAGCTGTCTTACCCACAATGTAGAGGTCTGCTGGTTCCTACTACTACTACTGCTACTACTGCTACTACTACATCTACCGCCTCCACTACTACTACTACTACCACCGCCACCACTTATACTATTAGCAGTACTAGGGTGGAGAAAGTTTGATGTATTAAAGTGGACGAATGCACATAGGGTCACAAGAGAGAATCCCTTGCTGTGTCCTGGAATAATGTGCTACTACTGACACTATTGCTAATACTACTAATACTGCTGTTTATACTACTAATAATACTGCTGTTTATACTACTGTTAATACTACTACTACTACTACCACTACTACAACTACCGCTGGTGCTGGTGCTGGTGCTGCTACTACTACTACTACTACTACTACTACTACCACTACCATTACCATCACCACTACTACTACTACTACTATTACTACTACTATTACTATTACTAGTACTAGTACTAGTAATACTACTACTATTACTACTACTACTATTACTACTACTACTACTACTACTACTACAGAGTGTATCCTGGGGTGTTACTCCTTCACATATGCCACCAATGAGTTTATTTAGCTTTTACATTGGGATACTTGCATCATTTATGGCGCGATAGTATTAGTCCGTAATTTTTTCAAATTGGCATGCATATCCCAGGACTGGATATACAGTTTCCATGTTTTCTCTGAATGTACAGGAAGAAACTGCACATGTACTTGTTTCTAAACCTTTGATTCTCATATATGTACATAGCATTTTATTTCAGACAGATTAAACAGACAGAAGGACAGACATTAACCAAATACAGCCTATTGAGGCAGAGTAGGTTGAAGTGGCAGAGGTGTGGGCAGTGAGATGGGTCTCCGTGGATTATTCAAATGAGTCAACGATCCTCTTGGGTAAACACTGACCATCTACTTGAAGCTGAGAGACACTGCACTAGGGGTTGAGTTGCCCAACCCAATATCATCACCAGCAGCCCAGTTCGACGAGTAAAAAATTTACATCTTGGTTTATCTCGCTAGGGATAAGAAGAATGTTCCCATCGCTGCAGGTGCCTCAACCGGATTTGCAGGGTAATACAGTAACTCAAACTCACTTCTAAACCATTATGACAAGTGTATGAAGCCATGGCCTTTAGTTCCCAGCAGTAATGGCGCAACAGGCCACGGCAGCGGTCAAACCTGCTGCAGCACATGGCGTGCCAAGAATCTCTGGATATCACTAGGAGTATCTCATCCGCCACTCGAAGCAAAGCCTTGGGGTTAGCAGCATCATAAGTATTGCCCGTGAAGCTAACTGTGCTGTTCTTTATGATGAACTGGAATCTGTAAAGTAGGTCTTTGGTAAGCTGTTCATGTAAGGTATTTGTAAATTAAATCTGATGATCATAATGTTATATGGAATCAAACAAGAAAATGAGGAATTTGGTGTGAGATACTTGGTGGATAATGATATTTTAATGGCAACATACTGACAACAATAAACAATTCTTTAGTTTAAACAAACAGTAGAATGTCAGGTAATAAAATTATGAGATGGAAAATACTGGTAATCCAGGGTTATGCTTCAATCTTAGCTCATGGTAAAGAGGGCATTGAAAAAATAAAATTTTCGGATGTTCTAAAAAAATAAAAGCACAAATCAGTAATCATTCGTCATGGGAGAATTTAGTGCAAAAGGAGGCAAGAAAATTTTAGGTGAAGTCTAGCATGGGATTTGGCAATAAGTGTTCTGAATGCGAGATGCAAAATGCAGATGGCACAGCCTTTTCGGTGATGAGTAACTGATTAAAAAAGTAACGTAGTATGAAATGGTCTGCGAAAGGACCACTGAGTAAAACACAGATTTCATTCTCACTGACAAATGATGTACCCACTAACTTAAAAATGTAACTGCAATGAGCAGAGTAAATGTAGATAGCTGGCGCAGAAGGGTGAGATCGAACAATATTACTATCAGAGGACACAGGGAGAGCTTAATCCGTTTAGTTTTATGGTTGCCACCGAAAACAGCTATTTTTTTTTCCCCGGGTTACAGGAACCCTGACTGATTGCTTCCCATGATAAAAAAAAAATTTCAACAGTGCAATGAACCAGCTAAGGGGAAAACAGGAATCCTAGAACTGAATAGCCAAAACTTCTTAAACATGGTAAAAATATAATAACTCGACATGATTAGCGTTCCCGACCTTAGTCGGACTTTGCTGCGCATTTAAGGAATGATATTACACTCTGATCAGCATAGAAAAACAGAACTACCGTCCACTATCAAAATCATATTCTATGGAAAAGGCTAAGACACCTAGACATGTTCTCACTGGCAAAGCATCATCTCGGAAGCAAATTAGCTGCATGGTCTAAAATACTGAAAATGTTTCATGTCTCTGATAAAGATAATCTGCTCTTAACACTATAATTCCCCTAAAACAAAGCTTAACCCCTAGGGTACGCAAGTCTCCAACCTCAACTGCCCCCCAGGATGCAAAAACAGGTCTATTTTTCGACTTTCTCAAAGGTTAAAAGTTTTATGCCCGATTTACTGAGCTTGAATTTACACACCTGAAAACGCAAACCCCACCCTCCTAGAACCAATAGTTACCGAGCTATGGCCCGTCAAAGTTTATAATAGTTACCCGTCACGGCCCCGGCGAGAAAGAAAATACGCCACTCATACCTGTTTTCTTCACAAAAATACGCAAAAAATCACCAAAATCATATTTTTTTTTGGTATGTATTGATGTTATAAACCATTGTAATGTGCTTAGAGGAAAATAAAATGGTGACAAACCCCCTCAAATAAATATGATAAATAGTAAAAATAATCCTCCCCTCCCCTCCCCTCCCCATACCTCCAATCCCCTCCCTCCCCTTCCCTTTCTTCCCCTCCTCTTTCCTCCCCTCCCCTCGCCTAACTTCACATCACCCCTCCCCTCCCAGCTGAGCTGTCAAATCTAGCTAGGGAAAATGGTCATGAACCTCCCAATAAAAATATGATAAATAGTAAAAATTATCCTCCCCTCCCCATACCTCCAGTCCCCTCTCTCCCCTTCTCTTCCCTCCCCTCCTCTTTCCTCCAGCGAATGCGGACAAAAATTCAAGATGGGGACACGTGTCGAACCTCGGTGCTGTAACTGTGGTGGAAATCACAATGCCAGGTCTCCTCTGTGTCCGAAAAGACCAAATTATCTGGCGCGAGGGTCCAAAGGGCAGGAAGAAAGGACAGCAAAGCAGAGGGCAAGGGGAGGGAGAGAATCAATGGATGAAGGTGTTGGCCACGTGAAATAGTCCGTCCAGTTCAGGTTGCACCAGGGGGCAGGCGTGGGTGGGAGGGCCTCACGTGTATGGGGAAGGTGGTGAGGCAGCTTGGCCGCCCCTAGGGAATGCCTCGAGGGGTCCCAGGAACGAGCTGTGTCATGGCGACATAGCCATGATAGCCCCACCTGCCAGCAGCGCAGGTCACACCTCGCTCCCACATCCTAGTCACGTGGTCACCCCATCCCTCACAACACCACAACCTAACAACAACACTCAGCAGGGAAATTAGTGAGTTAATCATATACGTAAAAGAACTGGGCAGAAAACTAGAAGCACTAGAAAAAAAACTTATGAACCTGACAGAAAATGCTGAATACAATAGTGAGAGCACAGACAACATAGTGAACAGCAACAGTGAGAGTGAACACGCCAAAAAGTCTTCAGAGCGTAAAATTGTAAAAGAGAAAACACTCAAAACTCACAAGGTTCTGACCAGTGGTGTTGCAGGTATAGGAAGAGTTTTGGAAATGTGCCAGGGTGATGAGGAAAAGTGTAAGGTGTTTAAAGGTTGGCTGGAACTGCATAAACATATGGACAAGTTCTCCAAGGAATTAGAGGAAATATCAAATATGGTATTAGAGACACCTATGGAATATGGGTCCCTGCGAACTTAGGGTAAAATACTGGAACGTGAATGGATTGAAAAATTGAATTACACACCTTCACTATTATATTTCAAATCATTGTATAGATGTAATACTCCTTCAGGAGACGGGGGATAGGGATGGCAATCTGTGTAAACTCGGTAGATATACAAAATATCAACTTATGGGGGGTTATGGTATATGGGGTGTATCTACATATGTAAGAAATTCCATTCCATTGGAGCTGTTAGAGTGTCCCCACAGGAGTGAAGGTGTGGAGTCAGTTTCCGTCAAAATATATCTGAGTAAGGGTGTGCTGAACGTAATTAACCTGTATGTTTCTAAAAATTGCTTTGCTATTAGCTCTCTGCCTGATACTGGTTTTAGTGAAGTGACCTTAGTAGCTGGGGACCTTAAAGCTCGTCACAAAGATATGGAGACAGAGTGAAAGACCAGTACGAACGGCGTGAGATTTAGACAGTTTATATTAGATTACCCTGAATCCAAAATACTGGGGACACAGGAGGCGACACATATCAAGGGAGGGAGATTAGACTATGCTGTGATTCTAAATGGTCAGGGGGTTAGAGGGAAAATATGAAATTGCACCAGACTTGCTAAGTGATCACTTCTCCCTTGCTATCACTATACCACTGGGAAAACGAAAAATCACACATAGCAGAAAACGATTAACACTACCCAAAGATAAAGTTGATATCTTTATTGATGGTGTCCGGGAATGGTATAGTGGCTATCATCCGAGCAGTGTAGACCAGTTTTACGAAGACCTAGTGAAGGTTAATAACGAATTACTCGATCATAAATGGCGCATGAAGAAAAACTGCTCATACCATACAGACAGATACTATAACAATAAAGAATTAAAACAACTGTCACAAATGATGAGACTGGCTCACAGAAAATGGGTGCAAATGGGTAGGGGTGACGATAGCAAAGCCGCAATGAAGGAACTGGCCCAGATTTGCAGTCAGGCCAAAAGGGAATTAAGGGGGTAGTACTGGGAACGCTTCACTAACAGGATAGGCAACAGTAAGAGCATACTCGAAAGTTGGAAAGTTAACATAGTAAGAGGGAGAAAGGTGAAAAGCGTAGCACACCCACAACCAGAAAAATTAGCTGAAGACTTAATGGAGTTGTGGGCATCTGCAGCAAGCAGTGAATGCCTGCCACACGACGTGAGGGAGACATTAGAGGCATGGCAGGACAAAAGGAGAAGCTTCATTGTTATTGCATTAAACACTGAAGACATGACAAGCACAGACATAACCAGGGATGAGTTACTGCAGGCAGTTAAAAATGGAAGGTCTACAGCTCCTGGTGAGGATGGAGTCATGTATGAGATAATTAACTGCCTGGCCAGCATGGAGGACGGCCCACTGTTAGACTTGTACAATATGAGTCTCAGGGAGGGCAGAATACCGAGAGCATGGAAAAAAGGAATTATCATCCCTATCCCCAAAACGACTGGAGGAAACAGACCAGTCTCACTAACATCATGCTTTTCAAAAATGATGGAAAGAATCATGCTAGAGACAATAATATTCCTCATAGGTGACATGCTTAGTGTGAATCTGTACGGCTTTATGAAAGGTAAAGGGACAAAAGACGCCATCATTAAGAGCCTTTCTAGAGATACTGACTACTGCAGGGTATTCAATGACCTCAAAGGTGCATTCGATAAGGCCAATGGAGAAGTAACTTTATATGAATTAGCTAGCATGGGGGTAAAGGGAAGATTGCTACACTGGGCGGCAGGCCCAGGTGTGGACCCAAGGGACACTCTCCCAGGAAAAGCATCTAGAGCTTGGTACACCACAGGGAGGAGTCCTTCAATATTTATTTTGATAAACAAAGTAGCACATGAACACCTGGGTTTCGGGGTCAGTGCAGTAATTTATGCCGACGACATCTTGATACAGTCCAAAACTTTTGATGTTATGCAATCTGCACTGAACAGGTTCGGCAACCTGATCAAAGTCTGGGTCTTGTAATTAACGAGGGTAAGACAAAGTTCCAGTGTCATGTGTTAAGGGAAAAGCGTTTAGTAATTAATGGCAAAAACATCGAGAGGGTGAGAAGTTACAAGTACCCAGGTATGTATGTCGGCTACACAGCAGACTGTAAAGATGTTGAGATGAACCACATAATAACGCAATGCAAGGCACGATTGCAGCCCTTGAGATCAATGGCCTATAGTGGTGCAGGGGTGGGTGTACCAGTACTAAAAATGATGTACCTCACTACTGTCAGATCGGTATTAGAGTACGCAAGCCCAGTCCTCTCTTGCCTTGGTGAAGGAAGGCTGGAAAAACTTGAAAAAATCCAGAATGCCGCAATGAGGATCATATTTAGCTGCCCAAGGAACACCGTGATAGATGCCATGAGATGAGCTAAATTTCCAGAGTGTAAAAATAGAATTCAGGAAGCAATGTGGTGGCTGCAATAAAACACATGCGGTCAGAAAGCGGACTGGGACTCCTTAACAGCATTAAAGATGTTGTTAACCCCTTAACCGCGGGGCGTCACTTTCGTGACACTCGGGAGCAATGGATCATAGCGGGGCGTCACTTTCGTGACGCTCGGGAGCAATGGATCATACAGCGGTGCGTCACTTTTGCGATTCTGTGTTAGTTTCAATTCTCCCAGGCTTTCAAGTGGTGGCTTGTATCATCTATCAGTACTGCCAGTGTCCAACAATAGTCAGCACTGCTATAATGTCATCTGTACTCCCATCCATTGTTGACAATTTAGCTATTTATCCCTGTTCTTGACTCCCCTCCCTACATCCCCTCCATTACCCTCTCCTCTTGCCTGCCCTGCAGCACTGCGCTAAGCAAATCTTCCCCGGAATTTTCCACTGATTTCATCCATTGAAATAAGCCCTATGCCCTATTCTTCTATCTATCTATCTATATACCTAGGCTGCTTCCCCCAAGGAAAGGGAGGTAGCCGAGACAGGACCACACACTCACAATTTACTCATCCTTGCAAACACATTCATTTGCATCTTAGCCCCAAAGGGGAGAAGGGACAGATCCTCACCACACCACACTGCACACGGGTCAACTATGCGGTGCAGTCAGTGATATCTGCAGCAGGGCCCGACAGCAGAGCTGGTTTACCCCTGCCACATCATAATTGACCCATCCCCTTACCCGCACCTAACCTGACTAGCTGATCAGATCAAATGTGGGAGAATATCCCCTCAGGGCTGCGTCATCATTTATTCATTCACAATTTCTCTCCATTTATTTTTGTCACACACAGCCACTCTTCCTTCCTCAACAGACATCCCTCTTGCATCCAGTGCTCTCTTCACACTGTCCATCCATCCTATTCGTGGTCTCCCTCTCAGCCTGACATCTCTCACGTCAGACCTAGTAATCTTTTTCACCAATCGCTCATTATCCATTCTCTCCATATGCCCAAACTATCACAACACCCTCTGCTCAACTCTACCAGCCATCTCCCAAACAACTCCAGTTCTCCTTCGCACTTCATCATTTCGTATTCGATCCATGCGCGTCACTCCACACATACTCCTCAGACACCTCATCTCCATTACAGTCAATCTTTTCCTCTCTGCCACACCCATATTCCATGTTTCAGCCCCATATAACACAGTCGGTACCACAACACCCTCATACAGCCTTCTCTTTACATCCATTCTAAGCGAATGACATCTATACACTTTTTTCATTCCTCCCAGCATCTTACCTACTTCATTCATTCTAAACTTCACTTCTGCATCTATTCTTCCATGCACAGCAACATGTGACCCTAAATATTTAAAACACTCTACCTCCTCAAGCAACTCATCATTCAGAACTATATTCATCCTCCTACCATCTACCAACCTCGTACACTTCATCACTTTACTCTTATTCTCATTTACTTTCAATTTCCTCCTATCACACACCCTTCCAAACTCCTCTACCAACTGTCTCAATCTCTCTTCTGAATCAGCCACCAGTGCAGTATCATCTGCAAACAGCAGCTGCTTCATATTCCACTCTCCACCATCAACATTCACCAGACTCAGACCTCCACCTAAAACTCATGGATTCACCTCCATTACAACACCATCCGTATAAATATTAAACAACCAAGGTGACATCACACATCCCTGTTGCAACCCCACTCTCACGGGAAACCAATCACTCACAACATTTCCCACTCTTACACATGCTCTACTATTTACATAAAAACTCTTCACCTCTTTTAGTAACCTACCATCAAGTCCATACAATCTTAAAACAGTCCACAAAGCCTCCCTATCAATTCTATCATACACTTTATCTAAATCCATGAATGCCCAAAACACATCCTTGCCTTTCGTTAAATACTTTTCACACACTTGTCTCACATCGAACACCTGATCCACGCATCCCCTCCCTCTCCTAAAGCCACACTGCTCATCACCAATCACTCCCTCTGTACCCTCTCTAACTCTCATAATTAACACTCTACCATACACCTTACCTACAACACTCAAGAGACTTATACCCCTAAAGCTAGTACATTCATACTTATCACCCTTGCCTTTATACAATGGGACCACGCAAGCACTTGCCCAGTCAATTGGCACAAAACTTTTCACAAAGCACACATTCAACAGTCTTACTAACCAGTCAACAATAGTCACTCCACCACCCTTCAGGCATTCCACAGCATACCCATCCATACCTACAGCTTTCTCTGTTTTCATCTCCTTTACCGCCTTCTCCACTTCCTCCTTCGTGATCAAAGAATCATTCAACTCTTCCAACACATTTATTCCTTGCACCCTTCCATCTGCCACAATCTCAGCCACCCTTTCCTCCTCTACATTTAACAATCTTTCAAAATACTCTGCCCATCTCTTCCTTACTGCATCAATCTCAGTTAACATCCTTCCATCCTCTGCTCGCTCTTCCTTTCGCACCCTTTTAACCTCCTTCCAGAACATTTTCTTATTCTGTTGAAAATTCTCAGTCAGCTGCCTACCCCACCTGTCATCTGCTGCCACTTTAGCATCACACACTGTCCTTCTCGCCCTATTCCTCTTTTCCTTATACCTCTCCTATGACACCTCATCCTTCCTCTGCAGCCACACTTCATATGCACATCTCTTCTCAGCCACAGCCATACTTACTTCCTCACATCACCATTCACTTCCTTTTCATACACCACCACCCACACGTCTCACACCACACACCTCTTCTGCATGCCCCACCACAGCACTCTTAAACAACTGCCATTCCTCCTCCACACTGCTATTATCCTGATCTTTCACTGCGTTCCATTCATCTTTCAATTTCATCTGATACTCTATCATTTTCTCTCTATTATCCAACACACTCGTTTTCAAAGCTTCCCTGCCACACCTAACCCTCCTAGCTCTCACCCATCTCTTACCTACTCTTAACTTTCCCTCCACCAGGTAGTGGTCAGACATACTTCCATCCTCCCCTCTCAGAACTCTCACATCCGACAATCTTCCTAGTACATTTCTAGACACAACCACATAAGACCATCAATGCTTTATCCACAACCATTCCACCCTCCTGTCTCACCCATATATACTTATAAATATCTTTCTTCTCAAACAGCGTATTTCCAATCACCATCTCTCGCTCAACACACATCGCTATCATTCGTTCCCCATTTTCATTTCTTCCAGGCACACCATGCATACCAACTACACCTTCAACCGCTATATTTCCCACTCTAGCATTCTACCACATTCACCTTCGCTCTAAAACTCTGCAGTCACTCATCAACATCATTCCAGAAAGACTCCCTCTCTTCTTCATCCCTTTCACTACCAGGACCATATGCACTCACAAACACCCACAACTCATGTTCAAACTTCGCTTTCACCCACATCAGACTCGATGACACCTCCTTCCATTCAATCACACACTGCTGTACTTCCGGACCCACTAACAAGGCCACACCTTCTCTTATCCCTTCCTCTATCAACACTTGACAATCTTTCATTCAGACTTCCAAACACAGACTCACCCTTCCCTTTCATCTTCGTTTCACTCAAAGCTGACACATGCAGCTTTCTTTTCTCCCAATCTCCTTCCTTTTAGCCTCAATCGTACTACATCCACGCACATTCATAGACCCAATCTTCAGGGTACGGGGATAACTCAATCCCACATCCCTTTCTCTGGCCTGTCTCTTTTTAGGAATTAAAAAACAGAGGAGGGGGTGTCCCTAGTCCCCTCACCCCGTCCCATTTAGTCACCTTTTACGACACGCAGGGAATACGGTGGCAGTATTCTTCTTAACACAACCTGGCCGCAGAGTAGTAGTACCAACCCATAGTGCGGCCAGACTGTGTCCCCCCCACCACAGGGGGGGGATACAATAATATATACCAAAAAAATAAGGTAACTGATAGTGCCATCCACCAGGAGTTGGCTAATTATCACCAGGCAACATCCCACATGCACTTGTTCGCTAATTTTCTTTGGTAAGTTCCCCTTGAAATATGCCGTATTATCTATTCTCGTAATAAAAATATATATAAGAAAGGAAGGGAGAAGCCTAAGTGATATTTACATTCATCTGGAATTGCCTAATTTCCTGCCAATCATTTCACTGCATATAAATTAGCAGCTGTCACCTCGTTGACGTTGTCAACCCTTGGCGGCCCCATATCCGCCTCGTCATTGAGATCAGCGTTGTTTCTTGAGATGAAAGCACGTAGCACTCGTGCCCCTCCATTTCCACCGCTTCTAGAAGGCCCTGTGACCTCTACCCCTACTAAACCTCATGTGGGAAGGGGTAAAGGACTAAATGACGCTGCTGTGGAGCGTGAACTGGCTAATTTATCCATAATAATGATGGACAGTGACTACAATCTTTCTGGTGAATCGTGTGATGAGCCAGTGGAGGAAATGGTGATAAACTACGAGTGCTTCAGTGTCCCAAGTACATCCTGGCTCCAAGGGAAAGGAGCCCTTAGTTGCTGGAAGTGACAGTGTATAACATAGTGTAAATAAAATAGAAATGTAAATAATTACTAATGTAAGAATATGAGTACAAATACTTGGAGTTATGACAGTCAAAGCTTTGCTCTCTAAGCTAGTTTACTGAACGAGAATGGGCCTGGAGTGAAAATAAACTACTATTACTGAAGGAAACTTATTGATAAGTAGTGTATATATATATATATATATATATATATATATATATATATATATATATATAAGTGTAATAAAGTAATAGGAATATAAAGTGTGAGTGTGTTCATGAATAATAAATGACAGAATACCAGCGGGGAATGAGCCCAAGTGGGACGCTCATACGCGCTCGTATTTTCATTGCTTTCACAGTGTTTTTTTTTTTTTTTTTGGTGTGTGGATTCCAAACTACTTGAAAATCATAGAATAGTGTTTCTAGTGATAATATCAGGCTGTGGTAATCATATTATGGGGTGTCGGGAAGTGTAAAGTGGAGAATTCGTTACCCACCTTCAGAAGTCTCCCCAAGTCCTACGGTACTCGACGAAGGCTCAACAAACATCCCAGGAGAAAGCTGAAGGTATGTGCCATATGCACATTTAATTATAATATTCTAGGACTAGTAACTGATTTTTGGCAGATATTTAAAAAAAAAAGACAGTCTGAACGCGAATATCCTCGCGGGACGTGCAAGGAGTGCAAAAACATGTCCGCGCTTAAGGGGTTAACGGAACCAGAACCTTCTGGAGGCAAGGCACGAATGGCTATGTGAAAGAGCTTGTGAGGAACGTACTTAAATACGAGGTACAAAACTTTTGTGAGGAGATACAGCAGGCACCTAGGCCTCCACCCTGGGAAGAGGAAGAGGTAAAGGTAAGCATCTCTCCACTACAGAAAAAGAAGGAATGTTATGCTGTAGGTGTGTTAAGGACACATGGACAAAACCAAATATATAAACTCTACAATGAAAACATTGCTTACGTTTATTGCGATGGTTCAGTCAGAGAGGATGGCAGATCAGGGTGTGGGATCGTAATATTAGATAAAGCAAACAGTGCATGTGTACAGAGCGAAATAAAATTTAGAATAAGCAACAACGTATGTTCCACTGAGGCAGAGCTATATGCAATATTATACGGCCTCAGGGAGATCTTAGGAGGTGAAGGAGACGTGTGTCTCTTCGTTGACAGCCGAGGAGCACTGGAGTCCCTTAATAGCACAGCACCTGCACTGACAGATGTAGTCTTCCAGTGTAGAGCTGTCCTGCATCAGCTCAAGCAGTCTGGTAGAAGCATATCATTCACATGGATACCATCCCATGTTGGAATACCAAGTAACGAAAGAGCTGATGAACTAGCCAAGAGTGCAGCAGAAAAAGAAGACATAGATGTAGTATGCCAACTAACCTTGAAACAGATTAAAACTATAATAAGAACAAAACAAGATCAAGAGGAAAATCAGAGAATGGAGCAGCAACATTCTAATAGAGAAACTATATATCACTATGCTATACTGATCTTGCTCTGAGAACCCACTTTACATATGGAAAATATAGAAATAAGTGAAAAGATTCCGTGTGCACTAGACTGAGGTTAGGCTATAAATATTTTTGGCAGCTTGGTGTGGATACGCCCGATTATAAAACGTGCTGCAGACTGTGTAATGAACCCAGAGCCCTCTCCCTGCAACACTATGTACTTCACTGCTGAAAATTAGCGCAGTTTAGAAATCCTGCTTTAGACTCAGTGACCAAACAAGCCGTTTGGATGTTTAATAACGATAAAATAGGATGTATACTGAATTGTAAAAACATCAAAGACATACTTAAGTAGACGTTGCTATATTGTGATGTAAGAGTAACTGAACAAAATATCTGAGTGGGGTGAGGAGTATATTATGCTCTTATGTAATATCTCAGAGCAGGGTGAAAAGTACATTATGTTTTTATGTTAGTATATCTCGGAGTAGGGTGACGAGTAGTCAGCCTCCTCATCCTTTTGAGGTGATAATGTAATATATAGATATACCTGTATACATATATGTATGTATAACTGTTTGTCTCGATAAACTGTCTGAAGTCCTCCCTTCCCTTCCCTCCCCTCGCCTAATCTCCCCTCCCCCCTTTCCCCTCCCCTCCGAGCTGTTAAATCTAGCTAGTTTTCGTTTCGTTTCGTGTCGTTTATGAAGGCTCCAATATGTTTGCATGCGTCGGCATAAAATAAAATGTCTTTTTCGAGTGGGTTTCGAATAATAACATCTAAAATAATTGTGGTGTCCATATCTGTATGTAAAGACACGAATAAATTACAGGTAATGATTCAAGAACACGCGCCATAAAGCGGAAAAAATACACAATATTCGAGGCTGGGGAGGTAAAGATACTACGTGCTAGGGGGTGGGAGTTAGGGTTGGGGTGGGGGTAGGGGGTTGGGGGTGGTGGTGGGAGGTGGTAAGGCCAGGAGGGGGAGTATGGGGATGGAGGGATGGGAGGAGACCTCCACAAGACACAAAGGAAGGGGCCCAGTGGAGTACGGGGACATGGAGGGAGAGTAGGGGGGAAATACCCTCTCCCAGTCATGGGGGGATCCACATTGGAGGGGAGGGGATGCATGAAGAGAGTGTGGGAGTTGTGGTGGTGGTGGTAAGAGCAGTGGGAGGTAGGGTAGCAACAAGGTAGTGGGGTAGAGGGACGTGGCGAGAGGGAGGTGGGGGGTACACCCCCCACCTCCTGGGTAAGGGCCTAGGTCCCCTCTCCGGTGTGTCCAACAATTAGTTCTGATTGGTTAGAAGCCATCTGCGTCACAGTTGGGGTGGAGCCAGCTGCCGCCAGTTTTTTGTGGATGTTGCACGATCGGTGTTGCTCGTCCATTTAAGAAGTTGCGCAAAAAGCCCGATCGATGAGATCAGTACTTTAGGGGTTAAATGCAACTGAATAACTAAGGCATACCAATTACTTTTTTACAAACGACATTAAGAATATGCGAACTCTCTCTCTCTCTCTCTCTCTCTCTCTCTCTCTCTCTCTCTCTCTCTACGTGTTTGTGTTTTTGTTTGTTTTAGTGTTTTTGTTTGTTTTTGTTCTGTGTGTGTGTGTGTGTGTGTGTGTGTGTGTGTGTGTGTGTGTAATGTATATGTTATGAGACTTGTTATAATTCCATAATTCATGGAATCTATTACAAATTCAATACCTACGAAGAGCATGATTACATTTATGATTCCACCCATAAAGCGGTGAAATTTACTGCGATTACTATTCGAAAAGTTTGTAATAAATTATTGTTACAAAGTAGCCAGCAATTACGGAGAAAAGAAAAAAAAAGACAATTATCTTACCAAGCAGGGGTTTCATTGACTAAAATGTGACTATGATTATTGCGTATAAGAAGAAGTACAAATTAGTGCAAGTTATCAGTCTGTCAAAGCAGTAAATGACATGACAGGGCATAGCCTTACTCATCCTCTGCCTCCACCACTGGAGTTCCCATCATGCAAGGTCCAGGCAGCCACTTTTTCCATTCCAAAATATAATGGCAGGTCGCTAGATCTACTCTGCTAAATTAAAATTTAAATCGATAACCGAGAATCAAGCAGCATTTCATTTAAAGTATTCAAAACAGTGCCAAAACTACAGTGGAAAAAAAGGCTGTGTTTTCAAGCCAACAGTATATAGCTAGCAAGCAGTGAAAATAAACGTGATCATTTCTCGTCTTCAGATCTCCCGTCATCTGCCAGCTTTTGGCCAGGATAGCACTTTGTTAATACTCCATTCATCATTTATATTTGTCACATTCGTAGCTTTCATATAGGTCTAACCTTTCCCACCCCCCCAGACTTACTATTTACTGTGAAGAGCATAAACTTGAGCTTCGTAACTTGCAATACTCAATAACGTAGTCATACTTACGATTACCTTTGCAGTGGAATTACATATGCAGACTTCATGGTAAAAACTTTACCATACATCTTGGTCACGGTCTCATTTTAAATATTAAGTATTTTCTGTGTTTTGTCTAAAATTTCGATGAGGCCTTTCAGTTTGTCCATTTTTTGCTTGTTTTCCACTAAAGTAGATCGTTGGAGAGTCTGAAAAAGTTGGTTGGAATTCTGTTCGCCGAATTCAACTTCCTCAATAAGAGTATGTCGGCTGTAGTGTGAAAAATCTGTGACTAACGGAAAGACAAGACCCCCAGTTTACGACAGTTTCTGAAGGAATTAAAAGATATTTTACAGTAGATACTTACTTGAAATGGATTCACGCCTATTGACTGAATAATGTCATAAAGGCAGATAACTATAGGAGCAGGAAAGGGTGAGCACCATCCACTCATCTGAAATTCCTTCGAGACCCTCATTTGTACTGCTGGGTGGAGAAGGGTAGCCAAACTGAGTCTATCACTGTGGGTGTAGGAGGACCCAGTGGTGTAATGGTTAGCACATTCAGCCCACAAATGAACAATTCATAATCGTTTCCTGGTCCGGTCAGACTATTGGACACTGCTTGTTTTCCCTGTATCCCTTGTTCTTACTCATCCACATTTCCTGTGGAACTGGACAAAAATCTAATTTTATCTGTAGCATTCTAGGGGAAGATTATGAGAGTAAAACTTTATCGAAGGTCATAATAACCCCCTGGTAATAGACTGGTATTAAACCTAAGTCTTCTCTTTTTGCGTGTAGGAGGGAGACAGGTTATTAGATTAGGCTGGAAAAGTTATGCAGATCAATAAAGAGATTGATGGTGGTGGTGGTTGCGGTGGTGGATGAACGAGGCGGTGGTGGAAGATTGTGAGTTGCTATTTGTTTATAGTGGTGATGATAGTTGCTATCACTTTTGGTGCGTGTTGAGTTGTGCATTTTTGTGGAGGGGTGATGCTGGTGGTGATTATTTTAGTTGTGGTTCCAGTGTCATAAATTTAGTTCACTCTTGCAGTCCAGTGATGAATTTTGTACTCTACTCTTTCAGTCCTGTGACGTACTTTCATGTTTACTCTTGGTAGCTGCAAACGACTTAACTTAGTTTTGAAGAGATTTTGAATGACCGTGGTTACACACGGCATTCGTTAACACCTCACCATCTACACGTTTTATCACAGATGAACTAAATCATTTGGTTATGTAATCGCCGTTAAGAGGTTCAGTTTGTTACAGTATCCTTCAGACGAAGTAATACAACTTGGGAAAGACTATTAGATTCATTAAACTTGGGTAAGTCTGTTAGATTGGGTTAAACAGGCTGTCTGGCTCCCACACACGGCCAGGTAATCGATCGCCGTAATCTAATCTCTCCATCCAGTGCCTCACTCAGTCTCTTCCATCTCCTTAGCAAGGCAGATCTTCCTTCCCCCGGCATTCTCAGCATTTCCTGATACTTGTTACAGTTTTAAACGATAAGCATTTTACACCCGTGTAGTCAGTAGTGCAGCCTTTAACCCGCCCCATCCTGACGTTTTCTGGGCAGTGGTACACCCCAGTCCCGACATTTTTGGACCTTTTTTTTTAAAGTTCAAACATTCGCTTTTGGTGAGAAACATTGAAAATTCATAGAGAAATTGCTCACCTGAGGTTTAACATACTCGATTCAGGTACGAGTACCTCCTTACCTGACTGGGTTTTCTAACAGGCTGGCACCAAAGAAAACGAGTTCTATGGGAGGGTAACTATTTTATCTACTCATAAACAATATTTATTTATTTACTTGGTACGAATTTATATGTAGTGCAAGAGTATATTGGTTTTCAAACAGTAATATAGGCATTATAAGCATTGTTTCACTCACTAACTCATCACCATTCATGACCTTTTTTTCCCACATTACCTGATCATCATTTCTGACTGTTTCTTCCTCTAATGCTGTGTAAACTTTGTTCTCCACATTGTCATCGATTGGGGAATCACTCTGGCCCTGAATGTCTTTATTGGCCAGGTCACTGGTAACAGGTGAATTGCTGAGACAATGGCGTGCAAGGGGGAGGGAGAGGTTATGCTGTGTAAGGCATTTTCCCTGCTTGGCATCTTGTAGAGGAATAGAGGAAGGTGTCCCGTGTATACGTGCCAAAAATCACTCGCGAAATCACTCGCGAAAATTGAAAATTGTGCAAAGTAGGGACCTTGCAATGTTGCCGCATTAATTTACGTCTCCGGGATATGAGTGCACATCATGTGAGGACATGAATTCACGTCTCCGGGACGGGGCGGGTTAAACTGCATCGATCAGCGCGTGTAGGTGTGGCTATGAGCTTGTGTGAATATGTGAACATTATGTTTAAAACAGTTTTAACATCATATGGACCGAACTTCATGGGAGGATTGAGGATCGAGTAAGGAGCATGCAATTGAATTTTCAGAACAATTTTCAAATGTGAAGCTTACAAAGCAAGGTCATCTTTAAATGTTAAATGCAAATCAGTCCTCATGAAAGGGCTGAGGGTCTGGCAATGATGAAATGGTTCGATTTTGAAAATAATTGGGCTATATTCATGGTCGCTAGCAATGGTCAAATGTTCGGCATTATAGCTCACATTAAATATGATCTGAATCAAACTTAGTCATCAGTTTTCGAGAAGTAATGTCATTTTGAAAATAAGTCAAAGGCTAAGGTCATAAGCCAAGGTCAGCTCAACTTTTATCCGGTTTTGATCTGTTTGGTAGGAAATTTGAAGTGATTCAGTTTGGGGGGACAATTAGTTAGACTTCAAAGTCCAAAGAAAGATCAAAGGTCTCGCCTTTGGATTGATTGCTGGGTGCGGACGTTCTACTCTGTGGGTGCTCCGTTTTTATTATTCTAGTCTTGTATTATACTGATAAATTTATTATCATAGCTTAGTCCATTGCCTGAAATAAAGTACCAGTGAATCATCTTTAATCTCTGCTTTTTATTTTTTGTTGTGCTATATATTAGTTGTACTCAGATGTGACAGAAAATTTCTAAGGCAGAGAGGAAGTGGGTGCCAAAAGGCATGTCATAATACGTATGTTCTGATATAGAGGTTCTGTAAGGAGCAGAATGATGATTCTGTTACGTTTGTCAACTGAAGCTCATATGTTCTCATAAATATTTACTACGGACTTGATGCTCTCAAGTATTTAAAGCAATCTAGATTGGTCTACAAATTAACGTTTAATAAATCATTCAAACTGGATGGGCCACTCTTAAATTGAACAATACTGTCACAAGATATGAAAAAAAAAAAAAAAAGCTAAATTTTGAGATCACCATGGTAAAGAAGTTAACTGAATCAACATTCTTAGCCTCTTTCGATTAACATCGTTTTTCACTTCAACAAATTCATCACGGCCCTGCCCTGCCCTGCCGCTGTGCATTTGCTCCTGGAGAGATCTCTTAGGCTTCACCTTCAAATCTCAATTGCATGGAGCTGCAGTGGTTTGGTTTCAATCATATCGTAATGGAACATAATTATTGAATATATAGGGAAGCTGTTTACAACGCTGAATGTACACTCGTACTCCAAAATATGTATTCAGGACTTGTCAAAGCCGGGGCCCGAGCAGGTCTGTGCGTCCGAACATTACCCTCTCCCCCCATCCATCCCCGGCACCCTCCCGGCTCATTCTCCCAGTCATTCGTGCCGTGAGTGGTAGAACGTTGCTCAGTGCTCAGTGAGAAGATTCGAGACAATTGCTGGGTGAATGTTTGTTTGAATTTGGGATTACAGTTTTATTTGAAGTAATGAACATGAAAAAAGAATTGTCGATAGATATACACACTCCTTTGAAGTTATATACAGTAGAAGCTAATGAACATCTATGTAGCATGAGTGTTAGTATCCGGGAAGTATAGTTTACGTATAAAGATCTTTATGTAGATCATGAGTTAAGTATAGACTGTTAAGAGATAACGGAATTTATGTACTGATGGTTAAAGTAGTTTGCAGGTTGTAATGTCGATGTGTGGTGATTGCGATGGGCGTTTATGGTTGATATGCTTCATAATGCATAGCAGTGAAAATTCATGGTTGGAGGTAGTGATGAGAGGGGGCAGTGCTGGGCAACGGGGTTTTCGGATATATTATTGCTGGTGGGAGAAGCAATTATGTTACCAGTGATGAGTGATATAATTACGAGTTTTATTTGTTGACGTTACAGATATGACAAAATTAAGTTACAAAGTATGTGCAATAAATCATTCCACTTCCACAAATAGCCTCAAAGAAGAAAGGTATCATGCGTCACAGTAACCTAAGCAGTCTGTGACAAGTGACAGTAACTGATATGAATTCAATAAAACATTGAGGAAATATTTATACTGAACTATATATGACTGCATATAAGTAACATTAAACATTAATCAATACCTAGTCCAACCCCCTCTGTGCCGCAATGACGTTCTTTAGCCGTTCGGAAATGGAGCCTGTCAGTTTGCTGCAAATCTCTGGCAGCCGCCGAATCCTCTCCCACACCTCTCTTGCCTTCCCGTCCATGGCCTCCCGGGTCTTCTCCTCCACTCCCCATTCCTGCATCATAATCCCCGAAAGGTTTTCTATAGGGCTGACATCTGGAGCTTTTGGGGGCCATTTGATCAGTCTGATTTCAGGGTGGTGAGAGAACCAGTCCCTCACGTTGTGGCTGGTGTGAATCGGCGATCGATCCTGAACAAACCAGATTAGCAGTGGCTCTGGGATGGCATACATTCGCACTGCTGGTAGAACAGAGGTCTCCAAAATATTCACATATTCCTCACTGTTTAAATGACCCTCAATTGTTACTAGTTCACCAGGTCCCCCGACCCACATCCACCCGTGAAAGGACACATTGACACGGGCACTCCTAGCTCGTTCCTGGATGTGTTGAGGGTCAAACCTCATGCAAGTGGTGTGCCAACAATGACACACTTCTGCAGACACAGATGTAAAAATTTTCTCTTCTGAGAAGATAACACACCACCAAAATTCAACATTTTCATTAACATACCATTGTGCAAACTGTAGACGCGCTAATTTATTGTCCTCGGTTAACTGTTGTTTCACAGCTGGCACATGACAACGTAAGCCTCCTTCTTTCAGTCGTCTTCGTGTAGTAACAATGTGGCGGGGCATTCCCACCTCCAGCGTCAGGGTAATAGCCGTTGTTTGTGGGTTCCCAGCTGCAGCCCCCAGCAGTCTCCTGTCATCCTCTGGAGAGGTCACCCTTGGCCATCCTGGTCTATGCCTGGTTCTGACGTGTCCCTCCTCCTCATGTCTTTTCAGCCATACTTTTACGGTTTTCCGGGTGATGCCCATAGCGTGACTTATTTCACTTATGGTTTGCCCCACTAATTAGCAGCCAACTATCATCGCCCTCCTGTATATCACTTCCGGTCTATTGGCAATGGCATCGATGCTTGTGGGCCGATCTTGAGCTCTTCCGCGTCCTCCCTTTCCTGTAATACACATTCCTCATTCAGGATGATCCCAGACACATGGAATATGGTATTAACAATGGAAAAATCATCAGCCAAGTAATTTGAAGTAAACATCTCTTTAGTACTGCGGTGATCATTATCTTCACGGCAGAAAATCATGTTCGCAGGGAATATTTTAGTAAGAGTACTTAATAAAGTAACGTATTAGACTTCGATGTTGTTCAGTTATTTTAAGGGGAATGTGTAGTACCTTCAAGTCTACACTTTATTGTTTATTAATTTCATTTTGGCAGCTGAAACTACCCGACATCAATGAACATAATTATTACATGTTATACCTCTGCTTATAAAACTTATGCATCCTCTACACTCTCTGCAACGCACACATAATCAAGTAAAACATTGTGTAATCTGTTGCTATTCAGCTTTCGGTGTGGGTAGGTGACTGCTGGACTCGAGTAAAATATAAATCCATCTCGCAAATTCTCATAAACTTATGTAATATATACTAGTCGTAACCAAATACTTCATGCAAGTGATGAACGGGCACGACAACTCCAGAAGGTGGGCACCTAAGTCTACTAATACCAAGTCGGTTCACTTTCCAGCAGGGCGTCAGTTGGCTTCAGTAACAAAAAATGTATAATACCGCAGACTCAAATTAAACATTTATAACAAGGGAAAACGAGGGAGGGGAAGAAGTGCTTCCCTCACACCCCTACACCTTCCATCACACCCCCACACCTTCCCTCACTACACCGAACCGAAAAAAAAAAAAAAAAAATCATGGTCTGAGTAGTGGAACAAACATCCACCCTTCATCATGGTCAAGAGTCAACTGAGCTAGTGTTTCGTGCCAGAGCCAGTCGACGTCACTCCAATGCTCCGCCCCCTGCGCGCGCTTGGAGCTATTTTAAAAGGAAGTGAACCGACTTGGTATTAGTAGACTTAGGTGGGCGCTAGCTAAGGCACGTTCTGGGAGGCTATGCAAGCGAGACCTGTTGAGTGAAGAGAACGTAAATTAAAAGGAACAGGTGCAACTGGGAAATAAATAAGTTGACATTAATGCTTTAACCATTATTATTATCGTTTAAAACATTGCCAGCAACCAATGTATACACTGAATAATCGAGTATTTGATAAGCATTTAACTACAGTGGTGTCATATGAATATCAAATTTATTATCCGAAATAAACAAATGAAACTGCTCGTATTACCTTAATCTCTGCCTTGTTGATGCCTTCCGTGGCTGCCATATGAGCTGTAGCCCGGTCTGGAGAAGTAAAATTACCTCAGCTAAGCTTCCAATGCGGTCGAACAGTTAATAATTGCCTTAGTTCCACTTGTTGGGATACCTAATATAAAAACTCACTCTTTTTTTAACATGCCCACTTTGCGGTGTATACATACTACCACAGTAGTTAATAACAGCAGCGTTTGAAATGACCTACAGTATCCAAATAACATGAACCCGATAAGATACGATGATCCTGTGATCGTATTTATTATATTCAGGGGAGTGGAGGACATTACGTGCGGATTCTCGGCCCTGCTCCAACCCAGACGTCGTCGAGGCATGGATACATACTTTGGATTGCAAGCGATCCAGAGAATGTATCCAGGCCTGGTCGATGCTGTGACCAGAAATCTACGAATAGTCTGGTGTTTGGACATAGTTTTAAGCCCCTCCCTCCCCTCCCTCCTTCGTGGTATGAAAAAAAAAAAAACACACATACACACACACAGAAATGTATGATAAGAACAGGAAAGAAGACTGGTCATTACAAGCTTACTCAATCATGCCCCCCCCCAAAAAAAAAAAAAATAAATAAATAAATAACGGCTGGTCTGTGTTTCAGACCGTCATTGTCATTAATATGTCAGTAGGCAGACATATCTCTGTCACAGGTAAGGCGTGTTCTACCTAGGCAAGGCGTGTTCTACCCTAAGCTACATAAAACTGTCAGCAAGTAGCAGGAATAAAATGGCAGTTTACTTCATGAATGAACTACGGTGTTTGGAGAGTGTCTGTTATTCTGTATATCTGCATACTGTATGTTTTACGTCGAAGTCGGGCGAATCGTAGTTTCATTAAGCTAAATAAACTCATCTGGCAGTTACAATAATGCATTACCAATTAATATAAACTGATAATTCCAGTTACTGTTGATATAATCTTTCGGAAACTTTCTGCCGCACTGTAATACTGTTTATTCAACCTTTTTGTAATCACATCTGCATCTACAGAGAGTTTATTCTCACTTATGGTGCGTAAAATCGTCTGCCTTTAGCAGGAGTGCAATAACAGCCAATGTGAAATGATAACTGAGAAACTATGTTTGTTTGTCTTTCCCCCTGTCCGTCTATCCTAGTGTGTTTACATCTTCCTCTACGAGATAGGTCTTTTAGCACGTAATCTTACTCATGTCATATGGTGGAACCAAAAATGAAATAAGACATGAATCAATAATCTAAAGTCTGTCTCTGTTTGTTTATATGTCTGATTATCTTACTTATGTGACAATTTCGTTCCGAAGATAGATGTAATCGTCTGTCTTTAGCAAGAATAAAATAGCACACACCCTGAATCTCATATAGCGTGTGTTTGTCTGTGTGATTGCTTTTCCTTGCCGGAATTGTTTATACTCGTATTCATCCTGGGTTAGTAAATGTGTTTGTTGATACTGAGAATAAAATAACAAAAATATCGACTCTCTCCATGGCATATGCCTGTCTTTCTGTCAGTTTTCTGTCTCCCTGTTTACCTCTCTGAAGATGTCTTCTATTCAGCGACATGGTTCTCAGCCAGACAGAATTCCAAGCGATCTTGAATGTTAAGGATAAAATTTCAACATTTTACATTTGAAGCCAGTATAACACCTATTGCTTTTTCCATTTCGCTTGTGTTATGGTACTCTGCAGTCGGATCTCTTTCATACGTATTGCACTCACGAGCACTAAAATCTGCTCAGGGCTGTCCCCTTCCTACGCCTGTATAGCGAGGGAAGAGGCGGAGGAGGGACGAAACACCTCTTCCCCAGCTCCCAACCCTTCACCATACCCCACCCCAACGCAACCCCCACACGTCATTCTTAACATGTCATGCTGTCCTTATAGTTAACACCCAAGTTAACACTACTAATACACAAACATAAACCACTGGGGTATGTAAAAATACATATTACTTAACTATCAACACGCTGCAGCAAGTAATTCTGCTTATAACGTTGACAGCAAAACAAAAGCGGCCATCCCAGGCCTCCTGCATTGAGCGCACTGCTTTGAACACGCACACACACACACACACACACACACACACACATACACACACACACACACACACATACACATATATATATATATATATATATATATATATATATATATATATATACACACACAGAAACACAGAGAGAGAGCATGTGCTTGTGTGCGTGCCTGACTGTATGCTTCTCCGTGTGTGCGTGTGCATGCATACGTGTGTGTGTGTGTGTGTGTGTGTGTGTGTGTGTGTGTGTGTATATAATTCACCGGGTCGGTCAGGATCACGTGATTGGAGAATGATCGTCAGCTTTCATCCACGCGGAAGAGAGCTCATAGCTCACTTTGTCCGATCTAAGGGTAAGGCTGTAAGACCGCTTTTTTTTTGGGGGGGGGGGAGATATTCGTCCCAGTTGAACTGGGACACGGGCAAACAAAGAGCCCGTCACAGATGCACATATAGTGCTCATTCCGAAATTAATGTGGTGGAGGGTAGTCCCTAACCATGTTAAGTAAAACATTAAAAGGTGCCCTGGCAACAATGCCAGCAGCATCCCTAAATTCATCGCCTGATCGGGCATGGCCACCATCGGGGCAAGACCTTAGCAGAGATGTAGCGGGGCAGTGAAGGAGGTAATGTACGAGAGGCACATCGGACCTGGCCAAGCAATGAGGACACGGATCAGGCTCCGTACCAGCGATCTGTTTGAAGCAGGGGAACCCCAGGCGCAATCTCCGTATTCTCACTACTAAATAATTAGGCAGGCCCTTAGGAGGCAGGAGGGGAGAGTATGATGTAGCAGTGGCATACCAGTCTGCAGAGCTAGAGCCCCCCGAGATGCAGAGTTGGTATTCCTCCCGGGACAGCCTGCCTATGGTTGCCCTTAGTGCTCCAAGAATGTATGAGGGGCTGGGGCAGAGGGGGAATGTTATCTCTGGATGAGAGCAGGCAGCGCGTGCCGTGTCATCAGCTCTTTCATTGCCAGTAATCCCGACATGACCTGGGAGCCAGTGAAGTATGATAGTGGCTCCCCTGTGGACAAGAAGAGTTGCAACCGTGTAAATTGCTGTTAGGAGGAACACATTATCATGGAGGGAGAAAGAGCGTAGCCGTTGAAGGGAGGAAAGACAGTCCGTATGGATAATGGCACGTCTATAATAGTGGTGATGAGCATGGCGCAATGCACCCAAAATGGCTGCAAGCTCTGCTTGGAAGGCAAACACTCCTGGGGAGAGGCGCCATGATTCAACCAAATTCCCCACGACAAAAGCAGATCCAGCAGAGCCATGAGGAGAAACAGAACCGTCAGTAAAGTAGCTGGCCGAACCCGGGGAGTCTAAAGCAGCCACCCGACTAAGACCATCCTGACGAATCATGGCAGGAATAGAAGAACGAGGTTTGGCCTCTGATGGACTGATGATATGGAAAGGGAGTGGAGTCCAAGGTGGTGGATCTTCAAAGCCAGGGAAAGGAGAATCAGGGTCTTGGCACAAGCTTGGAGCAGCTCCCAAATTGTGAATGGTGGCAGCTGTGGTTCGGGCCCAGTCACGTTGAGGGAGCGCCTCAGGTGGACGGCCCAAAAGTTGTTTGAGCAGGGTTGAGACAGGTAGATCAGGCCGGCGCTGCACCAGCTGGAGTGTGATTGTTGCTGCGCGTAGCGCAATGCGGTGCGTCAGTGATGGCAGCCCACTCTCCAAACGCAAATTCACTAGACGGGTCCAAGGCGGAGCTCCGAGCATGATACGTAGAGCATTGTTTTGTAGAACTTCCAAGGACTTGGAGATAGGTGGGGAAAGACCAGTCAAACAGATTGCTCCGTAGTCCACCAGGGATCGTATGGAGTGAATGTAAAACGTGCAGAGGACAGAAAACGATGCCCCCAAGCTCCTTTTTGAAAGGTACCGGAGAGCAGCGAGGCGGGTGGAAGCACGTTCCCGCAGGTATCTGACGTGGCTTGCAAAGGTTAGGCCCTGGTCAAACCAGACCCCCAGATACTGGTGTGTAGTGACAAGAATAAGCTGATGACCCCCGAGAAGCAATGGAAAGTCTGGGGGACAGAGGCCGAATGGCAGACACTTTGTTTTTTCCAGATTGATTTTCAATCCAAGCTCATTGCATTTGGCACGGAGTCGAGACAGGGCATAGTACGCCTGGGAGAAGTAATCTCGGCGTGTGAAGACCAGGGCCAAATCATCTGCATAGCAGAGGAGAGAGATGCCTGGCCCATAATCGACGGTTAAAAGCGTAAGACCGCACACACGCACGCACCCATCTCCTTGCTCAAAGGAGACAGCAACCACTCGCTTCTTCAGTGAAACTTTTTCATCCGAGCGAGCCTCCAACTCCCGTCTACCAGATTGGCAGGCAGGAGCGTTAACCACTGCGCCAGCGAGCAGTGTGTGTGTGTGTGTGTGTGTTCTGTCTGCCTTTCTGTCTGTCTGTCTTTGCGTATTTGTTCTTACCTTACCTAATTGTTCTTACCTAATTGTATCTTTACAGGAATAAGTCAAGCTCGTACTGTCCCGTGTCTCAGACCATATTTATCGTACATATCCTTAAATTTGTGAATTGTTTTGGCACACACTATTTCATTCGGTAGTGCAATCCATTGATCAATTGCTCTGTTTGGGAAACTGAATTTCCTTACGTCTTTATCACCTCTCTTCTTATGCAGTTTTTTGCAGTGTCCTCTTGCTGATGCTTCTCCATATGTTAAGTAGCCAATTATGTCTATTTTCTCCTTCCCTGATTTGCACTTATATAGCATTATCATGTCACCTCTTTTCCTTCTCTCCTGTAGTGTTGGTAGATTCAGTTTATTTAGTCTTTCTTTGCAGCTTAGGTCCCTTAAGCTTGGTATCCATCTTGTAGCGGCCGTTTGAACTTTTTCAATCTTGTCTATGTGCTTTTTGAGATGAGGACTCCAGACTACTGATGCATATTCCAGGGTTGGTCTAATGAATGATGTTATTATCCTTCTTAGCATGTCTTCATTTATGTATGTGAATGCTATTCTCATATTTGCAAGCAGTGTATACATGCTCCGTATCTTCTCGCTGATGTGGTCAGCCGGAGATAGTCTGTTACTGATAATCACACCTAGGTCTTTCTCTCTTTCTGATGTGTATAGGGTTTTATTTCCTAACTTATAATCCCAATCAGGTCTTTTTCCACTTTTACCAAACTTGATTGCATGACACTTGTCCACATTGAATTCCATTTGACATGTACTACTCCATTCATGAAGTTTATTTAATTCTTCTTGTAGCTCTTTACAAGAGTCTGTGTTAGTAATTCTCCTTTGTATTTTTGCATCATCTGCAAACGTATTCAGATAGCTCTCATTTCCAGTGTTACTGTTTATATCATTTATATACACTAAAAACATGATTGGTGCCAGCACTGAACCCTGTGGTACTCCACTAGTCACTTCTTTCCTTGATGAGTGGTTTCCTCTTAGTACTGTTCTAATTTCTCTTTTTATGAGAAAGTCTTGCATCCAACAAAACAGTTTGCCTCGAATTCCTCCCTGATGGTACAGTTTCCATAAAAGTCTTTGGTGTGGTACTGTGTCAAAAGCTTTCTTGAAATCTAAATAGACACTGTCCACCCATCCTTCCCTTTCCTGTATTGTGTTTGTTACTCTGTCATAGTAGCTCAACAGATTAGTAACACATGATTTTCCTTTTCTGAAACCAAACTGTCTTTCTGTTAACATACTGTGTTCTTCTAGATGATTTACCCAAGCTTTTCTTATAAGCTTTTCTAATACTTTGCTTACAACAGTGGTCAGTGATACTGGTCGGTAGTTGAGTGGATTTTGTCTATTTCCTTTCTTGAATAAGGGGACAATATTTGCTTTTTTCCAAATATCAGGTAGTTTACCTTGACTCAAGGATTTCTTGAAAATTATAAATAATGGTTTACTTAACTCCTTTGCACATTCTCGTAGTACCTAACATGAAATTTCATCAGGACCACTTGCTTTTCCTCTGTCTAATCTACTTAACTACTCCTGTATTACTTTTTCTGCTATTTGTATATCTGGTAGTATGTGTGGACATGCATGTTCCACATAGTCCCTCTCAAAATTTTTTTCTTCTGTAAAAACTAATTGGAAATTCTTATTTAGTGCTTCACAAATATCTTTCTCTTGTGTATAAGTGATTCCCTCGTCCGTAATTGATTGTATTATATCTTTTACTGTGGTTTTGCTTCTGATATAGCTGTAAAACAGCATTGGTTGATCACTACTTTTATTTACTATATCCTCCTCAAACTGTTTTTGGGCTTCCCTCCTTATTCTTCTGTAATCGTTTCTTGCCTGTTTGTAATTATTATACGCCCTTTCCCTATTATGTCTCCTGTATCTATTCCACAACAAATCTCTTCTTTCTTTTGATTTTTTACATTCTGTATTGAACCATTTCTGTATTTTCTTATCTGCTTCTTTGTGCTGTGGGATGTACTTCTGGACTCCTGTTTCATAAAATTCACAGAACTTTTTATATACATCATTTAAATCTTGTCCTCTAAGCTCATTTTCCCAATCAACTTCTAAGAAATACTTCTTTAGGTCTTGATAATTTCCCTTTTTATAGTTTAGGCTCTTTTTTTAACTGTCATTGCTGTTTACTATGTTATATGCTATCCTGAAGTTATAATTTAGTACTGCATGAACGCTTTTGCCGAGTGGGGGGTGATATATTAAACTGTCAGTATCATTTTCTTGCCTAGTAAATATTAAATCTAGCACTGAAGGTACATCAAGTCCTCTTTTTCTGGTGGTTTCCCTCACATGTTGCGTTAGGAAGAACTCTTGTACGAGATCCAGGAGCTTTTGGTCCCAACAGCTTTCTTGGCTAATTATATCTAGTGTATTCCAATTTATATTTGTATTGAAATCCCCAGTTAGTATAATTCTTTCTGATTTCTCTTCCATTTTATATAGTAATGATCTTAAACTCTGAATTGTACTCTCTGCCAGGTCCTCATATTCATCTCTTTCCCATGTGTTTGATCTGGGTGGCATGTACAAATTTGCTACAATTACTTTTCCTTCAGATGTGTTGATCTCTACTGCAATCAGTTCTACTTGTGATGGTATATCTAGTTTTATTTCATTGACTTTTAGATTTTCCATGGTTAATATTATAATTCCTCATCCTTTTTTTAAATTTCTGTCTCTTCTCCATATATTGTATTCCTCTAAGTTTAGTATGTCATTGGATATCCTTGGTGTTAATTTTGTTTCAGTTAGGCATATTATTTGTGGTTCATTTTCTCTGACATAATCATTCATCTTTAGTAATTTAGATACCATTCCATCCACATTTGAGTACATCAACTTTATCATCTTGTGTATATACTTGTCATGACATGGTTCTACTACCTTCCTCCTTTTTATTCCATCCTGTTTGCGTACCACTTTCGTACCTGTAATCCTATTACTTTGTAAAAAAAAATCTTCTTCTCCTCCTCTGATCTTCCCTCATTTTTTGTTTTTGCTTCCTCCCTTTTCTCTTTCAGTAATTCCAGTTCCTCTTGTGTTAGGCATCTTTTTATCCATACATTTTTGAACTCCTCTTTTTCCATAAGATTCTTTGCATTTTTCAGTATCTCTTCCACAGTGTTTACACTTTGGAAAGTCACCTTTAGAGGTCTTGTCTTGCTTTTCTCATATATCCCTAACCTTTTGTGTTCCTCTATGTCTTTACTACAGATTTCCTCTGATACTTCTTTCAGTAAGCTCATTACATTTGCCACCTCCTTTTTGTCTCTTGTGATCTTGTTTTTTACTTCTTCCTCTTCTATACCAGTGATTACTATAGATTTGTTTATATCTACTGAATCTCTGACTAACTTCGGATTGTTTTGGATTATTCTTTTCACTTCCTTTTTAATGCTTTTTTCCTCCACCCTTGTTTCTAAGTCTTTCTTTACTTTCACCATTTCAGCATACATGGTTTCCACATCATTTTTGTAGCTTTGCACTGCTTCATTCACCTGTGTTATCTTCTCCTCAATATCATTGCTCTGGTCAATAAGACTGCTTACTTGCTTAATTGTCTCTGTGTCATTTTTGAACTTTTCCATAACACTCTCGTGATTGACTACTGTACTTGCCATTTCACTCATTTTCTTCTAAAGTGTACTCAGTTCCACTGTTAGTTCGCTGATGGTTGTGTCTTTCGTATTGGCCTCCCTTCCTAGTTTTTCTATTTCTTCCTTTTGCAAGTGCATCTGCTTCTTTATTTCATCAATTTCATTTTTGAAAGCCATTTCTAGTTTTTTTTACACGTTCAACCAGTCTATTGTGAGTCTCCACTTCAACCAGTTCTTGGTAAAAATCATCATTTTGCTTTTTTACTTTTATCCCTTTTCTTTTCCAAATTTGCTCTACTAAAGTATGTATCCATTTTGCAATACTAAAAGTGCAGGGCATGTACTTACAATCCCCGTGTTGTTGTAGTCTAAACAAACCTCAGATGACTCAGCGTATTTTTTGGTCTTGGTTCTTTTTCCTGTTTGAACAAGTCTTGTTTAAACTTATTATTTTTTTCCTTTTAATAATGAAAAACATTTAGTCTAACCTGGTACAGAGCTTGACTCATACAAAGATTCTAATTTAGGTAATGCCACTGGCCGTGTTGGTTCGGTACGGAGCGCCGATGTCGCACGTCCTTTTCGGTTGAATCCCTGTGTGTGTGTGTGTGTGTGTGTGTGTGTGTGTGTGTGTGTGTGTGTGTAAAACTAAGATGTGTAACAGTATTGTGTGTGTGTGTGTGTGTGTGTGTGTGTGTGTGTGTGTGTGTGTGTGTGTGTGTTCTCTGTCTGCCTTTCTGTCCGTCTGTCTTTGCGTATTTATGTGTGTGTGTGTGTGTGTGTGTGTACTCAAAGCAGTGCGCTCAACGCATGAGGCCTGAGATGGCCGTTGTTTACGCTTCTGTTTTACTGTCAACGTTATAAGCATTAATTTCATTGTGCAGGTTGTTGATAGTAAAATATTATATCTTTTTTTTCATTCCCTAGTGTTTTATGTTTGTGTATTAGTACTGTGAGCATGAGTGTTAACTATGAGGTCAGCTTGAGATGTAACCGACTAAAGAATGACAGGTGGATGTTACGTTGGGCTGGGGTATGGCGGAGGGTTGGGAGCTGGGGAAGAGGCGGGTGGAGCTCGTTTCGTCCCCTCCTCCCCTCTTTCCTCGGTATAAAGGGGTGGGAAAGGGGCACCCATGAACAGAGATTAGTGCTCGTGAGTGCAATACGTATGAAAAAATTCCGACTGCAAAGTAACATAAACGAACGTAATTAAAAAAGGAATGGGAATTATTAGCTTCAGATGTATAATATTGTAATATTTTCAAGCTCGCCTGGAATTGTCAGGTAGAGAACCATGTTTCTGAACAGATGTCATTTCAGAGAGGTAAACAGGGAGACAGAAAACTGACAGAAAGACAGGCATATCCCATGGAGAGAGTCGATATTTTTGTTATTTTATTCTCAGTATCAACAAACACATTTACTAACCCAGGATGAATACGAGTATAAACAATTCCGGCAAGGAAAAGCAATCACACAGACAAACACACGCCATATGAGATTCAGGGTGTGTGCTATTTTATTCTTGCTAAAGACAGACGATTACATCTATCTTCGGAACGAAATTGTCACATAAGTAAGATAATCAGACATATAAACAAACAGAGACAGACTTTAGATTATTGATTCATGTTGTCTTATTTCATTTTTGGTTCCACCAGATGACATGGGTAAGGTTACGTGCTAACAGACCTATCTCGTAGAGGAAGATGTGAAGACACTAAGACGGACAGAGGGAAAGACAAACAAACATAGTTTCTCAGTTATCATTTCACATTGGTTGTTATTTCACTCTTGCTAAAGGGAGACGATTTTACCCAGCATAAGTGAGAATAAACTCTCTGTAGATGCAGATGTGATGTCAAAAAGGTAGAATAAACAGTCTGACAGTGCGGCAGAAAGTTTCCGAAAGATTATTTCAACAGTAACTGGAATTATCAGTTCATATTAATTGGTAATGCATTATTGCAACTGCCAGATGAGTTTATTTAGCTTAATGAAACTACGATTCTCCCTACCTAGACGTAAAACATATGCAGACATACTGAATTACAGACACTCTCCAAACACCGTAGGTCATTCATGAAGTAAACTGCTATTTTGTTCATGCTACTTGCTGACAGTTTTATGTAGCTAAGGGTAGAACACGCCTTACCTAGGTAGAACACGCCTTACCTGTGACACAGATATGTCTACCTACTGACTTACTGTATATTAATGACAATGACGGTCTGAAACACAGAGCAGCCTCTATTTATTTTATTATATATATATATTTTTTTGGCAGGATTGAGTAAGCTCGTAATGACCAGTCTTCTTTCCTGTTCTTATCATGCATTTCTGTGTGTGTGTGTGTGTGTGTGTGTGTGTGTGTGTGTGTGTGTGTGTGTGTGTGTGTGTGTGTGTGCGTGTGTGTGCGCGCGCGCGCATCAAACCGCGAAACAAAGGACTGAGCTACCTCTCGATCAAGGGTGGTGGTGGTAGTTCATATGGAAGGGGGGAGGAGGTTTGAAGCTGTGTTCGAAAACTAGAACATTCTTTGTTTCCTGGCCACGTCATCGGCAGGACCTGGATACTCTCTTTGGATTGCGAGTGTACAACATAACGCCGGGCCAATGGTGCTAAATTGTTTTCTTATATTTAAGTTCCAATTACTGTATTTATGTCCAAAAAATTACCATTTTAAGGGATTCATGTTTTCCCCTCTGCCTACCAGGAGTTGTTTCAGATACACATGACTTACTCAGAAGCTATGCGTCTGCTTGCAATAGTTTCTGCATTACTGAACGAGGAACTATATCAGTACCAGTTATATACATTTTGCTGAGCAAAACATAATACTGTGGGATATTTTAAATGTCCAAATCAGGGCCTTTTTACAACCATGCTTCCCGCTGCTCAGAATCATTGTATAGATGCTTCAGGGCTAGACAACCACGGTCGACGTAATGGAAAGCCAGTGGGGAAAATTTCAGTCTACATGAAATTGACATGGGGCCCATCTGTGGCCTAGTGCAACCATCCTGCCTAGTTTCATTGCAATCCTTTTTTCCGATTTCGGCTGTGCTACATACACAAACAGACGGCTAGAATTACAGTATATTAGTTATTCGCTTGTTACAGTATTTCCAATAGTTGTTTACTCATGTTACTAATTTTCAGTGTTTCGTTACCCGTGTTATAATATTCTCAACAGCCCTTAACGCTCTTAAAAATACTATATTTCCATGCTCTAAAATTTGTCAACGTTTCTCTTAATATTCTTAGTATTCCCATCACTTTCCCACAGTATGTTCTGCATTCCTATAACCTTGTTACAATAGTTTCGTAAGTCTGTTTCATTATTCCCAGCAATCCTTTTTTTTTTTTTTTTTTTTTTTTTTGCGACATTCTTGGTATTCATTCACTCTTGCTAGTGCTCTCAGCATTCCTGTATCCATTAAAGAAACATTTTCAGCAGCTTGTATACACCTGCTGGAATACTCGCGGCGTTCCTGCACGCTTGTAGCAAAATTCACAGAGTTCCTTTACCCTTAACAGTATTTACAGAATTCTTATGTGCATTTTACATTGTTCAACATTCCTTTGCCCTCGCTGCAACATTTTGAGCTTTCCTGTGCCCTTGTTTGACATTTACGTCATTCTTATAGCGTTGCTACAATATTTTCAATAGGTCTTATAAACTCTTTACCTCGATTATAATTAGCTCTTGTCCTCTCATCCTCGCTTTTCATTAATTCAGGAATTCTTGTGATCGTTTTCATTATTACCAGATATTTATAAAATTGTCCTCACCAAACCTATACTTTTTTAAATGCATTAAGCATAACTAGATTCTTATGATATTGTATTTTTCATCCACAGCTTCGTATGACATTGTATTCAACATCCACAAATTCTCAGACTGTCATCACCATCCATAAATCCATATATAATTTCATTCAGTATCAGAAGATTCTTATAACAGAATACCCAGCCATCCTAGATTAGTAGATGATTTTCTTCAGCTTCCTTAGTTCTGGTAGCAGTGTCTTTTGCCTTTTTGATTCATATAACGCTATTTTTAATTTCTTTAGATTCTAAAAACTGTCTTTAGCATTTCCTAATTCGTGTAATTTTCGTCCTCAGCATTCCTAGCCCTCTCATACTGAGTTCTCAACCCCATTCGCAGTAATTCAAAGCTTTCTTTCTTCGCTGGCAGCATCCTCAGTTTCCTTGACCCTTAGAGCAATGTCCTCATCAAAAAGCTGCAAGGGTATTGCACGAAGGTGTAACTTTACTGGCGTATGCGTGTGAGACTTTGGTACGGCATGAGTATGAAAAGCTGAGTGAGTGCTGCGGAAATGACACCGCTAGAGAATTTGTGTAGCCTGCGAAGACTGGATTAGGAAGAATTTCATGAGCTATGTATACTGTAGTAAGGACGTCTACTGAATGGGAGGGTAGAAAAGAGGGTGACTAAATAGTATAATCCTGTAGCCAGAATGGATGAAATAAGGTGGGAAAGAGGAAATACGTGAATAAGCCTGAAGGTGGAAAGTGGTGTGGTAGACGACGAAAAAGATAGAAGGATAAGGTAAATGTGTGTGAGAAGGCGAGATATTATAGCTGACTAAGCAAAGAACCTAATAATGTATGAAAATAAAATGATGAAATATATATTATTAAGAGGCAGATAACAAATGGTTGCATTTTATAACATGGTAGTCTTCAGAATGACATTCCATAGGCATACACAAGTGCTCGTGGGCCCTTCGGGCCCTGTCACACTTGCTTCTGTGGAGGGCTCTCGCGCTGTGCGCTCGCTTTCTCGTGCTTTGCACTCGTTTCCTCATGCTTCTCACTCGTTTCCTCGCGCTTCTTGCGCAATCATTTTAGGTAATCCGAGTTACGTTTATGTGCTGTTCTAGTCTAACGTTGTCACTATCGGCCGTCAAGGCGACATCGAAGGGCCCATGACGGTCCGTTTATGAGCTATTCTAGTCTAACATTGTCACTTGGATTTTTTGCAGCTAACCAATTGACCGTGTTATTTGCAGCTTCGGGAATGGAACCCATGTCTTCCGAACGCAAGTCCGAAATACACACACAAACACACGGCTACTGCTGTAGTATATTAGATGTAGCTATGGACAAAAAATTCAACGGAGATCGTATGCCGGGCGCCGGGAGCAGCGTTTTTTGGTCAAAATGTGATCACTCATTAAATACAGTAAAAGTTTTTCAGTCGTGATGGACCAAGTTTTTTCACATCGGCGAATTTTTTGCGATTTTTATGCCAATTTTGATGCGATTTGAATGTAGTTTCGGCTGCCTAAAACACACACACACACACACACACACACACACACACACACACACACACACACACACACACACACACACACACGAAAAAAGACTAAATAAACTGAATCTACCAACACTACAGGAGCGAAGGAAAAGAGGTGACATGATAATGCTATATAAGTGCATATCAGGGAAGGAGAAAATGGACATAAATGATTACTTAACACATGGAGAAGCATCAGCAAGAGGACACTGCAAAAAACTGCATAAGAAGAGAGGTGATAAAGACGTAAGGAAATTCAGTTTCCCAAACAGAGCAATTGACCAATGGAATGCACTACCGAATGAAATAGTGTGTGCCAAAACAATTCACAAATTTAAGGATATGTACGATAAATATGGTTTAAGACACGGGACAGTACGAGCTTGACTCATTCCTGTAAAGATACAATTAGGTAAGAACAATTAGGTAAGAACACACACACACACACACACACACACACACACACACACACACACACACACACACACACACACACACACACACACACACACACACACACACACACACACACACACACACGGCTACTGCTATAGTATATTAGATGAAAAGTAAAACATATGTAGACAGCTATGCTTGTGAGGTTAAGGCAGGACTTCCGGAGCTTCGATGATGCGTGTATGGTTGTCCGACTCATTTCACTAGGGAAGTTGTTTGGAGGGTCTCCGAATTCTGTGTTTTCTCTATTTCCGAGTCCTCTGTCATCCCATCTCTTAGTTGGGAATTAGGGCGGTATTCTTAAGCTAAGAGTGCAAAAGTGTGGACGGTCCCTCCAGGCTATACGATAATTTCACTTGACGATAATTTTTTAAGTATATGATGATAAAACATGCGTATAATTTGTGATGCCGAATTATGAGCTCAAATAATTGTATCTGTTCCATAAATGACAGCCAGTAATTAGGAGCGTGCTCCCATCCACGAGTGTTTCAGTATACTGTGGTTAAAGTTGACGATGATGGTATTGTTGACGATAATTTCAGCTCCGGTACTATTATAAGTTCTGTAGGGTTAGTTAGAGTAGACAAAATACTTTATTATATATGCAAGTAAAGATAATATTCGTAGCAATAGTCACAAAATTAATATTCGGGTGACAAATACGAGTACAAGAAAACAGAATAATTCATACAGAAGAAGTAATGAAAAAAAACTTGTTTGTTTCCTCTTGTGTGTGTATGTGTGTGTGTGTGTGTGTGTGTGTGTGTGTGTGTGTGTGTGTGTGTGTGTGTGTGTGTGAGTAAGATAATTCCACAGTGTGTGTTGTTGAGTGCGTTGCCAACATATTGCCTCGTCGTTAAGAAAGTCAGGAATGTGTGTAGGACCAACTGGATGTGGAATGGGGACGGACATGACCTCTTTACACACACACACACACACACACACACACACACACACACACACACACACACACACACACACACACACACACACACACGACCCCTTCAGTACGAGATTTAATTTATTCTTTCTCCCGTCAGCAAAATTATGTAGCCTCAGGAAAATCTGTCTCTGTTAATGGAGGATGTATTCATTCTCTGCAGTTGACAAAGTCTCTCTTAACCCAGATACAATCGCCTAGAGATAGCAATAACTGTATTGGTTGTAGATGGAACTCCAGTTTTATCTCAACGTGAAACGGGTGGACTGAAAGTAAAGCTATCCTCCCCCCCGCAGTCCACCATCCTCCTTTCCGGGGACAGGGAAGAAGTTGAGGAAAGCTTGTTTAGCCGGACAACACTTCTCGGTTTTATCGGTTCCACAACGTAAAGGTTTCCCTCGTCAGTAGCTGGCAATAGTAAAATATAGAAAGACATTACTGTGCAGGGTTACACTTAGCAATGCATTATGTTTTCATGTATGCAGTCTGTATTGTGTGGCAATTTTCAACTATGAATTAAACCTTACGGATCATATTGCAGGTGATACAGGAGTCTTCGCAGCACCTCTTCATTAGGATTTTGCTTTTACCTGTAGGTTGCTTATATTATTTTTGCCCACATAGATTACAATAATAACATTCAAGTAGATCCTGACGTGTGAAATCGTTAAGGAACTGGTGCTAATAAATCCTCAAACCCAGTCCATAGTAGGCCTAGACCTGGGCATGAACGTGAATTACCACATGAAGTAAGAACTGCATAAGGAGGTTTTGGGAGTCAGTGGTGCATTGGTAGCATATCCAGCTCGCATTTGGATGATTCTGAGTTCGATTCCTTGGCCGATCAGACTCTCTGTAAAAGTTTATTTCCTCCCATATTCTTGCTCACCAGCCAGTAGAGATGGGGACCTGAATGTCATACCGGTGGTCGCGTGTCGCACTCAAGGGGAATGTTGAACCTTAGCAAGAATTACTTTAATGTCTGCCATAAGGACTTTCTTGTTGTTGATAGGCATTAATCCTAACCCTTTCCTTCAAAGGAGCACTCCAGTACTATGATGCCGAGAGGGATAGAGATGGGATTCGTCTATGGGTTGTCAATGTTAGAAAATGATTTTTTTTTTCTTTTTAATGACATTAAATGAGAGGAGGAATCTTATAAACAGCCTTCCTGATCCGGGGGGAACTTCACGTGGGAGAGTACGGGGAGGGCCCTTAAGTATCCCATTTCGTCTGCAGACTCAGTAGAGGACGGTGTTGGATATTTTCGAAAGTTAATTAAGGGGGAAACTCCAGAGTGTGGAAATATGACCTTCAGGTTTCATCAGTAGGCTGCGAATGGTACGTTAGGTACTCTTCTTGCATAACCCCACACGCAGTAATATTAGACAGTAATGGCTTAGTTAAATTCCGAAAATGTACCACTCCATTATTCCTGGCTAACGTTGAGCTCTGCAGGATTAAAGATCATAGGCCTTGTTCTGGGTGGCATAGGAGGCTTTGTAGCACCTATAGCTTAGGGGTTTATTATGTTTATCACACCTTACCATTCACCTACATGTTATTTAGATCGTTCTGTGTCGATACACTCTGGAGCGCCAACATTTGGGAGAATGTTTATCTGTAATGTGAACAATAAATTGCAGGGAAACAGGTGCCACAGAATTTCCAGTCACTTAGAAAAAGATTTCATAATTATAACTTTCCGTGCGGAAATCGACAGGACCATAAACATGAGAAAGAACAATACCTGCTGAAGTGTGTGTGGCAAGCGTGACTATGACATTTAACCGTTAAACTTCTTTCTTACGCATAGGGTTACTTCTAACACGTTTAACCTTCCTTGCTGCCTCCCCTGACTTTTAATCTGTGTCACTGCTAAGCAGAACTAAGTCGTAAAGTCATAGCAGTAATAAATTAACCAATACTTCATTAAAACAAATCCAGAAAACATGCAACATCGCTTTCTGAAATACTGTATTGTTGCTAGTTATACCATTACGTATAATTTTGCCTTCTCTTCATCATTATTCCATGCCTTCCCGTAATCTGCATTAAATCGTCTAATGGTAGGAACAACAGAATGTAAATGACGTCATCACAGTGAATTTAATAAACGATTAACTTCCTGACATCGTGGGTTGTTGCGTTATACCGCGGTGAGTAATTTTGTCGCCCTGATTATTACTGCTGATAAACGTTTACGGGTTCGTGACCAGGAACGTTTTCATGCTTAGTTGTTTATACCTGTCGTGACTCCCTTGTGTGTGTGTGTGTGTGTGTGTGTGTGTGTCTGAGAGAGAGAGAGAGAGAGAGAGAGAGAGAGAGAGAGAGAGAGAGAGAGAGAGAGCCAGTTGGCGAGCGAGTGGGTTGGCGAGTTGGTGAATGGGCGAGTGGGCGATATGGCGGATGAGAGAGTGAGCGAGATGGCGAGTTGAAAGATGACCAGTTAGCCAGTGAAAGTGAACTGGTGAATATGTGCGTTGGCGAGTGTGTGTGTGTGTGTATGGGATAACAAGTGGCTGCTGGGGTGGAGTGAAGCTTTGATGTTAAGCAGACTTTAACACGGTCTGCTGTACCTCTTCTCAAGGCCTCCCTACTCTCAAGCTCACGGCACAAAAATAAGGAAAAGCTCATTAAGGGCCAGGATCTCGTAAGCTTAGGACGGTCTCCAGGCACCTGTACCTTACAGAGTTATTTAGGTTTAAAGTGCCACAACTCTTTCAACCCGAGATCATCATCTCTCTCTCTCTCTCTCTCTCTCTCTCTCTTTACGTAACAATTTTTTTTTTGAACTCTGGAATGTTCTGTCTTAAGGAAGATGAAAATTAATTCGTACGTAATCCCCTGCACGTCAAATTACCACTTCTGAGCTAAATATAAACATCAGGAGATGTAATAACTAAAGACAACTCTTCATTCCACAGGTTAATATAGTCTTATAAACTGTCAACAAATATTTAGTTTATATCGATATGATCCGATAGAAGAAAAAAGAAAATAAGACTCATACGGTCCAGGAAACACTCATAAAACTTGCCTACTAAAATTTTATATAGCAGGAAATGTCATGTCTCCCCTCTTATGCATGGCAGTGTTAAACTCCTGAATACTAAAACAGGTCCCAAGCAGTATACATTAATTTTTCACTGTAATAGGTTCTGTAAGGAGCAAGATTTTGCCTAATATTCCACTGCACCTGCTTCCCTTCTAGGGCATGTTCTTTTATATGATGCATCAGAGTGAACATGATGGACATTATTTATGGGCAGAGAAATTTACCAAGTCCCTCTCAGCTTTCAAATATTAGCCGACAGAGAGCAGCGGGAAGCATCAGATGTGAAATATGAGCAAACCAAGTCTCTCCCAGCTTAATGTATTTGCTGGTGAAGGTATGTGGAAAAGCAGAAGAGGTGATATATTAGGAACATTCCAAGCCTTTTTCAGCTTCGGAATATTAGACGGCAGTGAAAAGTGAGAAGGTGAAGAAGTGCAATATTAGGTGAATTGCTGTCCCACACTGTGATAGAGACTGGCATAAAACCAGATATTAAATTGGTAGAAATCCTAGCAGTAAGAAAGTAAACAGCTACTTCAACTGATTCTGTTTCTGTTATGTTGGTAAACCTATTCTTGCCTTTTTTTTTTTTTTTTTTTTTTTTGTCAACTAAGGGAACTGGGCCACTGCCACAACTTCAATGCTCACTTACGGATGCATGATATTTGATGAGCCTTCTTTGTTAGATAGGAATGATTCTTCTTGGTTATTATTCAGATCAAACCTTCAGACCCATCCATTTGGTCATAATCTGACCTGAAATGAGTTAGAGATCTTTTGTCACGTTACAACAAATGCGCGATACCAAGTCCAAAGTTTAGAAAAAATCCATTTCAATTTGTGTACCGGATATAGCACACCTACAATTAGTTATACCTCCTCACGTGTCGATTTATTAATTTTCTCCTACATCATCTTATGCCTCTACAGCGGACGATTTTATCCAGAGATGAAATATACTCCTTAACAACCTACCATCAACCCACCTGCACTCACTCAGTCCCTCATATTACAGTAGACAATATAGTTTATTCCAACTATATCCACTTAAGACAGTATCAACTCATTTACATGAGACGATTTTCAACAGCTATGATAAACCCCCTCTCCCTGTGCACTCCTTTACGTCTCAACATCATATTTAATTCACCGTAACGAACACCCATTTACGTCTGCTATCTGCCCATTCACACAGGATTATTTCATACTGGGGTAAGTCCACTCATACCCACTTCCTCCAACACTCCATAAGATTTTACTCCATCCTTACTACACCCATTTTCTACTGGTATCAGTTCCAACACACAGGATGATTTAATTTGCTTCAGATATACCCATTTGCACCTCTACATCAAATAATAATATTCAGAGGTTTGAGTGATTGACAAGGAAAACACCTACACATTCCCCCGAATTGACAAGCATATATTTATGTCGATTTACATCCAGGTTACTATTTCAAGTCTAGGTACGCACAGACCGGAGCTAAACAAATACTGCCTACAGGTCCACCTCGCAGTCCAAAAACCAAATCAAAGAGCATGGATTACGCCTTGAGCGTTGTTACCAGATCTCCATTGTCACATTACTCTACACTGCATTTAAAATTATGGTGAGATCAGCAAAATTATGCTATTGGGGTGACAGAAGTATGCCAACGTTATGCAAACTTTCCGAGTTAGTGTACAGTACTTTCACAGTAAACTATTGTACAGCCCTTATTAAGCATAAATAACAGTTAACACAAGTCAGCTGCACTGCACATAGAAAAATAAAGGAATCTCATTAGAGATATTATAGAGATAATACTGAATGAGAACATAAAGCTGACTTTCACCTGTAACAAATTAATCCATCCATCCATCATCCAATCCTATGTCGCCCCATTAGGAGCGTAGGAACCCGAGGCTAGGCAAGTTAGTTCGGACATATAAGATGAGTGACCAGCCTCGCTCATCCTTGAGTGGCATTACATGAGCAATAAACCCCAACCAACCTTTGGATATAGGAGCACCTTAATTGCTCACTAAATCACCTGGCCCCATAATTTGGTTACATGGTTACCACCCAGCGTAGTAAATAGTTTCCTGATGTACTGTACAGGAAACCATTTGGCTTGTCACTAAGTGTAGAGTCACACATAGGCATAAGGAAGAGGAAAGAAGGAAAGAGAGAGAGAAGAGGAAGGAATGGAGAGGAAAGGGCAGACACCCAAAGCAGCACTACATCGAGCGAGTGGATGGTGAGCGCCCTCACCTACATATTATTTTATGACAATTAGCTACCGGCATTTGAATGAAAAAAAAAAAAACACTGCAGTTAGCTACTCCACTTCAAGTAATTTAGTCTGTAGAAAATTCTGCTCTTAACTAATAAAGGTGACTGATTAAGAGGATTAGCCCAAGATCACATCAATTAGAAACTCATAAACAAGATTTTTTTTTTTTTTTTTACACTGAAGCTTCTTAAAACTACACTTTAAACACAAATGACTATGCAACAAGGAGTATTAGCTACTGTCTATATAAACATCATTGTTTAATTCCACTGGATTTCAATTACTACTTTCACATTTCACTGTTCTCAATTTTCTCAAATAATTCTGTATATGTGCCAATGATCCATAGTTATATTAATATTATGCCAAATTCATGAGTATGCCGTACATTACGCTAACCTATGAAATTCCCCTCAGATCATGCTATCGGTATAAGAGTTTGCCTGATTTGATCGCGCTACCTTCGTTAATTCATTTGAAGATTTCCTCCACTTACAGTGGAGGCCGGGCCATACATTAGCACGGTACGCTACCTTTGTATAAATTCTTTTTATGCTAATATACTGAATATTAGCCGGTCTCACTAACCGCAGCCATACCCATTTACGCCTACCACCACCTTCTCCATTCACAGTGAAGGTCCAGGATGATATATGTTCACCCGTGTGATCCTAGGGATTTAGAAGGGCTCTCGAGTTGAGAGGCTGATGTTCCTCATAATCTTCGCAACCAGGAGAAAATAAGTAATGTCACTGGCAAGTGGTTTGAAAGAGAGAGGGATTCTTTACCAGCTCCCCAAATGACCAAAGCTTGCCATAGATTCTGTCATAACAGTTACGTTGAACTCCTGCCAGTAGCAGTCCTAAGCTTGCTCTGGATTCTGTGATAGCAGGTACTGTGAACTCCTGCCCGTAGCAGTCCTTGACCATCCTCTGGGTGTTAATGGCAATCATTGTATAATTATGTGTCCCAGAGTACCATGTCTTGCCAAATCTTACTTCCCTATTTTGTATTGCTCATATCGGTGAAATAACTTTACAATCTTCAGTACTGTATATTTAATAATAATAGGGATACCTCTCAGACACACACACACACCACAAAGCCAGTCAGGAGACAGGACGTGTGTGCTGGGCAATCCCCAGGTCCTGTCCTCCCCACTTACTGTTTTTTAATCAGCCCATACACCACTGACCGGGCAAATGTATGGCCCGGCCTGCACTATATGTGCAGGGAATCTTTCAACAACAACAACAACTCTCAGACATTTCTTATATATATGTATATATATATATATATATATATATATATATATATATATATATATATATATATATATATTTTTCATTACTGACCATGTATATATATATATATATATATATATATATATATATATATATATATATATATATATATATATATATACTTTTTGCATTAATGACCAGGGGCTCCGGCCCCAATGGTCGATAGGCAAAAAAAAAAAAAAAATCTCTAACATGGGGACTTTCATGCATAGTCGTGGAGGGTGAAGATGTGTTTTTCGTTGCACTCTTCCCTAGCTTTGTAGGGCTGCCTCACCGGGATTAGCTTTCTTTTTTTCACCCTTCTGGTGACGTCTAGGATCAGCTAGTACTCAGTTACCTCTATTCGTTGTTAGTTTGGAACAGTAGGTGTCTGTTCCTCTTTACTGACATTACCTTTGCTTTCTCGCCCAAGGAGGGTCCCCCCCACTGATCGCTCTGGGGCGTGAAGTAACACGGTCGGGCCTCTGGAGTGGTTTGAGAGGGCAATTTCAGCCCTAGGTGTGTGGTGCCGGGTTATTTGTTCCTCGTTCGTTTTTCCTCCTCTTTCCACCCCGTTAGGGGGAAGTGGTCACTATTTCGGACGCCCCTGCTGCCTCCCCCTCCCCTTCAGGGGGGGGAGGTGAACCTGACGAAACCCCGACCGATAGACGGACTGACCGCCCGCAGACTGAACGGCCCCAGACACATACACCCATGGACATACCTGTACATAATGTCCAATATGTAACCCTACATGCTCTAGGTTCCACTTCCTTGAGCAGTCTCAATCCTTTCTTCATCAAGAGAGTGATTGATTACTGTGCTGGGGAGGTGGAACAAGTTAAAAAACTTGGTAATGGAGACCTACTCATCAAAACCGTAAATTCATCCCAGGTTAAAAACTTAATGAAACTGCATAAGTTCCACAAATATGATGTCGAGCCGAGGATTCCGCATTCCATGAATTCCTGCAAAGCTGTTATCACCTGTAGGGATCTCATGGTTCTGGAAGAGGACGAGATCATACGGGAACTTGCTCAGCAGGACGTAATCGGTGCCTGGTGTATCACTAGATAATCCGAAGGCGTGAGGACGAAGACTGCCACTATTGTCTTGACTTTTGGCAAAGTTTCACTCCCAGATCATGTCAAAATTGGCTACGAAATTGTTAACATAAGGCCATACATCCCCAATCCACTTCGTTGCTTAAGGTGTCAATTATATGGGCACAATGATAAGACTTGTTGGTCTTCCCAGTCAGTGTGTGGCAAATGTGCAACACAGGGACATGACACTGAACGCTGCACATCGGAGACGGTACATTGATTTCACTGCAAGGGCGCACACTCCACTTCCTTCAGGGAGTGTCCCAGGTGGAAGGAGGAGAAAGAGGTCTGCGTAGTGAACGCAACTGAGGGCATTTCCTACTACGAAGCTAGGAAGAAGGTGAAGGAGTTGCATGCAACTCCCATGCCGAATAAGTCCTATACTTCGCCGGTAATGTCCCATCCCGTGACGTGTTCTGTTGAAACACAGACTGACCCTGAACCTGTTCCTCTTGCCACACACTCTACCTCTCCATCTCAGCCTCCTGTCCAATCCACCTCTCAAACTGACACCCCTGTTGCAACTTCCTACTCTCAGGCTGCTCCTGCCTCTCAGTCAGTCAAGTGTGCAGAGTCAGTCAAGCCTAAACAGAAGCCTGACAACTCTAGTAAGAGTAATATGACCACCATTACAAAGTCACGACCTCATGCTCTTCCTGCTCCTGGCCCAGCGAGGGAGAGAAAGGGTAGCTCTTCCTCGGTGGAATCTGGGACCCTCGTTATTGACGAAAAGATTAAGGTTTCCGTCACCAAGCACCGGGATAGGTCCCCCGGTAGTCACACGCCTGTTGGCTGGCGGCATGAAAGAACTAAGAGCACTGGCCACCCTTGTAAATCTTAAACTGCCGGATTCACAATATTACAGTTGAATCGTCGTGGTGTTGGGAATAAATTACAAAATATAGCATTCTTGCTTTCCATACACAGGCCAGACGTTGTTTGTTTACAGGAGATGCGCCTGGAGGATCATCCTGATCCTCCATAGTTCAAACACTACCACTCATATAGAAGATATTATGAAGGTCATGGAGTCGCCATATGCACACACAAATCACACCCACAAATGGAAGTGATTCTAAATTCTACTCTGGAAGCGGTCGCGTGCAGAGTAAAATTTAATAACACATATCTGTCTATTTGCTCTCTGTACTGTCCTCCTCATGGCCTTATTGATGGTGATGCTTTAAATTCACTATTTGAACATCTTCCTGGTAATAAGTTAGTGCTGGGCGATTTTAACGCCCATCACTATCAACTGGGCAGCTTGAGGATCGATGGTCGTGGGGAGCAAGTAGCCGACCTGATACTACAGTCCAACCTCTGTCTTCTAAACGATGGTAGAGCAACTCATGTAGATGACTGTACTGATAACTTTTCAGCCATTGACTTATCTCTGGCCTCCCCTGGTATACATCAAGATTTCTCATGGGACCCTTATGACGCCTCCTTGGGAAGTGACCATTTACCCATCTGTCTTTCTTATACACTCAACATTGTTTTGGACCCTCTACCCCCAAAATTTAACTATAAGAAAGCAGACTGGGGACCCATCTCAAGGACTGCCAATTTAGATATATCTGGGGAGACGATAGATGTTAAGGTCGAAAATTTAACCACTTCGATATCACACGTGGCTGAGGCTGCTATTCCCAAGGTTTCTACAGTTCATGCGAGCATAGAGCACATTGGTGGACACCGGATTGCCGACAAGCATTAAGGAAACGCAATAGGAGATACAGGATTTTTGATAGTCAGCCTACTGAGGAGATTTTAATTGCTTACCAACAGGCTCGGGCTGAGGCAAGGAGAATAATAAGAAGGGCCAGACGTGACTCCTGGCGGTCCTTTGTGTCCACGGTGACTCGTCTATCTATCTATCTATATACCTAGGCTGCTTCCCCCAAGGAAAGGGAGGTAGCCGAGACAGGACGACTCACTCTCCATTTACTCATCCATTCAAACACATTTATTCGTACTACACCATTAAGTAAAGTCTGGTCCACTATAAGAATATTAAATGATAAAGGCTCATACTTCCCTCTGACCATCATGCAGGTTAATAATAACATCTATGACGATCCCATGGACGTTGCTAACATCCTCGCTAGGAGTTTTTCTTATATTAGTAGCTCAGCCAATTATGATCCGCGTTTCCAGCATCATAAATGCACGGCTGAGCTACAGATAAAAGACTTTGCCACAGAAGACGTAGACTCCTCTTACAACCAAGAGTTTACTATCAATGAACTGCTCCTTGCCCTTCAGTCCTGTAAAGACACCAGCCCTGGACCAGACACCATCACGTACGGTATGATCCAGCATCTTAATCAGGATAACCTGATTAAGATGATAGCATTGTACAATGAGATTTGGGCATCTCGAATGTTCCCAAACTCATGGCACTTGCACACATCATACTGATACCCAAAGAGGCTGGTCGTCTTATGAATCCCACTTCATTTCGTCCTATTGTGTTGACTTCTTGTCTACAGTATGCAAGGTCATGGAACGAAAGGTAAACAATAGGCTTCGTTTTGTTTTGGAGTCGAAGAATTTGTCAAATGATCAACAATGTGGCTTCCGTAAATACAGAAGTTCACTAGATCATTTAATGAATTTGGAGCATTGTATTTCAGAGGCATTAGCCAATAAGGAATTCATGATAGGGGTGTTCTTGGACATCCATAAAGCCTATGACATGACATGGCAACATGATATACTAATGAAGCTCTATGTCGCGAGTCGGCTACTGACATTGGCTTTTGTGGGAAACCATGAACTTGAGTGGAATCCCAGTTTATCGTTCAGTTAACCGCTCATTCGGTCGGGAGTCTTTTCAAATCAGTTTTTCATTGTCATAAGTGATCGTCTTTGTGTGAGACAGCGCTTCCGCTGAGCGATTTGTTTTGGGCACGTTTCGCTCACTCTAGCCGTTAAAAAAATGCAGCCACAGCGCTTCTTTCTTTCCCACGAGTCAGTCAGTCAAGTGTCTGTCGTGACGGAGTGAGGTTCTGTGCTCCAGCAGTGAGAGGTCAGCTAGCACCCAGACTCCAATAGACTACAGTTCTCCAGGCTCCCACCCTTCGTTGGTGATACACTGCATTCATTGACCAGTATTTCCTTTTCGTTTTCCTAAACTTAAAGAATTTAGTTAAGGTGCTTTTCCTAGGTGTAAGAATTTAGCTCTTGAGTGAGTGAGTGAGTACGATCTCTTTATTTGGATTCATTTGAAATGTAACGTTAAATATATTTCTTTGTAATCAATAAATTTAACAGTTCTTTTTCTTGAGCTTAATGTAATGTAAACTCGTGTTTCATTTCTCCACAATTAAGCTTATTTCCCTTATAGCTCCTAGCTTGCATAAACGTTTTGCCATTCATAACTGGTACTTAGGCCAGTCTTGTTGTATTAAGCTTAAAATCCGTTGTGCCTTCTAGGAGTTACGCATCAGCAAGAACCTGATATTATTAATAGTATTAGTTATTTATTGTCAGGGGTGAAGTAACTTTCTCCAGAGGCTAACAGTACTAATAATCAGCAATTGAGTAATTAGTCTCTGCTGTGTACTGTTGAGAAAGTTTATAAATTCTCGTTCTTAGAGAATCGTGCGAAGCAAGCCAGCGTAATCATTGCTTGATTTAGCAAGACAATTCTTGTTCCTGCTGTTCAGTATTATTGAACATTATCATTTAATAAATTGCTTTTATATAAAAAAACCCGTGACAATTGGCGACCTCATTCCAGGATATTAACTCCTAGCTCTAAAGCTATTCACGAGATAGTGCTCACTCGTTCATATTTAGGTATTTATCATTAAAGTTTATAGGCACAAGTTTACTGATGGTTACGGTTAATTTAGCAAGTGAATTTTTGCTTTATTAATCCACAGAGTACTTAACTCTATTTAGTACTTTATTCTTGGTAACGCCAGACGATTTTATTCGCTCCTGGGTAGCCGCCGTACCCATTGCGTTAATTATTGAGTCTTCCCATTCATTTGCATTTTTGCTTTATTCTTTTCCAGTTAACTAGATAAGACTGGTCACCACTAGCTTGTGTCTGTATTCTTTACTTGTGTTTATTAGCATTCGTTTGCGAAGCAGAAATCAGTATTGAGTCGCTAGTTATTTAGATTGAGCTAGCATCATGGCAGCCAGTGTCTATGTACAGGAAGCTAAAGAAATGGGCCTCACAGACCCAGAGAAAATTCAGAGTTACGTTCTCTCACGGTTTAATTACGAGCAAGAACGTGAGAAAGATGCTCATGAAGAGCGTAGAATCCAACGCAAACATGAGCGAGAACAGCATGAGGAACGCGAAAAGGAGCGCGAATACGAGCGAGAACAGTGCGAACACGAGCGAAAACATCGCGAACTCGACTTAGAACACGAGCGGGAACAACGTGAATATGAACGTGCCGAACGTGAGTCACGAGAAAAACATGAGCTTGAGGTTTTGAAGCTCAAGCGAGATTCCTTGGCTTCAGACACATCTGGTGCAGTTGGTCCAAGCTCCACGAGCGTTCTCCCTACACATGTCCTGGCGACCCTACGCATCAAGCTTCCTTCATACAAGGAAGGCGAGCGAATCGAGCCGTACATAGCTCGTTTTGAGGACATGGCAGACATGTATCAACTGGATGAGGCAGCTAAGTGGCTCCAATTTCTAAGTTTATTTGAGGGCCCTGCCCTCGATATTCTTCACAGAATTCGTGGAGACAATCTCACGTATGAGATGATGAAAGCTGCACTCATTAAGGCGTATGGTCTCACAGTAGACAACGCCAAAGTTCAGTTCATGCGATCTCGTCTCCAAGACAAGGAGACAGCCGTTCAGTTCCTTGACTGTCTCACTGATTACTTAGGTGAGTGGATGGAGAAAGATGAAACTCCTTCCACGCGTGAGGGGATAATTGACCTTATGCTGCGTACACAGCTAGAGAGGTCGTGGCCTGCTGAGCTCATAGCACAGCTTAAGATCTGCCAGGTGAAAGATGCCAGCCAAACGATAGAAAAGGCTGATGCATTCTTTACTGCATACGGGTATCAAACTCGCAAGCAGCATACCTGGAACAGTAAATCTGATAAATCTGGGAAACCGTCTCAGATTGAACCCCAGCAAAAAGGCCGTTCTCAGAGTAATGGCCAAGGTCCAAGCAAACCGCAGAAGGACCAGGGGCAAAACACTCAGAAACCTGAGTGGAAGAGGTACAACAAGTACCCTAACCAGCAGCGGTATCAGCCACGCAACCGACCGTCGGGTCAAACTTTTTCACCACCAGCTCAAAAGAGGCAGGAAGCGAACGCAGCCTTCATTCCTCAGCAGCAGCACGGTGGTCACATCCCTACCAGTATGGGTACTCCCCCACAGTTCACTAGTCCCACAGTGACAGTGAATCCCCCTCCACAGATGGCCAATGTTCCATCTCCACAGGCAGTGAGTATGACTCCTCAAATACCTAATTCTCAGGGCACCATGTTTGCTGCATCAATTCAGCAGCCTCATGAGTGGCTAGCTGCTTCCTTCACAGACCCTCCCACAGGTGATAGTACCTTCCTTGTTCAGCCAGGGTTTGTGGGAGCCATCCCTGTAAAGGTCCTGAGAGATAATAGATCCTCAGGTTGCTCTGTTAAGCAGAGTTTAGTTCGGCCTGAGCAGTACACAGGTTGACAGATCCATGCAAACCTTACTGATGGATCAGTGAGATTGTTCCCTGAGGCATGTATCCAGGTGGCATCTCCATTTTATACTGGTACGACACTTGCAGTTGTAATGCCAGAACCCTTATTTGACCTAATAATAGGCAACATATCTGGTGTCAAGGATAGTTGCACCGATGACGCTACTCAAACTTCGGCTAAAGTAACATGAGCCATGACTGAGGCTCCAGATTGTGTCACCCCAGTGACCATTGAATTGCCACAAGATCTGATGTGTAGCCAACTTGTTGTTCAAGAACAACATTCTGACCCGACACTTGCTGCCGTGCAGAACAAACAAAAGGGTCGAGTGATAAAGTATTCACGGGGAGGTCGAGCCAAGTTCCTTCGCAAACAAGGACGGCTCTACCGTGAGTCACGAACACCCGAGGGCGAGGTTCGATTGCAGTTTGTCGTTCCCGCCAAGTACCGCCTAGCAGTGTTAGAATGGGGTCATTGTTCAGCCTCAGGAGGTCACCTGGGTAAAAGGAAGACCCAGGGCCGTATCCGAGCTGACTTTTTCTGGCCAGGGATGGGACGAGACATAGATAGTTTTGTGCATTCCTGCAGTGTGTGTCAAAGTACCACTAATCAGGGACATGTTTTTCCTGTGCCATTTGAAACCACACCTGTAATCTCTGAGTCAGTTGAGAGACAGGGCAGTGGTAATGTGTGGGTAGACCTGATGTCTCACCTACTAACTAGCAACTGTTGTATGCTGGGTTCTGTAACATAGGCGTTCTCAGAGATTTGAGTAATCCAAGGACCAGCCTGGTTCCCAGTTAAAAGTGTAGACCTGACGTCTCACTCATTGGCCCCACAGGACACAGTATATCCAGGGCCTGTACATACATGTATACCATAAGTTAAGGGGGAAGTTTGAGAACCCTGCAGAGACAGTCCGAGGATGTGTACGAATTACCTTGTGGAACGTCTCGAGCTGTGGGCCTCTCTGAGGATTCCCGGAGAATGCACATTACCCACATGAGTATTCACACCCATGGTGGGTGTTAAAACGTGACCTGCCCGAGATTGCGTGGCGATTCTCAGCTTCCTGTATTAGTCGTAAGTGTAGAGTTAGGTTAACCAGTAAACTGCCCGTTCTAAGCAATTTGTGAATTCAAGAACTGGCACGTTTCCTGGTTAATAATGTTAGGTTAACTAGTAAACTGCCTGTTCTAAGAGATTTGAGTAATTCAAGAACTGGCACATTTCCAAGTTAATAAGCATTAACCAGTAAGCTATAAGGGTTCTAAGCAATTTGTGAATTCAAGAATTACGTTTCCTGGTTAATAATGACATAAGTACTGATTGCTAGGCAGAGAGAGAAAGAAATAACAGTTTTGATGCTCCACCTTAATTCCTTTCGCAGGTGTACCTGGCGGGTGCAGCATTGCTGTCCAGATCAGCTGGCCGTTCCTGTCGCATGCTGGCGCCCCTTCTCTTCTTCCTCGTCGTCATTATTTACTAAAAATTTGTATTATGTGATTTTACACGTAGGTACAGTTACACCACAACTGTCACACCTGCACCATGTGTTACATACATTACGCTACATAACAATTAGTTGTTAATGTAAATGTAGCGAACTTTCGCTAGGTTTGACCTGAGTACAGGATTTTCACCGTCGTCACAGAGTTTTTTCCCTCAAGCTTGCCTCCATTACCTTAAATACGAAGTTTTTATGCTTATTGGCGATAGTGATTTTCTCCTGTAGCAGGATAGCACACACACCACAGTGTGAATCTTGTGTGACTGAGTTAGGATTTATATGTATGTATATTGAAATTTTCTTTCTGAAGAAAGAAAGATTTAATTTTCATGGGGAGTAATGTCACAAGTCAGCTAATGACATTGGCTTTTGTGGGAAAGAACGAACTTGAGTGGAATCCCAGTTTATCGTTCAGTTAACCGCTCATTTGGGCGGGAGTCTTTTCAAATCAGTTTTTCATTGTCATAAATGATCGTCTTTGTGTGAGACATTAGTGCTTTCGCTGAGCGATTTCTTTTGGGCGCGTTTTGCTCACTCTAGCCGTTAAAAAAATGCGGCCACAGCGCTTCTTTCTTTCCCACGAGTCAGTCAGTCAAGTGTCTGTCGTGACGGAGTGAGGTTCTGCGCTCCAGCAGTGAGAGGTCAGCTAGCACCCAGACTCCAATAGACTACAGTTCTCCAGGCTCCCACCCTTCGTTGGTGATACACTGCATTCATTGACCAGTATTTCCTTTTCGTTTTCTTAAACATAAGAATTTAGTTAAGGTGCTTTTCCTAGGCGTAAGAATTTAGCTCTTGAGTGAGTGAGTGAGTACGATCTCTTTATTTGAATTCATTTGAAATGTAACGTTAAATTTATTTCTTTGTAATCAATAAATTTAACAGTTCTTTTTCTTGAGCTTAATGTAATGTAAACTCGTGTTTCATTTCTCCACAATTAAGCTTATTTCCCTTATAGCTCCTAGCTTGCATAAACGTTTTGCCATTCATAACTGGTACTTAGGCCAGTCTTGTTGTATTAAGCTTAAAATCCGTTGTGCCTTCTAGGAGTTACGCATCAGCAAGAACCTGATATTATTAATAGTATTATTTATTTATTGTCAGGGGTGAAGTAACTTTCTCCAGACTCTAACAGTACTAATAATCAGCAATTGAGTAATTAGTCTCTGCTGTGTACTATTGAGAAAGTTTATAAATTCTCGTTCTTAGAGAATCGTGGGAAGAAAGCCAGCGTAATCATTGCTTGATTTAGCAAGACAATTCTTGTTCCTGCTGTTCAGTATTATTGAACATTATCATTTAATAAATTGCTTTTATTTTAAAAACCCCGTGACACTCTATGCTTATGGTTTAAGAGGTAATTTGCCTATTTTTATTTCAAATTTCTTAAGGGACAGAACTTTCCCTGTCAAATTGCCCCTGGATATATTTATCCAGGAAAATGGGGTGCTTCAGGGAAGTATTCTTAGTCCCACCTTATTTAGTATTATGATCAATGATGTTCTGTCATCAGCTCCCATCCCAAGGAAACTTAAATACTCGTTCTATGCTGACAATTGTGCAATATGGCACTCCTCCCATAATGCAGAATTTTCGACTGGGCAGATTCAAGCAGCTCTTGACTCCATCCAACAATGAGCGTTGCAGTGGGGATTTAAGTTTTCCGTCCCAAAGTGTGCCGCTGTAGTTTTTACAACTCGTAACGTCCTCGATTTGCGTTTATTTTTGGATACTCAGGCGGTACCTTTTCAAAACTCTGAAAAGTTTTTGGGTCTCCAGTCTGATTGCAGAATGAATTTTAAACTTCACGTTAATTCTTTCCTTGCTCATTGTGATAAACCATTAAATGTCCTCAAGTACCTAGTAGGTACTACATGGGGTGCTGACAGAAAATCTTTCTTAATGGTGTATAAGTCCCTTATTAGGTCTAAGCTAGACTATGGCACACAGGTGTATGGCTCGTCATCTGATGCCACGTTGAAAAGGTTGGATGTGCTACAGAATAAATGTTTGCGAAAGTGTCTTGGAACCGTCTGGTGTACCCGTATAGCTAGTACGGAAGTGGAGGCGAATGTGCCTCCCCTCCGTATTCGCCGTGAACATCTGACCTTGTCCTACGGCCTATGGACACATAGGAAAAGTAATATCGGCAATGCGGCCTGTGCCTCCCCTCCGTATTTGCCATGAACATCTGGCCTTGTCCTACGGCCTATGGACACATAGGAAAAGTAATATCGGCAATGTGGCCTGTACCCCCCTGCGTCAATACCACCATCTTCTGCGCGGGGTGCATCGGCCACTTCCCGTACACCTCCACTTACTGACTCAGGAGCTTGATGTGGACCTCAGTGACTGTGACAAGTTGGTGATTAACCTGCCCCGTCCCGTAGACGTGAATTCACGTCCTCACATGATGTGCACTCATATCCCGGAGACGTAAATTAACGCAGCAACATTGCAAGGTGCATAATTTTCACAATTTTCAAATTTTGCACCTGATTTTTGGTTCACCCGCCTATGCAAGCCTCACCTACTCGCCGCCAGGCGGGCAAGCTCCTAGACCTAGCGTGACCCCGCCTGCCCCTTGTCTCGTCCACTCACCTCTCAGCAGTCACCAAGGTCAGACATGGTGCGTCGTGGTCTGTCAGAGGAGGAGATACAAGCCGCCCTGGATGCCTTTGCAGGCGACAGTGATTCTCCACTGGACGACGACACCCTTGACAAGGATTACGTGCAGCCTGATGAGGTTACCAACAGCAGTGATGAGGAGGTCCCTTCCCCAAGGAAAGTGAAATACATCACATACCGGAAGGCAAGGGACGGCTAGCCTGCACCACATGCTGCATCCCTGACACCTAGCCAACCACAACACAGAGAATCGGATGACGACGAGGATGAGGATGATGACGATGAAGCAGGACATGGCATATCTTCATGGCTGGGGAAGGAGATGATATTGCCACGTGGGACAGAGGTAACATCGCAACTGTTTCACAGGTATGGTCCTCCTATGTGTTCTGTGGCAGGAAGTAGTGGTGTGGGGATGGTTAGGGCAGCAGAAAGTGAAAGTGGTGGGGCGGGAGAGCGGAGAGAGATGCGTGAAAGCGAGAGTGGTGTGGGGGAGGCAACACGTGCACGTGGTGTTCGTGTACGGCGTGGAGGGGAGGAGCAGCCGCTCCCTAGCACTTCATTTGACCCCCAATATTCCCTTACTTCCTCCCCACAGCCCCAGGATGTGGGGAAAGGAAGGAAAGGGAAGGGAAAGGGAAAAGAAAAGGGGAGAGGGGCAGGAACTAGTGGTGTGGGGATGGTTAGGGCAGCTGAAAGTGAAAGCAATTGTCTAACATGTAAATGGGTAATATGTTATGTTAGAAGTAATATAAAAGGTGAATAATTAGATTCTGAGTTGAGGAAATAATGACAGAACATTATTTCACTTGGTAAATAAGCGCTATTTCAACGCTAATTATTATCATAATGCCTCAAAATATGTACAGTTATGTAAAGTAGAAAATGGTATGATGTTATTGTGGAAGTAATATGGAACTTGAAAAAATACAATAGCTGATGAAATAACAATGTTTGTTATCCGTCGGTGACATAATCGACCGATTTCACTAGGTTCGCACAGTGATACATTCCTTATTTCTCATGTTTTTCTGTATAAAACCCAATATACTTCTGTTATACATGTTTTCAACATTGTAATAAATGAAAATGTACGTAAACAGTATCATTTCAGATAGCCCAAGCAACCATAGAAAACGTGAGAGGACCAGACTACCGTGAGAGAATGGGAGTACAGGTGGAACTCACCTGTGTCCGCTAGGGCCATTTATCGACCCCGGTGACCACTTTCTTTGTGATTTTCCTTAGTTTCTCACCAAAAGCGGATGTTTGAGCCAAAAAAAAAAAAGATCTAAAATTGTTGGGATTGGGGCGTACCACTGCCCAGAAAACGATGGGATGGGGGGGGTTAAAAATATAGTGCCTTGGGAACCACCTGGCTTTACGGTTGATGTTTCCTGGCTCCCAGCACCAAAGGCCAAGGTGCCAGAGGCAGAGGTCCACCACTTGTTTCGTAACATCATTGTTCGTCACTTGGGGTCCCAGCAATTGTACACCAACAGCTCCAGGTCGAGTGAATGTGTGGGTGCAAGTGTATGGTCGACTGAATGTGCCTCAGGTATCGGTTGCCGATTCATACCTCTGTGTTTACCTCTGAACTTTTTGATATTGACAAAGCCATAGACTATGCTTTAAATTCCAGGCATGACTCATTTGTCATATTTTCAGATTCGAAATCAGCCCTTCAGGCAATTGCATCTTGCACTACGGATTCGAATGAGATCCAGGGCCGCATTGTTAATAAGCTGCATTCATGCAACAAGTAATTCATGCTGATCTGGGTGTCTGGTTCTTGTCGTATCTACGGCAATGAGCAGGCTGACTTACTTGCAAAGTCGGCTGTAGAGCTCGAGGAGACTTGGGCGTTCCTCATGATCGACGGTCGAGTCTCTCTCTCGGAAAGAAATCTATAAATCTTCTGTGGTAAGGTCAGTGGACCAGACTAGACATTCCAACATATAAGCCGTGCCTGGGTGACTGGGACACTGCCAACAGTTCCACTCACCTGGAAGAAAAGGTGTTGGTGCGTTTGCAGCTTAATGCCACTACATTAACCCATATGAAACCGTATATGGAAAGACGCTTCCCACCGCACTGTGACATCTGTGATGCGGTGTTATTTATCAGTCATATTATCCTGCGCTATCGGCGATATATTCGTGAAAGGGCTTCACTTATAAATTACTGCGGTGCAGCATACATCCCCTTCACCCTTTCCACCATCCTGGGTGATGGGGACATTGTTATTACTGATAAATTGATGTCTTTCTTGAGAGAGACCAGACTGATCAGAGTGATGTGACTTTTTTACTGTATGGTTTTGGTTTTTATCGACTGTAAATATGTATATATTGTACTGCTAATTAGGGTTGACAGTTGACATTTTTTAATAGTTCTTCCTCCCACTGCTCTATTTCTAATATTGATGTCCCCTACATTAAACCCCGTTTCTCACCTGACAGTCACTAGCTGATGAGTGCAAATGTGCGATATAGAAAGGTACTGGGCATTTGCAATAGATGGTGGTCTGTTGGGCGAGGTCCTTCACTTTTTGTACATATTATGTAAATACATTATACCATCTTGTTTAAGTTGTTCTAATAAGGGCCGACAGCTGACGTATATGGAAATGTTCCTGAATCGTCCGGTTCCCTTTCATATATTAATGTCCCCTATATTAGGTTGTGCCTCGACTGACAGTCACCAGGTGATGAATGCAGGTATGTAATGTAGAAAGGCATTACATATCTGCAGTCGATGATCTTGTCTTGGTCGAGGTATTTTTCTTTTTATCATTACTGTAGCTTTAGCTATTTGTCTTTTTAGGATTTAGTATAGGTTAGCGATTTGTCTGTTAGGTTAGTAGTTTTAGGGACTTTAGGTTAATTAGTTTCTTTTCTGTTCCATAATGTAAGGTTTAAAAAAAGTAAAAAAAAATGTAAAAAAAAATACAAATAAAAATATAAAAAACTAAATACAATTAAAATTATATATATATATATATATATATATATATATATATATATATATATATATATATATATATATATATATATATATACACGTGTGTATGTCTGTATGAAAGTGTGTGTGTATATATATGATTGGATGTGTGTGTATGAAAGTATGTATGTATATTCATATGTTTGTATATATATGTATGTACATGCCTGTGTATATACATGTATATATATTTGCCTTAATGACCAAGGGCTTCGGCCCCAATGGTCGATAGGCAAAAAAAAAAAAAAAAAAAAAAAAAGAAAAAAAAAAAAAACACGGACACGGACACCACAAAGCCAGTCAGAAGACAGGGCGTGTGTTGGGCAGTCCCCAGGCCCTGTCTTACCCCATACTATTTTTAACTCAGCCCACAACCCACTGACTGGGCTAATGTATGGCCCGGCCTGCAATACAGGTGCAGGTAATCTTCAAACGAACGAACGAACTCTTAGACTTAATGACGATATGATGAGCGAGTTGGTGAATATGGAAATCTGAGAGCTTACTGAGTAAGCAGTTAGAGAAGCGACTTGCATTCTGAAAAGACCAGAGTTTTGTGACACGGGCATGGAAGAGTATCATTATTTGATTTTGATACAACAGACTTTACTGATCTCCCACAAGACCCACCGGTTGGACTTAACAGCACTCCTGCCAAAATTATTAAAACGGTCCTGAATGAGACAGCTACATTATTCAGCATGATCGCTGTGTATCTGGGTCAAAGTAATGACATGTGAAATTATTTAGCATGAAGGAGGGCTGCTAACCCATAGGGAACAGACTTGAAATCCATGCTTAGATAAGAACACATAGGAAATGCGGAAGTGTGGATGTCTGATACTGTATAATGCAGGTTGCAAATTTTAAGAAAGAAGTGAAGGTTTGCCAGTTACTGCGTTGTATAGGCTTTTTGCGCGAAAACGAGGTTAATTATTAACTTGATTTGTGTGTGTGTGTGTGTGCGGGCGCTACTAGAAATATATTTTAATGTGGAGCGACAATAATTTTTTGCTGCAGTGTAACCATTAACGTACTTCCTTATGATAACACAACTTTATTCCATTGTACGAAATCGTAGTTACGTTGAAATTGGGCAATAATTTCAAGAACACTCATACGAAATTACTACTACCTTTCAGCCCTCCCTCCTGCCACCACTGGCTCCTAAGGCACAGAGGCAATCTACTGTCCTTCATGTCATGATTTCACAGTGGCAGGAATTATCAAATGGAAGAATAGTCGTAATTACGCCCACACACGGAGAGGGATGCAGGTGGTGTATGTTAGCACATTCCGCTCGCGAGTGGGAGGACCCTAAGGTGCATTTCTATTCAGTCATTCACGTAAGAGGAAGATTGTTTTCCCTTTGTCTGTGTTCACCAGGTACTACATTTGGAGGCGTTAGCATTTACCATTACGGGCCACGCTGTATGGGAAGATGGGGATTTCGCAAATAATAATAATAATAATAATAATAATGTCTTGGATACCCTCGTGCAATCGATAAACATTTATGATTCTGAGCCTTCTTATGCCAGCTAAAGTGACAGAATAGTGTGCCCCGTTTCGGTATCATTTCACAGTACCGTGTATTTCGCAGTTGGAGGAAATATCTGTCTATCTATCTGATGTCTCAATCCCGTAAGGGGTGGCCACAAGCAAAACGCCTCCATGTCGCCCTGTTCCCCGCTATTTAACTGCCCTGCTCCCACTCACACCCCCCTCTCTCATATACCTCTCCACTCCATCTCCCCATCTCATCCTTGGCCTCCACCTCCCTCTCCCCCCTTCCACCTCCCTCTCCCCCCTTCCACCTCACTCACATACACTCTCCTTGTTAGTCTCTCACTCTCCATCCTCTCCACATGGCCAAACCACCTCAATGTGTTTCTCCTAACGCTTCCTATCACATCCACATCTACACCACAACGATCTTTCACTTCCATATTTGTTAATCTGTCTCTCCATATGACTCCACATGCTCCTTTCAAATAACTCATTTCCACAGCTCTCACTCTTGACTTGTGCCCCTCCAACAAGGTCCAAGCTTCATTTCCATACGTTAGAGTTGGTATCACGACACTGTCATGTAGTAACTTTTTTCACTTCCATGCTCACTTCCCTGTTTCTTATCACTGCTTTCAAGGAACCTGCAACCGTTCTTACTTGTTGTACCCTTTCAAGCACTTCACCCTCTAAACTTCCATCCTTACTCATCCCACTACCCAAATACTTAAACGCACTCACATTTTCCATTGCCTTCTCATCCAGCCTCAGTGTACTTTCACTGACTTCACCTCTCTCGAAGACCAAGACTTTATTGTTCCCTACATTAACCTTCAGATTCCGTTTCTACACACTCTCACAAACTCATCCACCAAGCCTTTCAGCTCCCCTTCGTCTTTACTTAACAACACAGTATCATCTGCAAACAACAGTACAGGGAGTTTTCAAACATTGCCTTCTCTTATTAGGGCCGCTCCAACATCCACTGCCCTACCTTGTATCTCATTTATAACCCATCCATGTACAGATTGAACAACCTTTGAGACATGACACATCTCTGTTTCAGTCCAACCTTCAAAGATTCACTCAGTTCACTATCCACAAGCACTGCAGCCTTAGCATCCTCATACATACTCTTCACGGCATTCAGCAACTTCCAATCTACTCCATATATTCTTAATGCTTTCCACAATCCTTGTCTATCCACCTTGTCCTATGCTTTCTCCAAATCCATGAAGGCTGCATACAACTTCTTTCCGTTCTCTAGAAACTTTTCCACTAAAGATCTAAGAATGAATATCTGATCTACACAACCTCTTCCCTTCTTGAAATATCCCTGTTCTCCAACTAATTCCTTTGTTATTTCCATAACTCTGTCGAAGAGTATCCTACCATATACTTTTCCTATTGCATTAAGAAAACAAATACTCCTATGATTACCACATACTTCTTTTCCCCCCTTTTCCTTTGTACAGGGGAATAATTATACCTGACTTCCAGTCATCTGTGACTCTGCCTTCCTCCCAGGCCAATCACCACATCTTCCACATTCATTCTACTACTATCTCTCCCCCTTGCTTCAGCATTTCACCACACACTCTAATATTTCCTGGGGCTTTCCCCATTTTAATTTTCTTCATCGCTTCCACAACTTCCATCCTACTGATTTCTTCCTCTCTTCTCACATAACTCCGTCTCCCAGCCATTCCCCAGCCACTTATACACGCATTACTTTCATTCTCTATGTTCAACAATTCGTTAAAGTGTTCTCTGCATCTACTGAGTTCTTCTCCCTTGTCCACTAGTAATCTACGATTTTTATCTTTGACTCCCCGACTGACTTCTTTGGCACCCTGTCTAACTCTCTTTATCTCTTTCCAGAACATTTTCTTACATTCTCTCCATTTTACACTCAAATTCCATCCAAATTCCTCATCCACTCTCTTCTTACTCTCTCTTACTAATCTTTTCACCTCTCTCATCCTCTCCACATACAACTCTCTCTTCGTCTCTCAACTTCTTCCATGCCCCTGTTTCTCATCCACTCATTATATGCTTTCTTCTTTGCACCTCTTCATTCCACTATGCTGTTCCCTGCACTCTCTGTCGTCTTCTCTTCACCCCACACACCACCTCACATGCTGCACAGACTTCTTTTGTGAATATCTTGCACACACTTTCCACTTCCCCCATCTGCTCCAATCCATATTTACCCAATCGTTCCTCCACTTCCCTCTTATATTCTGCCCTTTTTTCATCCTCTTGTAACCTTTCCACCCTCCTTGCATATAGTACTTCCTCTTGTCCTTCCCTGCTTATATTGCTCCATTTCGTTTGGACATGGTGATGGTGGTCAGAGAGTCCACTCCCCCAACCTCTATATACTCTTGCATCCATTACACACCTTCTCATCCTGTCATCTACACATACATAATCAATCATTGCCTTCCATTCATTCAGTTCACCTTCCACTCTCCTCATCACACACCACGTATACCTGTGGATCATTTTGTGCCTGAAGAGGGTATTGGCTATCACCAACCTCCTTCCGGCACAAATGTCCATTAAAGCACTGCCATTCTCATCCATCTCTGCAGGCACACCCTACTCACCAAGTACTCTACTTATCTTCACGTTCCCTACTTTTCCATTCATATCTCCAATCAAAAACATTCTCTCATTGCTCTCAAACTTTTCCATGCACACTTCCACATTTGTCCAGAACTCTTCTGTCACTCTGCTTGCACGATCTTGCGTTGGCCCATATAAGCGCACAATCACCCACGTGTGTATTCCAACTTTCAGTCTTACTCACACAGTCCTTGAGCCAACTGATCTTTACTCTTTTATATTCTCCTTCCATTTGTTACTTACAACAATACACACTCCTTCTCCTACTCCCTTGCATATACCCCATCCATACTCCCATTCTCTCACACTCTAACCTCCATTTAGTTTCAGTTAATCCCCATACATCCACTTTCACACCCTCAAACACCTGGACAATCTCTTTCTCTCACCTCATCATTCTCACCCCTCACATTCCATGTACCATCCGTACCATGTCCTTTGTTCGGTCCTTAGTTGTCATCTTTTGGTCAGTCCTGGTTCGAGGCTTCTTGTTCGTATTTTTAGTTAGTTGTTTTCCGGGGACGGGCATTAACCTTCTGCAAACCCACTTATTGTCACGTGGAGAACACGTGTTGGTTGGTTATAAGGTTACCACCCAGCACTGTAAATGCTTTCCTGGTTTACAGAAAAACATTTGGCTTGCCACTCAATGTTGAGTTACCTTAAAAAGAGAGCAACGCTACACTAATTGGGTGGATGATGGGCGCCCCCACCTACCACAGTATATTTACATAATATATTTACATAATAATATTGTACTGACTGGGAGAACTTTAATAAATATCCTTGGGGGATGCAAACATCTTTATGTGTGCTCTCTCCTCTTGCTTTCATGGCTGTCCTACCAGCATTAGATTTCTAGTTTCAGCCTATTTGTGACGTATAGGCTGGCTAGTTCTCATTAACCTCCCTTCTCTGTTAGTTTGAAGCAGTAGGTGTCTGTTCCTTTGTGCTGTGATTGCCTTTGCTAACTGGCCTCTGGAGTGTATCCCCCCTCCCCCCATCGCTCTGGGTGTGGGTTAACACAGACGAGTCCTCCCGAGAGTGTTTTGAGAGGGTAATCACAGACTTAGGTGTTTAGGCTATTCCCAGGTTACTTTGTCCCTTGCTCGTTTTTCTCATTCTTCCCACTTCCCCTGTGAGGGAGACGTGGTTGCTATGGTGGATGCTTCTGCCTCCTTCTCCTTCAGAAGAGAGGGGGTCCTGACTATCCCAAGACTCATCGACAGACTGACTGCCCCCAGACTGTCAAGCCCGAGACTCGCACTCCACTTGAAATTTCCGTTACGAATGCATGCTTTCTTCAGCAACATGCTGTCAGTTCTACTCCTTGGCATCCCAATCCTTTCTTTATCAAGATGTGATTGATGGCTGTGATGGTGAAGTGGAACAAGCAACAAAAAAAAAGAAAAGAAAACTTGCAGACGGAGACCCCCTTGTTAAGACAGTCACCACTACATAAGCTGCGTAAGTGTCACTGCTATCATGTTGAGCCGAAGATATGAATTCCTGCAAGGGAGTTATCGCTTGCAGGGACCTCATGGCAATGGAAAAGGACATCTTACATGAACTTGCTCAGGAGGAAGTAATCGATGCTCGTTTTATTACTAGATTCTCGGAAGGCAACAGGACGAATACTGCCACAATTATATTGACCTATGGCAAAGTTTCACTCCCGGCCAATGTCAAAGGTGACTACGAAATTGCTCATGTCAGGCCAATTATCCATAACCCACATCGTTGTTTAAGGCTGCTGTTGTATGGGCACAATGATAAGACTTGTCGGACTATTCTGTGTGTGCCAAGTGTGCAACACAGGGTCGTGTTGCTAAACACTGCACATTAGAGACTGTAAGCTGCTTTCGCTGCAAGGGTGCTCACTCCACTTCTTCGAGGGATGGTCCCAAGGGGAAGGAGGAGAAAGAGGTCTGCACGATGAAGGCAACTTAGGACATGTCTTACTACAAAGCTAGGAAAAAGGTAAAGGCATTGCATGCAACTCCCACACATTATGTCCTATGCTTTGGCGGAGATTTCCCGTCCTGTGATGTGCTCTGTCAAGACAGACTAATCCTGCTCCTATTCCTCATGCCACTCACTCTACGTCTTCGTTTCAACCTCCTATATGCTCCAACTCTCTTACTGACATTCATGTAGCTACTTCTCACTCTCAGGCTGCTACTGCTGTTTTACAGTCAGCACGGCCTAAATGGAAGTCTGACAAGTCAAATAAGGTTAATCTGACCACCCTAACTAAACTGTCACGTCCTCCTGTTCTTCCTGCTCCTGCTGCAGCGAGCGAGTGAAGGGTCACCTTTTCCTTGGAGGAGTCTGGAAGCCTTGTAATTGAAAATAATATGGATGTTCCGGTCAGCAAGCATCCGAACAGGTGCCCCGGTAGTCGCTAATCTGTTGGCGGGCAGCATTCACTATGTTACAGTGGAACTGTAGGAATCTTGAGAATAAAGTACATACTATTGCAATCTTATTATCTATTCACAGGCCAGACGCTATTTATTTACCGGAGATGCACTTGGTGGATCACCCTGATCTTCCACAGTTCAAACACGACCGCTCATATAGAATTACGATAGTCACGGGGTTGCCATATACATACACATATCACACCCACAAACTACAGTGGTTCTAAATTCTACACTGGAAGCTGTCGCATACAGAGTAAAATTTAATAACACGTATCTGTCCATTTGTTCTCTCTACTGTCCACCACATGGCCCCATTGATAGTGATGCTTTGAATTCACTTTTTGACCACCTTCCTGGAAATAAATTGTGTTGGGCGACTTTAATGCCCATCACTATCAGTGTGGTAGCTTGAGTATTGATGGTCATGGGGAGCAAGTAGTCGACCTAATACTATAGCCCAACCTCTGTCTTCTGAACGATGGTAGAGTGACTCGTGTAGATGATCGTACAAGTAACTTTTCGGCTATTGACTTATCTCTGGCCTCCCCAGGTATACATCAAGAAGTCTCATGGTACCCTTATGACGACTCCTTGGGTAGTCACTGATCATTTATCCATTTGTCTTGCATTATTTCGGTCCCCCCCACCTCCAAAATTTAACTATAAGAAAGCATATTGACGATCTTTCTCAAGAATCGTTTATTTAGATATATATATCTGGTGAAACTATCTATGTAAAAGTCGAAATTTTAACTAATTCCATATTACACGTAGCTGGGATTGTCATTCCCAAGAATTCTACAGTTCATGCAAAGCTTAGTGTCCATTGGTGGATGTCGGATTGCCGACAAGCATTAAGGAAACACAATAAGAGATACAGGATTTTTTATAGTCAGCCTGCTGAGGAAAACGTTGTTGCATACAAACAGGCACGGGCTGAGGCAAGGCGAATAATAAAAGAGGCTAAATGTGACTCTTGGCGGTCTTTTGTGTCCACGGTGAATCGTTTTACTCCACTAAGTAAAGTCTGATCCACTCTTAAAATACCGAAAAATACACACCCTAACATCGCTGTGACCATCCAGCAGGTGAATAATACAATCTGTGAAGATCCTGCGGACATAGCTAACATCCTCGCCAGAAGTTTTCTCACATAAGTAGCTCAGCCACTTACGATCAGCGTTTTCAACATCATAAACGCACGGCTGAGCCACAGACATTAGACTTTGCCAGAGAATACATAGACTGCCCGTACAACCATGAGTTTACTATCAGTGAACTGCTCCTTGCCCTTAAATCCTATAAAGAGACCAGTTCTGGACCAGACACCATCACGTATGGTATGATCTAGCATCTTAATCAGAACCTGATTATTTTTTTTTAATGTGAGGAAGAAGGAACCAAAGGCAACGAACCCGCAAAACTGTTCCCTCCAAGAGAAAAACAAAATACAAGAGAGAGCCAAATTCAAGATCCATTCATTTTGAGATGCCTGGACACACTGCGTTTGAAAGACTGGAGATCATAGGTAGCAGGAAATACAGACAGAGGGACACAGTTCCAGAGTTGACCTGTTGCATAATTGAAGGACTGGGAGTAACGGTTAACTCTTGCATCAGAGAGTTGGACAGAAAAGGAGTGAGAATTTGCTGCTAGACGGGTGCTATGCGCCCATCGTAGAGGTGGAGGAATGCATGCAGACAGATCAGAGGAACAGTGACCATTGAAGTAGCGATAGAAAAGAGATAAAGATGCAACAGCGTGGCGAAGAGACAGAGTTTGAAGGGAGTCAGTAAGAGGGGGAGAGTTAATGAGACGAAAAGCCTTTGACTCCACCCTGTTGAGAAGAGCTTTATGTGGGGTGCCTTCCCACACACGAGAGTTGTACTTCACGCAGGGGCGGATAAAACCCCTGTATAGAGTCAACAATTGTGCAGGGGTAAAGAAGGAACGGAGTCGGCTTAGCACAACCAATCTCTTGGAAGCAGATTTTACACGAGGTGTAATATGATCTTCCAAAATAAGTCCCGAGTGAATGAAACCTGATGCATATTCAACGATGATACAGGATTACGCTGAATATTATTAAACATTAGTGGGTATACCTGTTGAAGATTTTGTCGGTTTGATAGGTGCAAAAACTGAGTCTTTGATGCATTAAAAACAACCAGATTATTTTTACCCCAATCAGAGATACGAGTCAAGTCAGACATTAGGTGTGCCATAGCCTCATCCCTTGTTTGTTGAAGTAACTGCTGAGATGGACGATGTGGGAATCGAATGGAAAGGTGAAGCGTGGAGTCATCAGCGTATGAGTGGATAGGGTTAGATGTACAGCTTAGAAGGTCATTGATGAATTAAAGGATGAGAGTTGGTGATAGGACAGAGCCCTGAGGAACAGTGGCCGCCTACAACAGCGGCTTCTTTGTGCTGTGGGATGTACTTCTGGACTCCTGTTTCATACAGTTCACAGAATTTTTTATGTATAGCATTTAAATCTTGCCCTCTAAGCTCCTTTTCTCAATAAATTTCTAAGAAGTACTTCTTTAGGTCATGGTAGTTTCCCTTTTTATAATTTAGGCTCTTTTTGTAACATTCATTGATGTTAACTATGTCATATGCAATCCTGAAGCTGCAATTTAGTATTGCATGGTCGCTTTTGCCGAATGGAGGGTGATACATTAAACTGTCAACATAGTTTTTTGCCTAGTTAATATGAGGGTACATCGAGCCCGCTTTTTCTGGTGCTTTCCCTTACATGTTGCGTTAGGAAGAACTCCTGCACGAGATCCAGGAGCTTTTGGTCCCAACAGCTTTCTTGGCTTATTATATCTAGAGTATTCCAATTTATATTTGTATTAAAATCTCCAGTTAGTATAATTCTATCCGATTTCTCATCCATTCTATGTAGTAATGCTCTTAAACTCTGAATTGTACTCTCTGCCAGATCCTCATATTCGCCTCTTTCCCATGTGTTACTGCAAACAGTTCTACTTCCGATGGTGTATCTAGTTCTGTTTCTTTGACTTTTATATTTTTCTTTGTCAGTATTATAATTCCTCCTCCTTTTTTTTTAAGTTCCTATCTCTTCTCCATATATTGTATTCCTGTAAGTTTAGGATGTCATTTGATATCCTTGGTGTTAATTTTGTTTTAGTTAGGCATATATGTGGTTCATTTTCTCTGATATAATCATTCCTCTCTAATAATTTAGATACCATTCCATCTTCATTTGAGTACATCAACTTAATCACCTTATTTACATACTTGTCATGACTTGGTTCTACTACCTTCCTCTTTTTTATTCCCTCCTGTTTATATACCACTTTCGAACCTGCAGTCCGATTACTTTGTAAAAAAAAATGCATTCTTCTCCTCCTCTGATCTTCCCTTGTTCTTTGTTTTTGCTTCCTCCCTCTTCTCTTTTAGTAATTCCAGTTCCTCTTGAGTTAGGCATCTTTTTATCCATACATTTTTAATTCCTCTTTTTCCATGAGTTTCTTTGCATTTTTTAGTATCTCCTCCAAAGTGTTTACACTCTGGAAGGTTACCTTTAGAGGTCTTGACTTATTTCTCTCATAGTTCCCTAACCTTTTGTGTTCCTCTATATCTTTATAACAGATTTCATCTGATACTTCCTTCAATATGCTCATTACATTTGCCATCACCTTTTTGTCTCTCGAGATCATGTTTTTTATTTCTTCCTCTTCTATACCAGTGATTACTATAGATTTGTTGATGTCTGCTGAATCTCTGACATCTGATACTTCCTTCAATATGCTCATTACATTTGCCATCACCTTTTTGTCTCTCGAGATCATGTTTTTTATTTCTTCCTCTTCTATACCAGTGATTACTATAGATTTGTTGATGTCTGCTGAATCTCTGACCAATTTAGGATTGTTTGGGATTATTCTTTTCACCTCCTATTTAATGCTTTTTTCTTCCACCCTTGTTTCTTGTTCTTTCTTTATTTTCATCATTTCAGTATAAGTGGTTTCCACCTCATTTTTGTAGCTTTGCACCGCTTCATTCACCTGTGTTATCTTCTCAATATCACCGCTCTGATCTATCAGACTCCTTACTTGCCTAATTGTCTCTGTATCATTTTTGAACTCTTCTATAATACTCTCATGGTTGACTACTGTACTTGCCATTTCACAAATTTTCCTCCTAAGTGAACCCAATTCTACTGTTAGCTCATCTATTATTGTGTCTTTCTTGTTGACTTCCTTTCCTATTTTTTCTATTTCTTCCCTCTGCAAGTGCAACTGTTTCGTAATTTCATCCATTTCATTCTGAAAAGCCAGCTCTAGTCTGTTTACTCGTTCCACCAGCTTATTGTGTATCTCCATTTCAACCAGTTCTTGGTAGAAATCATCATCCTGCTTTCTACCTTTATCCCTTTTCTTTTCCAAATTTAAGTTACTGAGGTAGGTGGCCATCATGCGGTACTAAGAGCACAGATTCTACTTACAGTACATTCTCTGGTGCAGAGTCGCAGACAAAACAACTGATCAGCTAATTGTGTGCATTCCTGCTCTTCTTTGTTTTCTTTATTATTTGAACAACAGTCTTTCTTAAAACTTCTTTTTATATTAGGACACCATTTAGTCTAACTTGATACAGAGCTTGACTCATATAAAGATATTAATTTAGGTATGGCCACTGGCCACGTTTGGTCAGGTATGGAGTGATGTTCACATGTGTCCGCCCTGCTCGGCGCATTGCATCTGTGTGTGTGTGTGTGTGTGTGTGTGTGTGTGTGTGTGTGTGTGTGTGTGTTGATTCATAGGTAGTTGTGACCATAAAGCCAGGGTTGCAAAATTTCTGAGAAGCAAAACTGCCAAATTTCACATAATTTTATGCCAAATATGCCAAATGAAAGTAATTGGTTGGGAATTACAGAAAACTTTCATCACTGACATAAACAAATTTGTGCGGATGAGGCAGCAGATATATCCAACCATGAACAGCTCAACTTGGTTGTATGATATGTGGATTCCCTCGACAACATCCAAAAAATGTTCATGGAGTTTGTTGAGTGTGGTACTGGGACAACTGGACGTGCCATTGCTGACAAAATGATCTAGACTATAACTGATGAACTAGGACTCGATATGGCCAATCTCTTTGAGCAATCATATGATGGAGCAGGCAACATGGCAGGAAAATTACATGGTGCAGCTTCTCGGGTTCTGGAAGTTGAGCCACAAAGACAATTTACATACAATGCAACTCCCGTCAGTTGAACGTACCATATGCATAATGAAGGCTTGCAAAGTTATACCAATGTCCAATATGATGACTGTTATCAGTGAAGCCTGCAGATTTTATTTAATAACTCTCCAAAACGCCAGATTCATCTGGAGCGCTTCATAAAGAGGCCTGATGACTGGCCAAACCAGCCGAACCAAGGTCCTCGGTGTTTTGCAGAACACGTTGGATCGAACGTTATGATGTTAATGAAGTTTTCCTAGATCTGATACATACAATTGTCACATGCTTGGAGGATATGGTGACCTCACCCAATGAGTGGAACAGGGAAATTATCATTGCCGCTCGAAACTTGTGCCTGTCCATTACACAGTTTGAATTTGCGTTCTCACTGATTGTAACCAGTAAAGTGTTGTTGCCTACAAAAGGACTGTGTAAGAAACTACAGGGCAGAGACACTGACATCATCCGTCCTTATGAATATGTCGATGATGTCAAACACTTGGCTAGTTCAATGAGGGAAGATGTCGATTCTTTTCATGATGGATGCACCTTTGGGCATGCAAAGGACATTGCTGGAACACTCGAATTGGACGCCAAAGCCCCCAGGAGGCGTGGTAGACAGACACTCCAAAACAATGCTCCTATTGATTCTATAACAGACTACTACAAACGCAATGTTACCATCCCACTACTTGATCATTAAGACCAACAGTTGAATGAGAGGTTTTCTTCAGTCCAAAAGAATGCCATCCAGGGAATGCAGATTGTACCTGCAATTCTCCTGATATCTGATATTGGAATCAAGGAGTTAACTCAGCAGCTGGTAACATCATACAACCAGAGAAGCAGTCACTAGAAGCTGAGCATAGGATGTGGGTGAGGAAAAGGAAAGCATGGGAGAAAGAGGTACCTAGCAGTTCACGAGATGCTTTGCCATTTGCAGATGAGGATTTTTTCTTCCCTAACATCGGGATCATCTTACGCCATGTATGTACTATTCCAGTGACCAGCTGTGACAGTGAGCGAAGTTTTAGTGCCATGCTTCGGCCGAAGACCTGGCTCAGGAGCACGATGACAAATGAGCGCATATACGACCTTACTGTAATGAATATCCACGATGGTGCACCCATCGATATTCCAAAAGCCATTGATGTGTTTGCAAGGAAACACAGCCGACGAGAATGCAATTTGTGGATTTTCTCTCCGACCATGCTGATCAGTGAGCACAAAATAACTGAGTTTGATTAAGAGCCCACTTGCATGTTATTTCGTTCAGTATATAACATGGAGCTCAGTTACACGCCACAATTTGACAGTTTTCCTATCTGTCTAAATACCTAGGCTGCTTCCCTCAATGAAAGGGAGGTAGCCAAGACAGGACGACACACTCCCCATTTACGCATCCAAACACACACATTTATTCGTATCTTAGCCCCAAGGGAAGAAAGGACAGATCCTCACATCACCACATCACACGAGGGTCAACTGCGCAGTGTAATCAGCGACATCCGCAGCAGAGCCTGACAGCAGAGCTGGTTTACCCCTTAGGACTGTGTCACCATTTAATCATTCACAATTTCTCTCCGATCATTCCTATCACACAACCTCTCTTCCATGCTCAGCAGGCATTCCTCTCGCATCTAAAGCTCTCTTCACACTGTCAATCCATCCTATTCGTGGTCTTCCTCTCAGCCTTACACCTACTTATCTGTTTCACCAGTCTAGTTATCTTTTTCACCAGTCGCTCTTCATCCATTCTCTCCATTTGGCCAAACCATCGCAACACATTCTGCTCAACTCGATCAGCCATTTACTGCATAATCCCAGTTCTCCTTCTCACTTCATCATTTCTCACTCGATCCGTACGCGTCACTCCACACATACTCCTCAGACACCTCATCTCCATTACATTGAAACTTTTCCTCTCTGCTACACCCATATTCCATGTTTCAGCCCTATATAACGCAGTCGGTACCACTACACCCTCATATAGCCTTCTCTTTACATCCATTCTAAGCGAACGACATCTAAACACTCCATTCATTCCTCCCAGCACCTTTCCTACTCCATTCATTATAAACTTCACTTCTACATCTATTCTTCCATCCGCAGCAACATGTGACCCTAAATACTTAGAACACACTACCTCCTCAAGCAACTCACCATTCAAACCTATATTCATCCTCCAACCATCTACCAACCTCGCACACTTCATCATTTTACTCTTATTCTCAATTACTCTCAATTTCCCCCTTTCACACACCCTTCCAAACTCCCCAACCAACTGTCTCAATCTCTCCTCTGAATCAGCCACCAGTGCAGTATCATCCTCAGATTCCACTCTCTACCATCAGCATTCACCAGACTCAAACCTCCACCCAAAACTCTTGCATCCACCTCCCTTACAACACCATCCATATAAATATTAAACAGCCAAGGCAACATCATACATCCCTGCCGCAGCCCCACTCTCACGGGAAATCAGTCGCTCACAGTATTTTCCACTCTTACACACGCTCTACTATTTACATAAAAATTTTTCACTCCTTTTAACAAGCTACCATGAAGTCCATACAATCTCAAAACAGTCCTCCCTATCAGTTCTAGCATACAATCTCAAAACAGTTCATAAAGCTTCCCTATCAGTGCTATCATATGCTTTCTCTAAATCCATGAACTCCCAAAACACATCCTTGCCTTTTGCTAAATACTTTCCACATACCTGTCTCACGACAAACACCTGATCCACGCATCCCCTCTCTCTTCTAAAGCCACAATGCTCATCACCAATCACTCCCTCTGTGCCCTCTCTAACTCTCTTATTTAGCACTCTGCCATACACCTTACCTGCAGCACTCGACAGACTTATACCCCTAAAGCTAGTACATCCATATTTATCACCCTTACCTTTATACAACGGACCCACACAAGCACTTGTCCAATCAACTGGCATCATACCGCTCACAAACACACATTCAGTAATCTAACTAACCACTCAGCAATAGTCGCTCCACCACCTTTCGGGCATTCCACAGCACACCCATCCATACCTTCAGATTTCCTTGCTTTCATCACCTTTACAGCGTCCTGCACTTTCTTTATCGTGATCAAAGAATCATTCAACTCTCCCAACACATTTATTCCTTGCACCCTTCCATCGGCCACAACCTCAGCCTCCTTTTCCTCCTCTTCATTTAACAGTGTTTCAAAATACTCTGCCCATCTCTTCCTTACTTCTTCCATCCCAGTTAATATCCTTCCATCCTCTGCTTTTACTCGTTCTTCCTTCCCAGATTCTCCCTTTTGCAACATTTCACCTCCTTCCAAAACATTTTCTTATTCTGTTGAATATTCTCAGTCAACCGCCTACCCCACCTCTCATCTGCTGCTATTTTAGCATCACGCACAGCCCTTCTCGCCCTATTCCCCTTTTCCTTATACCTCTCATATGACACATCATCCTTCCTCTGCAGCCATACATCATATGCACGTCTCTTCTCAGCCACAGCCATACTTACTTCCTCGCACCACCATTCACTTCCCTTTCTGACACCACCACTCACTCGTCTCACACCACACACCTGTTCCGCATGCCCCACCACAGCACTCATAAAACAGCTGCCGTTCCTCCTCCACACTGCCATTTTCCTGATCTTTCACTGCGTTCCAGTCATCTTTCATCTTCTGATACTCTATCATTTTCTCTCTTTTATCCAACTCACTCACATTCAGAACCTTCCTTCCACACCTAATTCGCCTAGTTCTCACCCACCTCATACCTACTCTCATCTTTCTCCCTCCACTAGATAGTGGTCAGACATACCTCCACCCTCCCCTCTCAAAGTTCTCACATCCAGCATCCAATAATCTTTCTCTTACGCCTGGACACAACCACATAGTCTATCAATGCTCTATCAACAGCCCTTCCACCCTCCTGTCTCATCCATGTATACCTATAAATTTCTTTCTTCTCAAACAATGTATTTCCAATCACTATCTCTAACTCAACACACATCTCTATCATTAGTTCCCTATTTTCATTTCTTCCAAGCACACCATGCATACCAACTACGACTTCAACTGTTACTTTTCTCAATCTAACATTCAGATCTCCCTTCACATTTCCTCCAAAACTCTGCAGACACTCAACAACATCGTTCCAGAAATACCCCCTCTTCTGCATCCCTTTCGCTACCAGGCGCTTATGCACTCACAAATACCCACAACTCACATCCAAATTTCACTTTCACCCACATCAGTCTCGATGACACATTCTTCCATTCAATCACACACTGCTGCACTTCCCGGCTCGCTACCAAAGCCACATCTTCTCTCGCCCTTCCCCTATCTTCACCTGACATCCTTCCATTCACTCCTCTAAACTTAGACTCACCTTTCCCTCTCATCTTTGTTTCAATCACATCTAACACATCCAACTTTCTTCTCACACACATTCTCCCAGTCTCCTCCTGTTTATCCTCTGTCGTATTACAGCCAGCACATTCATAGATCCAATCTTCAGGGTACAGGGATAACTCAGTCCTCCTTCCCTTTTTATTCCCTGTCTCATTGTAAGAATTAAAAAACAATTTATGGTTATTGTAATTGACTTGTTAATCTATTGTGTTACGGCCTGTTGATAATTATTGTATGTCGGCATCCTAGTGATAAACATATGTAATAATACGTTTTCTTTGCGATGTATGAGTAATATTGCACTGAACAAACTGCAGGTGTCTGAATTTTCATTCGAGTTTTACCTAATCCGTTATTGCAATATCCAAGGGCAAATGAAAAAAAAAAATCAAGGAGCTCACTACTGAAGTCAGTAACTTTGTGAAATCGACATGGAATAATCAAGGGGGTCCACAGGTCTCCTAAACAGAATTTTAGGGTGTTGAGACTAAAGGGCTCTTGAATAATGCCGAAAAAAATTTGGGAAACACCCCCCAAAAAAAACTGAATCCGCCCCTGTAGGATCCCACCAATTGTATACCGTTGGCTCCAAGTCATGTGAACGTGTGGGTGCTATTGTGTGGTCGACTGAGTGTGCCCTTAACTTTCAGTTGAAGACTCATACATCCTCTGAACTTTATGCAGTTGACAAAGCCGTAGACTATGTTGTTAACTCTAAACATGAATTATCATTATTTTCAGACTCTAAGTCAGCCCTTCAGGCAATTGCTTCTTGCACCATGGATTCTCCTTTACACTGCAGTGTAAATGAGTTATTAGAAAGGAGCATGTGGAATTACATGGAGAGACAGATTGACACATGAAGAAGCGTTGTGGTGTGGATGTGGATTTGATAGGAAGCGTTAGGAAAAATACATTGAGGTGATTTGCCCATGTGGAGAGGATGGAGACCGACAGACTAACAAGGAGAGTGTATGTGAGTGAGGTGGAGGGAGGGAGAGGGAGGGGGACGCCAAGGACGAGATGGAGGGATGGAGTGGAGAGGTATATGAGAGAGGGGGTTGTGAGCCGGGAGCAGGGCAGTGAAATGACTGGGGACCGGGCGACATGGAGGCTATTTGTTTGTGACCACCCCTTACTGGACTAAGGCGTCCGGTAATAGATAAACAGACAGACAATGGCTTCTCATGAGATCCACGGCCGCATCATTAATAAATTGCATTCATGCAATAAGTCCTTCACGCAGATTTGGGTGCCTGATCATAGCCGTATTTATGGAAATGAGCAGGCTGACTGGCTTGCGAAGTCGGCCTTGGAGCTCGAAGAGACTTGGGACCAAGGCCAACAGAATAGGAGAGGCCAACCCACCAGCATGCTGAACGTGTAATGGTTGGTGCAAGAGGCGGTTCTCAGGTGCTGTGACGTGTAAGAAAGTATGGATTGAGGGTAGTACGATAAAGTGGCGGTCAGTCCAAGCATGTCAAGTGCAGAGTACAAATCAGTGGGAACTCCGTTTTCTGTGTGTGGTGAACCATTCTTATTTCAGGGACAACTGACAATTTGTGGCACCTTTTAATGCAGAATGCCCAATACTTGTGCAGTCTTTGGCTGCCACTCTGTACATGTAAAAGGTGGAAATATTGCTCTTCAAACATGTGAAGAAGGGTGAGGTAAATGAAAAACACAACACAAGGAGTAGTGGGAGAAAAAAGAAAGAACACCCTAACAGTGAAGAGAGAGAGAGAGAGAGAGAGAGAGAGAGAGAGAGAGAGAGAGAGAGAGAGAGAGAGAGAGATTTGTGAGCTAAGGTCCTGGCAGCATCTTGGTCAGGTAGAATTTAAACTTGTGAGTTAAATACAGTAGGAAAGCTTTTATTTGGCTGTCAAGTTAGTTTGAGTTAGATTTGTTATATACAATAGAGATTTTTTTTTTTTTAAGTTAAGTTAGTTTGAGTTAGAATAATTAAATACAATAGGAAAGGTTTTGTTAGGTTACCAAGTTAGTTTAAGTTAGATTAGTTTTAGTTTGGTTAAACTAAGTTATGTTAGGTAAGGGCAGGTTAGTTTCGAGTAGATAAGTTACTTTACCTTAAGTAAGGTTAGGTTTGGTTAAATTAGGTTAGGATAGGTTAGATTTGGTTAGGTTAGTTTTGGTTAGATTAGGTTAGGTTTGACTTGCCTTGATTAGAGTAGGTTGGGCTTGGTTAAATTACAATCACTAAAATTACAAGATATCTGCCTACGTATGGATGGAATCTCTCATTTCAGAAGAAAAATACGGATCTACTTTTTGGTACTTTCGTACTTTTCCAAACGGGCTGCAGCTGCCTAGTTTGTTATTTCATTGTGATAACATACTGCATGTTACCAGACATATTGTTTTTCCCATAGACGGAGTATCTGTGGTTCAGTGGTATCGTGCTCGTCTCGTGATGTGTGCGAGCGCAATCTAAGGTTCGAGCAGCTAACGTGACGGACACTTAACCCCTGAAATCCGATGATGGTATATTCTGATTTTCTTCTTGCTTCCATCACACAATTAAATTTAAGACATGACAGATTCCTAGTTGTAAAAAGGTTGAAGAGGACGTATCTAACCACTCCAGCTCGAAAAGTGTCTCTGAAGTTGAATAAAGAAAAGTCTGAAGGACGCCAGAATATGCTGGAAAAAAAAAAAAATCATTGGAGCGAAGTAGGGAATATGAGTGCAAATCGTATACCGGTTTATATTCTTGCTTATGTCCGCACATTGCTCGTTTACCGATAACATTCTGTTTGTTTACCGATAGCACCATGTCTGTTTACCGATAGCATCATTCTGTTTACAAATAGCACCATGTCAATTTACTGATAACGCCTAATCTGTTTGCCGATGACACCATGTCTGTCAACGATTATATTCTGGCTGTTCACCGATTTTTTATTTTTTTTATGCGAGGAAGAAGGAACCAAAGGCCATGAGCCCGCAGTAACAGTTCCCTCCAAGAGAAAACGAATTACAATAGAGAGCCAAATTCAAGATCCGATCATTTTGAGATGCCTGGACACACTGCGTTTGAAAGACTGGAGATCATAGGCAGCAGGAAATACAGACAGAGGGAGACAGTTCCAGAGTTGACCTGTTGCATAAATGAAAGACTGGGAGTAACGGTTAACTCTTGCATTAGAGAGTTGGACAGAAAAGGGATGAGAGTTTGCTGCCAGACGGGTGCTACGCGCCCGTCGTAGAGGTGGAGGAATGCAAGCAGACAGTTCAGAGGAGCAGTGACCAATAAAGTAGCGGTAGAAAAGAGATAAAGATGCAACAGTGTGGCGAAGAGACAGAGGTTGAAGAGAGCCAGTAAGAGGAGGAGAGTTGATGAGATGAAAAGCCTTTGACTCCACCCTATTGAGAAGAGCTGTATGTGGGGAGCCTCCCCTAACTTGAGGGTTGTACTCCACACAGGGGCGGATAAAACCCCTGTATAGAGTCAACAATTGTGCAGGGGTAAAGAAAGAGTGGAGTCGGCTTAGCACACCCAATCTCTTGGAAGCAGATTTTACAAGAGATGTAATATGATCTTTCCAAGATAAGTCCCGAGTAAATGAAACCCAAAGCATGTTCAAGGATGATGCAGGATTAAGCTGAATATTATTAAACATTAGTGGGTATACTTGTGGAAGATTTTGTCGGGTTGATAGGTGTAAGAACTGAGTCTTAGATGCATGAAAAAAAACATATTATTTTTACCCCAGTCAGAGATACGAGCCAAGTCAGACATTAGGTGTGCCATAGCCTCATCCCTTGTTGTTTGTTGAAGTAACTGTTGAGATGGGCGTTGCGGGAACCGAATGGAAAGGTGAAGGGTGGAGTCATCAGCGTATGAGTGGATATGGTTAGATGTACATCTTAGAAGATCATTGATGAATAAAAGGAAGAGAGTTGGTGATAGGACAGAGCCCTGAGGAACACCACTGTTGATAGATCTAGGAGAAGAACAATGGCCGTCTACAACAGCGGCTATAGAACGACCAGAAAGGATGCTAGCGATGAAGGCACAGATAGAAGGATAGAAACCGTAGGAGGGCAGTTTGGAAATTAAAGATTTATGCCAGACTCGATCGAAAGCCTTTGAGATGTCAAGTGCAATGGCAAAGCTTTCGCCAAAGTTCCGAAAGGAGGATGACCAGGAGTCTGAAAGGTAGGTGAGAAGATCGCCAGTGGAGCGTCCCTGACGGAACCCGTACTGACGATCGGAAAGAAGGTTGTGATAGGAAAGATGCCTTAAAATTTTTCTATTAAGAATTGACTCGAAAACTTTTGAAATACAGGACGTTAAAGCAATTGGACGATAGTTGGAGGGTTGGGAGTGGTCACCCTTCTTTGGGACTGGCTGAATGAGAGCAAACTTCCAGCAAGAAGGAAAGGTACGAGTTGACAGACAAAGGCGAAAGAGTTTGCCTATGCAGGGTGTAAGCACAGAAGCACAGTTCTTGAGAACAACAGGAGGGACCCCATCAGGCCCATATGCCTTGTTACACTCCGTCTGTTTACAGATAACACATTCAGTATCTGGCACACTTATAGTCAATACAAACTTTAAACTTTCACCTACATCTCTCTTCCTCCACACACAACGACCAGGCTTATACTTCGACAACATGGGGATGGATAAATTCTGACTATTAGCCTCACTTCGAAGAGAAGATACGGTATCAACTGGGTGTAATGTGGACTGAAATAGATCCACATGACCGCTATGCGGTTATACAGTATTATATCTTAGAAACGCCCTCTCGTATTGAAGACTAACTCCTTCACTTGGAAAAGATGCTGATGAGGGACGCCTTTCCGTGGTGGCACTGTTAAAGCCGACTGAATGTACTGTGTGGCATATTATTAAAACTTTCCTCAACTTCTAGTCTGTTTCTAGGAAAGGTTTGTAACAGAAGACTGCAATAGATGACGACTTTAGCCTGCAGTTCACTTTAAAAAAAGCTTGGTATAATGACAAAAATAATTAGGTTGGAAAAGTGTATCATAAGCTGAATACAATATTCAGAAGGTAGTAAGACTAGTAAAGACTAGTGCTAATGGCGAAGAGATTAACTCATATTGCATCCTTTCCCAAATAAGTGCATGCATATATTAAAACTCTCTGGCATTTGTGCAGTACTAACGGATACACAAAATCGTCTGCAGTTAGGAGGAATAGAGTATGATTTACCCCGACTATGGGGGGTTAATGATCACAGCTTCAACACAGTCCACCTTCTGTGACCAAGTCTCATGTGAAAAGAATCTTCAGTGGAATCCAGGAGTTATTGTAACTATGGGATTTTATCCCCACCGTTATTTGCGGATGTAGGAATCGCCCCTGTCCGTCCGTCTGTTTGTCTGTCCATCTGTCCATCTTTCCGTCAGGGTCTGTATCTCGGAAGTTGCAAGCTGGATTGGCTTCATATCACACAGAAAGATAGTGTGTGTGTTGTTGTTGATGCCCGTATAATATGTAATATTGCCGTATTATCTGTACGTGACGAGCTATGTGACTGGTAAAGGTTTATGGTATGTAGGAGGACTACTGGGCCCTGGGAGCAGGCTTTGAAACAAATGCCCACAGTCGGACACATTAAAATATATATATATATATATATATATATATATATATATATATATATATATATATATATATATATATATATTTATATATATTTATATTTATATAGATAGATAGATATATAGATTGATATATATATATATATATATGTATTTATATATGTATTTATAGACAGATAGATAGGTTGATAGATAGATATATGGAGCCTCTGTGGTACAGTGGTAGATTGTGCATCTTGCATGCTGGTGGACGCGGGTTTGGCTTCAGCCAGAGTTGTTAAAACTTTGGGAAGCGTTCACTGAACCACTTACTATTTTGGCGGACATAAGGGGTGCTGTGGTTGAACCAGTGTTACATACTAGTATGTTTGCACCCAATCGACTTAAGGCGGGCCGATTACACTTGGTTCACAGACTACACACACATCGAAAGTCACTACAACATTACAATTACACTCACAAGCACTTCTCACCGTACATACAATCTCTACCAGACAGCCTAAGCCACTCGGTACAGATGCATTGGCTGTATCGTCCCTGTTTCGGTAGGGATAGGCCAGTCCTGCACTGGACTTCATGATGATGATGATTCTCTCTCTCTCTCTCTCGTTTTATATATATATATATATATATATATATATATATATATATATATATATATATATATATATATATATATATATATATATATATATATATATATATATATATATATATATATATATATATATTGTTACAGAACAGAGAAAGATAATGTACACTTTAAGTGAGAATACTAAAAATCACTACTGTCCCGTAAAGTTCCAGGTTCAAAATAAAAGAGTTAGGTAAAATTACAAGTTTAAGTTTAATGCTCAAACTAAGAACTAAACATTCAGGACTCATAAGGATAATGTAATGGCAAAAAACAGGTTAAATATATGGTTAACTGCAATAGCCTCTATTAACACGAAATTAGCAAGAGTAAATTTATCTAAGTTAGCCCTGATAAAATTAGAAAACCAGATAATACTCAGTGAATGCAAGATATATTATTTCAGATACAAAATATTATTACCGCTGGCTGACAACATGAATTATAAAAACTTTACTAGGCCTACGAATGAACACCTTATGCTATACAGTACAAGAACAAAATGTAATAACACTTATACTCAAATTACACAGCTGCTAGATGGTTGGAGACTTCCTGAGCACTTACAATAATAACAACTGTACAGGGGAGGACGGAGATGTGAGCAAAATGAGGAGTAGATCTAAGTGGCAATTAATGCAGAGACTGAGCTCATTATATAGGGGCCGGCAGAGCTTGATACAACTTGTAAGAAGGACGCGCAAATGAAGCCAGAGGGGACAAAGAGTTGACACTCCTGCTCTGAACAACAGAAAGAACGACTTACTCTACTATAAGGGAGGAGGAGGGGTGTGAGGTAGAACACGCTCGTGATCAAACATGCAGCATACAGTACGTTAGAAATACACAAAGGATGATTAAATCATAGGCTATGTAACACCTCCCCACAAGGAAAAAGAAATTTACAAAGGAAATTTCTTATTACTCTAAAACAATCTGTCTAAAGTCTAGATAAGCAATCTGCAATAACATTTTCTTTCCCCTTCACATGTTGTATGTCTAATGAATACTCCTGAAGAAGTAGACTCCATCTTGTCAATCTCTGATTTTTATCTTTAAACTTACTAAGGAATTTCAGTGGGTTATGATCGGTATAAATTACTATGGGGTCAAAACCAGAACATAAATAAAATGAAAAATGCTGTAAACCCAAAATCAAGGCCAAAATCTCTTTCTCAATAGTTGAGTAGTTCTTTTGAGGTGGAGTGAACTTCTTACTGTAATAAGAGACAGGGTGTTCAATACCCTGATCATCCTCTTGCAGCAGAACAGCCCCAGCTCCTGTATCTCTTGCATCAACAGCCATCTTAAAAGGCTTAGCAAAATTTGGAGTAGCGAGCACTGGCTGACTTAATAGAATAGCTTTAAGTTTGCTGAAAGAGGATTCACAGTCATTGGTCCAGACAAATTTACCTCCCTTTTTCAGCAGGTCTGTAAGTGGTGATACAAGAATTGAAAAGTTAAGAACAAATCTCCTGTAATAACCTACCATTTCCAAAAATCTTTGTAGCTCTTTCCTACTTTTAGGTCTGGGAAGATCACTTATAACCTGAACCTTAGCTCCTGGTGGTGCAACGTGTCCATCACCAATTACGTACCCAAGGTACTGAACTTTAGCTTGACCAAACTCACACTTTGATAAATTAGCTTCAAGATTAGCCTGAACCAAACACTCAAGAAATTTACTGACATGGCATAGGTGATCTTTCCAGTTGTCACTGAAGATTAATACATCATCAATATAAACAACACACCCTGCCAAACCCTCTCTTACAACATTCATGAGCTTCTGAAAAGTGGCTGGTGCATTCTTCATACCATATGGCATTACAGAACATGCAAAAGTCTTTCCTAGTGTTACAAAACATGAGATCTTCCTAGCACGTTCAGTCATAGGTACTTGCCAGTATCCCTTTAACAAATCAAACTTACTTATGTACCTAGCCTTTCCGATCTTGTCTATGCAATCTTCCACGCGAGGGAGAGGGTAAGTGTCTGTTTTGGTTATCTGATTAACACGTCTGTAGTCGATGCAAAGCCGCTGTGACCCACCTGGCTTAGGGACTAGAGTGACAGGAGAACTCCACTCGCTCTGACAGCGCTCAATCATCTTGTGGTCCAACAGGTAGCCAAGCTCCTTCTGGATGAGAGGAACTTTCACTGGGTTCACACGGTAAGGAGGCAGTTTAATTGGCTTTGCGTCTCCAACATCGACATCATGCATCAACACAGTGGTTCTTCCTGGAGTGGCACGGAACACTTGCGGGTACTCCTGCAGTAATGCTGAAAACTCCTGCCTTTCCTCGGGAGGTAGATGAGAATGCTTAGTCTGGAGATCATTCATGATATCAGGATTCTTCCCCAAACTATCACTCAGGCTCATGCTGCATGGGAGAACTTCACTTGCAGACTCGGGTGGAACAGCTACAGTGCAGACTGGGTTATTTTTGTCCCGCCTGTGATATAACTTTAGCATGTTGATGTGACAAAGTTGCTTGTTCTTTCTACGATCTGGTGTGGCGATGACATAGTTGACATCACTGAGTTTCTTCTCCACGAAATAAGGACCACTAAACTTGGCTTGAAGAGGTTGCCCATGCATTGGTAGCTTAATCAAAACCTGATCTCCTGGCTGAAAGTGGCGTAACCTGGACTTCTTATCATACCAAGTCTTCATCTTCTCCTGAGGAGCTCCTGAAGTCTCTCTCACCAGCTGTAAAGCAGCGGACAGCCGTTCTTTGAACTTCATCACATACTCCAGCAGGTTGACATCATCTTCCTCCGACAGCCAGCATTCTTTGAGTAACTTAAGGGGTCCTCTTACTTCATGGCCAAACAGTAGTTCAAAAGGTGAGAAGCCCAGTGATTCATTTGGAGATTCTCGTGCGGCAAATACAACGAATGGAAGACCTTTATCCCAGTCTTTCTGATGTTCCAAACAGTATTTCTTGAGCATCGATTTGAGTGTTTGATGATATCTCTCCAACGCTCCTTGGGTCTGTGGATGGTAAGCTGAAGACGTGGTCTGGGTGATGCGCAACTGTTTCAGAGACTGCTTGAAAACATTTGACATGAAATTACTTCCCCAGTCTGACTGTACCTCCTTGGGTAGACCAAACTTTGTGAAGAACCCTAGCATTTCCTTGACCACGTTCTTTGCTGAGATATTTCTAAGTGTAATGGCTTCAGGATAACGAGTAGCCATATCAATCAGGGTCAACACATAAGAAACTCCTGAAGAAGTCTTAGGAAGAGGGCCCACAATATCCACCAACACACGGGTGAATGGCGCCTCAAAAGGAGGAATGGGAACTAGAGGTGCAACCTTTTCGGTCTGATTACACTTCCCCACAACTTGACAGGTGTGACAAGACTTACAATACCAGGAAACATCCCTGAAGATACCTGGCCAGTAGAAGTGTTTCAAAATGCGTTGCCACAGTCTTCCTCACTCCAAGGTGTCCTGCCAAACTGGAATCATGAGCCACTCTAATGATATCCTGCTTACAAACACGAGGGATGACAACTTGATGTACAACCTCCCATTCACAGTCGGCTGATGCTGTTGGGGGTCTCCACTTCCTCATAAGTACTCCTGACTTTATATTATAACAAGTAGAAGCACCAGCTGACTCTTCCTCACTGCAAGCAGAGTTAGCTAGACCTTTCAACTCTGAGTCAGCAACCTGCAACTCAACCAACTCTTGACGAGACAAATTATCAACACTACGGGGTACTGCCTCATCTGGTGAGTGGTCCAAATTAGCAAGAAAAGTGTCAGCTAGGATAACATCATCATCATAATTATCCTCTAAGTCACCAGTAACTTTAGACTTAGCCCTAGTGACAGCACATGCAGAGAACACATCAGGGACACCACAATCCTGGGCCGCAGCCATTGGCTCACTAGACAACTGAGGAGCTGGACACACTTGACTTCCACCAATATCATTTCCAAGTAAGAAAGTTACACCTGACATTGGGAGTGTCTCAACCAACCCAACCATAACGGAACCATTAACAAAACCAGACTCTAAATTCACTCTGCACAGAGGGACAGAGAAGTAATTATTCCCTACACCTTGTAAGATTACAGTTTCATCAGAGGAATTAACATTAGAGCCTAGAACACTGGTCAGCATAAGGGATTGGCAAGCACCTGTATCACGATATATTTTAACTGATTTCCTGTCATTACTGTCCAGAGGACTGACAAAACCATCAGACAGGAAATTAGCACATGAACTCTTGAGAGTGTCACCCACGTTACTGCTCAAAAGAGGAGCTTCATCATGAGGATTTAATTTACCCCTCAAAGCAGGTTCAGTTAACTCAGTTAGAGAATTCTGGGAACTCTAAAGGGTGGACACTAGACCAATTGACTGAATATTTAAAGACTCCTTTTTCTTCATATCACGCTGTCTCCTGAAACATTTCTCCGTAGTATGACCAAGCTTACTACAATAAGTACATTTACTTTTCTGAAATCTAGAGGTGGAGCTGGTATTTACTTCCTGAGAAACATCATCTTTATTCTCATTCCTGTTACCTGTACTCTGAGTAGAGGCAACGTACTTACTCTCAGCTTTCCTTTTTTCTTTATAATATCTCTTGTGAGTGAGAACATACTCATCAGCTAAAACTGCAGCATCAGACAAATTATCTATTCTTCTGTCATCAAGATATAGGCTTACATCATTATTAATACACCTTTTGAAGTCCTCCAGCAAAATCATCTGCTTAAATTTACCAAAATCAGAATCCACATTCTTAGAATTTAACCACTGCTCTAACAGATCTCTTTGATTTTTGCATACTCAACATGGGATTGTTTATCTTGCTTATAAGTTGTCCTAAATTTTACTCTATAGGCTTCAGGAACAAGCTCATAGGCCTTAAGAATCAAGCTCTTAACTACATCATAATTATCAGATTGATCCTGAGGCAAAGATGCATAAGTTACTTGAGCTTTACCGGTGAGAACAGTTTGAAGGAGTACTGGCCAATACTCTTTGGGCCAATTAAAACCTGTAGCTACCCTCTCATACAACTGAAAATACTTTGTTAAATCAGATTCATTAAAAGGAGGGAGAAGTTTAACATTTTTAGCCACATCAAAATCATCAGAGCTAGATGATCCAGTTCCACCTTGTTTCATGCGATACTCATGGTCTGCCTGAATCCTAGCTAGTTCAATTTGTGCCTGAGCCTGTGCCTCCTGAATACGAGCATTTGCCTGAAATTCAGCCTCCTTAGTACTTGCTTCCTGCAGGGCTAGCTGTAACTTAGCTAATTCAATCTGTGTTTGCTCATTTGGAGGAGTTACATTAAACAAGCTTTCATTAATCATGTCAACAATTTGATCTTTAGAATGATGAGAGCGAACAGCAATTCCCAATTGTTGAGCAACAAGCTTAAGTTCGTTCTTTGTTCTGTTTTCTACATCACACATTGTTTGCACATTTGACAAAAAATCTTTGGCTTCATCAAGAGTAGTAATAGTAGACATCATGAATAAATCACAGTCACAAAATATCAAGCAATATCCTTATGATAATATCCTGAATATCCTGATGAGAGGTCGCCAAATTTATGTTACGGAACAGAGAAAGATAATGTACACTTTAAGTGAGAATACTAAAAATCACTACTGTCCCGTAAAGTTCCAGGTTCAAAACAAAAGAGTTAGGTAAAATTACAAGTTAAAGTTTAATGCTCAAACTAACAACTAAACATTCAGGACTCATAAGGATAATGTAATGGCAAAAAACAGGTTAAAATATATGGTTAACTGCAATAGCCTCTATTAACACGAAATTAGCATTAGTAAATTTATCTAAGTCAGCCCTGATAAAATGAGAAAACCAGATAATACTCAGTGAATGCAAGATATATTATTACAGATACAAAATATTATTACCACTGGCTGACAACATGAATTACAAAAACTTTACTAGGCCTACGAATCAACACCTTATGCTATACAGTACAAGAACAAAATGTAATAACACTTATACTCAAATTACACAGCTGCTAGATGGTTGGAGACTTCCTGAGCACTCACAATAATAACAACTGTACAGGGGAGGACGGAGATGTGAGCAAAATGAGGAGTAGATCTAAGTGGCAATTAATGCAGAGACTGAGCTCATTATATAGGGGCCGGCAGAGCTTGATACAACTTGTAAGAAGGACGCGCAAATGAAGCCAGAGGGGACAAAGAGTTGACACTCCTGCTCTGAACAACAGAAAGAACGACTTTACTATAATTGAGGAGGGGGGGAGTGAGGTAGAACACGCTCGTGATCAAACATGCAGCATACAGTACGTTAGAAATACACAAAGGATGATTAAATCATAGGCTATGTAAAACTATATATATATATATATATATATATATATATATATATATATATATATATATATATATATATATATATAAGCGATAAGTTTGTCGTGTGTACTGGAAAATTAAATCCGAATCAGTAGAAGGGAAATATTTCCTCGACCTAGACTTTATTAGATCATATAGCCCTTCTAGGTGACAGGAGGGCGCTACCCCTTCCGGGATGGCAGCTACTGGGCGTGGCTCGAACTCACGACCCCCGGTTCCGTGTCTGACTCACTACCACTGAATCAGTAAGAGAGTTGGCCAGCAGTCCTAACGGACCCAGGTTCGAATCCCCGCTGGGACAAGGAGCAGTTAAAGGATTTGAATTTAATTTAAAGCAGACTTTACTGATCTACCACACGACCGGCATACATGTCGTAAAAATATCCTGACAAATACAAATACACCAGTCATGTGTGAGACAGTCCTAGCATGTATTCAATGTAGATGGTGGGTATTAGTGCTGAAGTGGTGACAAATGGAGGTGTATGGACGTAGAAGGATTACTGGACAATGGTAAAGGTCTGTGAAGCCTGTGCCCAGAATCGGACACATTAAAAAAAAAAAAAAGTCTGAAGATGAAACTTGGCTGATGGATTCCTCGCTGTATTTTGTTTTATTATCCCCACAATTATTCCACATTTTTTAAAATGCAAGAATGAAGCAACCAAAGGCCAGGAGCCCGCAAACCGTTCCCTTCAAAAAAAAACAAAGACAATACAAAAGAGAGGCAAAATCAAGATACGTTCATTTCGAGATGTATGGACACACTGCGTTTGAAAGACTGGAGATCATAGGAAGCAGGAAATACAGACAGAGGGAGACAGTTGCAGAGTTGACCTGTTGCATAAATGAAGGGCTGGGAGTAACGGTCAACTCATGCATTAGAGCAGTGGTTCTTAACCTTTTTCAGTGCCCGTACCCCTTGATATCTCAGAAAATTTTCTCGTACCCCCATCCAATATAAATACAATACAAACATATGAAAAGAATTAGTGATACAAACCTTGCTGAGAAATTATTAGATTTTTCAATTACTGAACAAAGGTACTTTTTTTTTTATTTCATATGAAGTGTTAATTAGTAGGATGCAATGAATGCACATTATAACAGTAATTATGAGTTATACTACATAGTGCACAACAACACATTTTCAGTGGCTCTTTTGTTGTTGTTTCTCATTAATGATGATGTTCAAACGACGTTCTTTCTTTGAAAGTGCCAGACGCATATCATCACTTGCATCCATTCGGTTTCTGGCTTTTGTCTTGATGTGTAGGAGCGTTGAAAAACCTACCTCGCATAAGTATGTAGTTGCAAATGGCACGAGGACCTCCAGAGCTCTCCCTGCTAACTGTGGGAATGTTTGGAGTTGTGCACACCAAAACATATCCAGTTGCATTTTTTCAAACTCCATTCGGATTCTGTCATTGGTCTGCAACTCCACAAGATCATCTTTCATCATATCATTATCATCCATGGAATCAAGGTTGAAAAGAAATGGATCCCGTATCCATCTTTGTGCCACAGAACCTTCTTCAATGTGAAAATACCCTTGGAAGGACTGAATCAGTTCTTGCAAATGTTCTTTTACCTCATTCACGATGGGCAGCTCTTCAGCAATAGCAGCCTCATCAAGAGAAGGGAAGTTTGCAAAGTTTCCACTTTCAATGCGCTTTATCCACAGTGGAAGCTTCTTGGTGAGGGCAGACAACTTTTCTCTGGCAGTTATCATATTCATCGCTGTTCCTTGCATAGAGACATTCAGTTCATTGAGGTGCGTGAATATATCTGCCAAATATGCCAGAGACAAAATGAACTCCCTCTTTTCAAAATGGTCAGCAATTTCACTGCCTTGATTTCTAAGAAACTGCATAATTTCTTCATGAAGTTCAAAGACACGTGTAAGTACCCTGCCACTGGAAAGCCATCTCACTTGTGTGTGGTAAAAAAGAACACTGTGCTCAGCTCCAGTTTCTTCACAAAAAGATGCAAAAAGACGGTGATTCACTGCCCGTCCTCTGATGAAATTTACAGCACGCACATCAACTGATAAAACAGTCTTCAATTTTTCTGGCAGTGTCTTTGTAGCAAGTGCATGACGATGCAACACACAGTGAGTGACAGTTACATGGGGAACCTCTTTTTTCACCAGGGTAGCAAAGCCTGATTTATTTCCAAGCATGACAGGGGCTCCATCAGTGCAAATTGAACCACACATGTTGAAAGTCATGCCATATTCCAAGAAGAACTCTTTCACAAGACTGAACACATCAATTGCTTTTGCGGTAGTTTTTAGAGGTTTGCAAAATAAGAATTCTTCTACCACTTCTATCTCCTTCACATACCGAACAAATGCCATCAACTGACTGCGAAAACTAACGTCAGTCGACTCATCCACCTGAATACTCACTTTGACAGGACTAGCTTTCAGGTCTGTTATCACCTGCTGCAAGATATCTCGACTCATATCATTAATCCTTGAATGGATAATGTCATTTGACAGGGGTATCTGTTTAAGCTTCTTTTCAGCTTCTGTCCCTATCACTATTTTTGCCATTTCTAATGCACAAGGTTTGACAAGCTCCTCTGCAATAGTGTGAGCTTTTTTCTTCTTTGCACACAAAAGGGCAACTTCATAAGATGCTTGCAACAAAGGTTTCTCAACTGGCACAAAACCTAGCTTTGATAGGGTACCACTTCGATCAAATCGTTCCCGCTTGATCTTCAAGCTGTTTAAGTCATGTCCAGCATCTGTGCCTCCATGCCGATTGTTGAAGTGCTCATTGAGTCTTGATGGTTTGAGATTTGCATTTGCAAATACTGTGCTGCAGAGTATGCACTGTGGTCGTTGAGTTCCATCTGCCTCAGTCGTACAGGTAAAACCATAACGAATGTAGTCGTCTTTCCACTTACGTTTCTTAGACATAGTTACTAGATCTTCATCACACCGATACCTGGAAAGATGCAGGCCTGGATGTAATAACCGTTATAACATATAACATATAATGGTTTTTAGTGTGGTATAACTGTAATATTGTCAAGAATAGATGTATTGATAAAAGATATATAATATTGAAGGTACTGTTATGTGCATGAGGAGGAATATTCACCACCACCACAATACACAGCCCACCATATTCCTCCTCATGCACATAACAGTACCTTCAATAATATATATTTTTTACCAATACACCTATTTTTGACAATATTACAGTTATACCACACTAAAAAACATTATATTGTGACAAATAAAATGATAACACAAAAAAATAACATTTCACGAATCACAAATGCCACACGCACCAGTAATTCACCTCAATACTATCAACCACTCGAGCACAAACAAAATGCAGACCCAATTCACACTGTTCACATCGACTCAACTACACACAGCATAGTGCACGTGCAACACGTTTCAAACTTACGTGAGCTATACTCGTTGGCTCCTCTCACTCTCAGTGAGAACCCAGAACACAAGTGACTGAACTGAACCCAAGGATCAGAGCCAGGACCAACGCTAACACGAACCGTACGAGATATCAAGAAAACGTATATGAAACCATAGAAAACGTAAGAAAATTGTTTCCAGCACCAACTTTAAAAAAGTAACTGAGACAAATATAGTAACAGGAAAATTAGGAAAACATATGTTTTGCTTTCTCATGGTACAGTACCATTGCACTGGCTATCATGTCTCGTACCCCCAGGTTTAAGGTTTCGTACCCCTTGGGGGTACAGGTACCCCAGGTTAAGAACCACTGCATTAGAGAGTCGAACAGAAAAGGGATGAGAGTTTGTTGCTAGACGGGTGCTATGCACCCATCGTAGAGGTGGAGGAATATTAACAGATAGTTCAGAGGAGCAGTGACCATTAAAGTAGCGGTAGAAAAGAGATAAAGATGCAACAGTGTGGCGAAGAGACAGAGGTTGAAGAGAGCCAGTAAGAGGAGGAGAGTTGATGAGATGAAAAGGTTTTGACTCCACCCTATTGAGAAGAGCTGTATGTGGGGAGCCTACCTACATATGAGAGTTGCACTTTAAACACGGGTGAATAAACACGTGTATAAAGTCAACAACTGTGCAGGGGTGAAGAAGGTATGGAGTCGGCTTAGCACTCCCTATCTCTTGGATGTAGATTTTACAAGAGATGAAATTTGATTTTTCCAAGATGAGTCCAAGTGAATGAAACCTCAAGCAAGTTCAAGGATGATTTGAGATTGAGCTGGATATTATTAAACATTAGTGGGTACACCTGTGGAAGATTGTGTCGGGTTGATGACTGTAAACTCTGAGTTTTTGATGCATTAAAAACAAAGAAATTATTTTTACCCCAGTCAGAGATACGGGCCAAGTCAGACATTAGGCGTGCCATAGCCTCATCCCTTGTTTGTTGAAGTAACTGCCGAGATGGATGTTGCGGGAACCGAATGGAAAGGTGGAATCATTAGTGTACGAGTGGATAGGGTTAGATGTACAGCTTAGAAGGACATTGATGAATAAAAGGAAGAGAGTTTTTGATTGGACAGAGCCCTGAGGAACACCACTGTTGATAGATCTAGAAGAACGATGGCCATCTACAAAAGCGGCTATAGAATGACCAGAAAGGAAGCTATAGATGAAGGCACAGATAAAAGGATAGAAACCATAAGAGGGCAGTTTGGAAATTAAAGATTTATGCCAGACTCAATCGAAAGCCTTTGAGATGTCAAGTGCAATGGCAAAGCTTTCGCTGAAGTCACGAAAGGAGGATGACCAGGAGTCTGAAAAGTAGGTGAGAAGATCGCCAGTGAAGCGTCCCTGACGGAACCCATACTGACGATCAGAAAGAAGGTTGTGATAGGAAAGATGCTTTAAACTTTTTCTGTTAAGAATTGACTCAAAAACTTTTGAGAGACAGAATGTTAATGCAGTTGGACGATAGTTAGAGGGTTGGGAATGGTCACCCTTCTTTGGGACTGGCTGAATGAAAGCAAACTTCCAGCAAGAAGGAAAGGTACAAGTTGACAGACAAAGGTGAAAGAGTTTACCTAAGCAAGGTGTAAGCACAGAAGCACAGTTCTTGAGGACAACAGGAAGGACTCCATCAGGCCAATATGCCTTGTTAGTATTGAGGCCTGTGATGGCAGAAAACACATCACCTGAGGAAATTTTAATGTCAGCCATGAGGATGTCTGAGGGGGGACGTGATGGAGGAACAGCACCGGAATCGTCTAAGGTAGAATTGGAGGAGAAAGTCTGAGCGAAAAGATCTGCTTTATCAGTAGAAGATATAGCTACAGAGCCATCAGAATAGAAAAGAGGAGGGAAGGATGATGAGGTAAAGTTGTTAGAAATATTTTTGGCAAGGTGCCAGAGGGAGTGGGAAGAATTCGAGTTGGAGAGTTGAGAGCATTTAGTACGGATGAAATTATTTTTAGCAGAGTGAAGAACAGACTTAGCATGATTGCGGTCAGAATCATAAACAAGATGTGATTCAGGGGTGAGTTGGTTCTGGTACCTTTTATAGGCCCTCTCCTTGTTGCAGACAGCATTAGAACAACCGTGATTAAACCAAGGCTTTCTTGCATTAGTCAATGAATATTAGAAGGGAATGTATGTTTCCATGCCTGAGAGAATAACCTCCATAATGCGCAAGGCACACTCAGCTGGCTCCCGGCCATGGAACCAATAATCATTCCAGAGAAAATCAAAGAAGTACTGCCTGAGGACCTCCCAATCTGCAGCTCCAAAGTGCCACAGACGACGCTTCTTTGGGAGGTCCACAGGCCGTACTGGAGTGATAGGACAGGTTAAGGTAATAAGGTTGTGATCGGAGGAGCCCAACAGAGAGGAAAGATTAACAGTGTAAGCAGAATGATTAGTTGTTAGGAAGAGGTCAAGTATGTTGGAACTCTCTCCAAGGCGGTCAGGGATACGAGTAGGGTGCTGTACAAACTGCTCAAGGTCATTAAGGATGGAAAAGATATAGGCTTGTTCACCAGGTGGATCAGTGATAGGAGAAAAGAACCAAAGATGGTGGTGAACATTGAAATCTCCTAGAATGGAGATTTAAGAGAAGGAGAAATGGATAGAACGTGTTCCATCGTGGAAGTAAGATAGTCAAAGAATTTTTCATAGTCAGTAGAATTAGGTGATAAGTTGACAGCACAGATTTATTTATTCAGAGAATGACAAGAAAACCGAAGCCAGAGAGAAGAGAATTCAGAAGATTCAAGTTCGGGGACATGAGTGCAAGATAAATCGTTGCGTATATATAAGCAACAGCCACCTTTGGCTTTGAAATGAGTATAGAGAAAGTAGGAGGAAACAGAAAAGGGTTTGCTGTCAGTTGCGTCAGACAGCTGAGTCTCTGTCAAGAAGAGAAGGTGAAGTTTAGATGAGGAGAGGTGGTGTTCGACAGACGGAAAGTTAGAGGAAAGGCAGCGAATGTTGCAGAAATGAAGAAGAAGAGAGTCAGAAAATGGTTCCAGGCAACTCTCTTAAGTCGTCATCTGGAGAGGGGCAGATGGTTGGGGAATTTATGGTCCCCCCCCCGGGGACTCCGAGGCCTGATTTGTTGCAGGCATGTTTCTTTATTAATTTTGAAAAGGAAGTGTAGTGTGTACTGTGCATCTAGTTTAGTGTTGACAGTTAGAGAAACTTGTTTTGGAGAGCATGCTGGCCTACTCTCTCTGTTACTGATGCAATGAAAAAGTTCAGCAAAGGGGGATGGTCAGGAACTAGTTCCGTGGGCTCATGAAACTGGAGCTCCAGCTCTCCCTGTCATCAGCTTTCCATCCACCTTGGGAGTACTGCCCTGCTCGACTGGTGCTACAGTCTACTCCTCAGATGATATGGAGTAGGAATTGCCCTGTCCGTTCGTCTGTCTGTCCGTTCGTCTGTCCGCCTTTCTGTCCGGGCCTGTATCTCGGAAACTACCAAGTGGATTGCCTTCATGTCACACAGAAAGATTGAGTATGATTGTGTTGTAGTTGATGCCCGTATATGTAAAAATTTCCATATTATCTGTACATCATGAGCTATGCCCAGATAAGAAAAAATCTGTCTAGTATTATATTTTGGAAACTTCTTGCTTGATTCTCTTCATATCTTGCAGAATGATAGAGTATGAGTCCTAGTTTATGTCCTTATATGAAATGACCACATTTTAATTATTTTACGAGCTACAGTTTTCATATAAGGAAACTAATATGTAAACAGCAGTATCTTGGAAACTACTTACCGAATCATCTTAACTTTTTAGAGAAAGATAGTGTACGAATCCTAGTTTATGCCCCTATTTATGAAACTGCCATACTTATTAGTGCCTATTTACGTATTCTTTACCACATGGTGGGGATACGTCTTTGCTAAAGGCCTATTATTATTATTATTATTATTATTATTATTATTATTATTATCATTATTATTATTATTTTTATTTTTACTTTTTTATTTTTATTACAAATAATAACATTAATAATAATACTGATACTAAAAACAATTATTATTATTATTATTATTATTATTATTATTTATTAATTTTATTATTATTATTACATTATTAGTGGAAAGTGGGGGCGCTCACCATCCACTCACTTGATGGAGGGCTGCTCTTGGATGCCTGTTTTTTCCTCTCTTCCTTCCTTCTTTCCTTCCTTCCTTCCTCTTCTATTTTTCTTTCCTTCATTCTTTCCTCTCCCTTCTGTCTACGGGTGACTCTACACGGAGTGACAAGTCAAATAGTTTCCTGTACACCAGGAAACCATTTACTATGCTGGATGGTAACCATATAACCAAATTCTGGTGCCTGGTGGTTTAGTGGGTAATTAAGGCGTTCCAGTCGGATTAAGCCTGTATAGATTTATATCCAAGGGATGGTTGGGATTAATTGCTCACGTAATGCCACTCAGGGATCAGTGAGGCTGGTCACTCATGTTAAATGCCAGGACCAACTTGCTTAGCACCAGGATCCTACGCTTCTCATGGGGCAACACTGGATTAGAAGATGATGATGATAATGATGATGATGATGATGATGATGATGATGATGATGATGATTACATCCATCCATCCATCATCCAATCCTACGTTGCCCCATGAGGAGCGTAGGAGCCCGGGGCTAGGCGGTTGGTCCTGACATTTAAGATGAGAGTGACCAGCCTCACTCATCCCTGAGTGGCATTATGTGAGCAATAAACCCCAACCACCCCTTGGATATAAACCTTCACCGGCTCAATCCGATTGGAGCACAATAATTACCCACTAAACCACCAGGCGCCAAAATTTGGTGATATGGTTACCACCCAGCGTCGTAAATGGTTTCCTGGTGTACAGGAAACAATATGGCTTGTCACTCAGTGTAGAGTCACCCACGGGCAGAAGAAAGAGGAAAGAATGGAGGTATGCAAGACAGAAGAGGGAGCGTAAAGTCACCCGCAGGCAGAAAGACGAGGAAAGAATGAAGGAAAGAAAGACAGAAGAAGATGGAAGGAAGAAGGATGGAGGAGAGGACAGGGCAGACACCCGATAGTAGCACTACAGTACACTGAGTGAGTGGATGGTGAGCGCCCCCACCTACCACAAATGATGATTACATATTATTGCAAATAATGATATTGTTATTATTATTATCACTACCGAGATATTATTTTCCAAACCTTTCATGGTGATGGTTGATGAAGGCGTCCCTGCTTGCACGCATATATATATATATATATATATATATATATATATATATATATATATATATATATATATATATATATATATATATATATATATATATATATATTTGTGGTAGGTGGGGGCGCTCACCATCTACTCATTCGATGTAGTGCTGCTTTCGGGTGTCCGCCCTTTCCTCTCCTCCATCCTTCTTTCCTTCCGTTCTCTTCTGTCTTTCTTTCCTTCATTCTTTCCTCTTCCTTCTGCCCGTGGGTGACTCTACACTGAGTGACAAGCCAAATGGTTTCCTGTGCACCAGGAAACCATTTACTACGCTGGGTGGTAACCATATAACCAAATTTTGGCACCTGGTGGTTTAGTGGGTAATAATTGCGCTCCAGTCGGATTGAGCCGGTGAAGGTTTATATCCAAGGAATGGTTGGGGTTGATTGCTCATGTAATGCCACCCAGGGATGAGTGAGGCTGGTCATTCTCATCCTAAATGTCGGGACCAACTGCCTAGCCCCGGGCTCCTACGCTCCTCATGGGGCAACGTAGGATTGGATGATGGGTGGATGGATGGATATATATATCTATGTGTGTGTGTGTGTGTGTGTGTGTGTGTGTGTGTGTGTGTGTGTGTGTGTGTTTTTCTGTGCTCACTTACACTTCACACACACACACACACACACACACACACACACACACACGATTAATAACAGGCTATCAGAATATATAGCACGCATTATTACGCATGTTATTGGTTTAGCTGTAATTCATTTCCCCTTCATGTCCCATAAATCCTCTCTCTCTCTCTCTCTCTCTCTCTCTCTCTCTCTCTCTCTCTCTCTCTCTCTCTCTCTCTCTCTCTCTCTCTGTATATGTGTATCTACCTATCTATCTATCTCTCTATCTATGTATCTACGAGTATCTGTCTAAGTATATCATGACTTATCTATCTACCTCCTCCCGTCAATAAATATTTTAATAAACATACTAATAAGAAATGAATGGGTAAATAATTAAATGAGAGAGAGAGAGAGAGAGAGAGAGAGAGAGAGAGAGACAGACAGACAGACAGACAGGCAGACAGGCAGACAGAGAGACAGACAGAGAGAGAGAAAATGTGTGTGTGTGTGTGTGTGTGTGTGTGTGTGTGTGTGTAGTTGGCAACATACAGTATGAACCTGGGACAGCATCAGTATGCAGCAGAGGTCTAGCATTTGGCACAGTTGACACCCTTGACATAATCACGTATTAGAAAGCACTCAGAGGGAGCATACCTCCGCTAATGCCATTGCCATCAAATAGGATTCGGGTCCGGATCTGTGGAAATAGGATCCGGATTTGGATCCGGGTCCGTCCCCAAACTTAATTTTTTCTTTCAGGCCCATGGCATACTCTTGCACAATATTTCATTGAAATTCATTGAGAACGTTTGGAGATATCGTCTGGACAAACAGAGAGACAGACAGACAAACATAGGTGAGTACATAACCTCCTCCAACTTCGATGGCGGAGGTTATGAACAGAGGTGTCAAATATTTACTGAAATGGCTAACTGTGATGCATGAACGGCACATATTGCTGTCAGGCCCCCAATTCACACAAACACTGTCCCTCGCTCATGTGTGGCTTATTGTACGTGTGTCATTGAGTGATACTGTGAAGGACTGACTGACTGACTGGTTGCTTGATTAATTAACTGATTGATTGATTGATTGATTGATTAGCTGAGTGAGTGACTGAATGACTGATGAATGATTGAACGAGTAAGCAAGTTTCAACTGACTGATTGATAAAGCGAGTGAGTGAATGGCTGGGTAACTGTTTGAGTGGTTACTGACTGACTGATTGGTTGATTGATTCTGATTTCTTAACTGGATGACTGCGTCATTTGAGTTATTGCTTCATTGTTTTTTTGACTGAGTTATTTGAATGGTTGATTGACTGAGAGACTGAGTGGGTTAGGCCTAGTACCCGTAAGTGAATGTGTATGTAAGTGATTCAGTAAATGAGGGACTTAGTAAGAGAATGTGTGAGTGAATGAGTGAGTGAGTTGCATCAGATTAGTGCAGGTCTCTCCGCAACTCTCATCGCAGACAACAACGCTCTTAAAGGTGAGACTTCACTTTCCCAGACACACACACACACACACACACACTCTCTCTCTCTCTCTCTCTCTCTCTCGTCACCTCAAATACCTCTCATTCCCTGTATGTTGATTTCACTTCTGTCTTGTTTCAGTTTCTGTCTTGCAGTTTGTCTCTAATATCACTGTACAGTATTTATTTCACTTCTTGTGCTACTTGCTCGTATCGCCCTATGTAAGAAGTTTTGTTTGATATGTTTTAGTTACGAGTTTTTTAAAGGATTCTGGCCAACTCCCCTCATTTACATACGGAAGAGTGGTGTTGGGGAGGGAGAATCATCCACTCACTTGATGTAGCTCTACCTACTTCCTTCATGTCTACCATTTTCTTTGTCTGTCCTCCTCTCTTCCTGTTTCTCCCTGTCACTGTCTATTCTTGTTCTTTCCACTGCAGGTTGCTTTACACTGACTGACGAGTCAAATGGTTTCCTGTAACTCGACAAACCATTTATAACGCTGGGTGGTAACCATATAGCCAAATAACGGGTTGACGGAGACTACTGTGGTGCCTCTGTTAACTAGGTGGAGATGCAAATGCGACATCCACCCACAGACCAAACTTCCACACTAATCCCCGCGCCTCGCTGTGGCGAGGCTCTGTCAGTTGCATGAGAATATCGGCTCACTGCATGGGATGGTCCTGCAGGGGCGGTTGTTTACCTGCGGTAGATGGATCTGCTCGATCAGGCAGGTTGGGCTAGCAGAACAACACAAGAACAACAACAACAACATGCAGGAGCCTCTGTAAGTGTGAGTCTGTCCGTCTGTCACTCACTAGCAATTTTCAGAAACGAGATGCTTTACCCCCGTTGAACTTAGCAACTAACCAAAGCTGCACACTGCACCAAACCACTACACACAACATTGTACACCACCCTCTCACATCACATCACGCACAATCACCCTCCCACACCACACCACACCAAACCATACCATACCATACCAGTACCAACAGCGTCCGTCGAACTGCCTTGAAACTTCGTTATCAAGTACCGGTACTTTTTTTTTTTTTTAAATCAAAGGGACACCCATAACAGGTACAAATGTATTGCTTAAAGAAGTGTGTGTGTGTGTGTGTGTGTGTGTGTGTGTGTGTGTGTGTAATTCACCGGGTCGGTCAGGATCACTTGATGGTCGTGATCGTCAGCTTTTACCCTCCCGGAAGGGAGCTGAGAGCTCATATAGTCCGATCTAAGGGCAAGGCTGTGACCTTCACACATGCACACACCCATTCCCTTGCTCAAGGGGGACAGTAACTGCCCACTTCGTTAGTGAAACTTCGCAACCTGAGCGAGGCGCGAACTCCCGTCTGCCAGATGGCAAGCGAGAACGCTACGACTGAGCCAGCGTGTGTGTGTGTGTGTGTGTGTGTGTGTGTGTGTGTGTGTGTGTGTGTGTGTGTGGTGTGTGTGTGTGTGTGTGTGTGTGTGTGTGTGTGTGTGTAACTTTTTAAACTCCATGGAAATAGTATCGCTATATAAAATGGACAGAAAGGTATTACATTTCCATTTGATGCTGGAGAGCGATGCTTTGACGTAACTGGGTGTCTCCATTGCCCTGTTCTGCACACGTCCCTCAGCTTCCTCCCAGCCTCCCGAGAGGAGAATCATGGACTGAAGGATAAGGGAACCTTCAAGTGTCAGGACAGCAGTATCAGGTTCGGATGACTTAGGGATAACAGCAGCAGCAACAACAACAATACTGTCAAGAATTCACGCTAGTGTATTTATACAGGGATGTGTCATGTCTCCATGGTTGTTCAATCTGTACATGGATGGGGTAATAAAAGAGGTACAAGGTAGGGTAGTGGATGTTGCAGTGGCCCTGGTGAGAGAGGATAGTGTTTGGAAACTCCCTGTACTGTTGTTTGCAGATGATACTGTGTTGTTGAGTGAAGACGAAGAGGAGCTGCAAGGCTTGGTGGACGAGTTTGGGAGAGTGTGTAAGAAACGGAATCTAAAGGTGAATGTAGGGAAGAGTAAAGTGATGGTCTTTGAGAGAGAGGTGAAGTCAGTGAATGTACAGCGAGATTGGATGGTGAGGAATTGGAAAATGTGAGTACGTTTAAGTACTTGGGTAGTGTGATGAGTAAGGATGGAGGTTTGGAGGGTGAAGTGCTTGAAAGGGTACAGCAGGGAAGAAAGGTTAATGGTTCTTTGAAAGCAGTGATAAGAAACAGGGAAGTGAGCGTGGAAGTGAAAAAGTTACTACATGACAGTATCGTGATACCAACTCTAACGTACGGAAGTGAAGCTTGGATGTTGTTGGAAAGACAAGTCAAGAGTGAGAGCAGTGGAAATGAGTTATTTAAGAGGAGCCTGTGGAGTCACATGGAGAGACAGGCTGACGAATGAGGATTTAAAGAAGCATTGTGGTGTAGATGTGGATGTGATAGGAAGCATTATGAGGAACACACTGAGGTGGTTTGGCCAAGTGGAGAGGATGGAGGGTGAAAGCCTGACGAAGAGAGTGTGAGTGAGGTGGAGGGGGGAAGAGGAAGGGGGAGGCCGAGGATGAGATGGAGGGATGGGGTGGAGAGGTATATGAGAGAGGGGGGTGTGAGTTGGGAGCAGGGCAGTGAAATGGCAGGGGACAGGGCGACGTGGAGGCGTTTTGTTTGTGGCCACCCCAAACGGGATTGAGGCGTCTGGCAATAGATAGATAGATAGAATAGTATTTATACAAATTCGTGACATTGTACTTTGGTGAGAAAACCACGAACTCTAGTGGAATTCCCACTGCGCATCACTCAGTTCAACTGTCCTTATATTCACTTTGATCGGGATGGTTTTCAGAACATTTGTCACTGTTTCATAAGTGACCACTCTTATGCACGACTTTAGTGCTTTCACTGCATGATTTATTGCGTGTGTATGTCGTTCACCGACCGTTGAAGTTAGGCCATGCATACTTCCAGCAAACACTGCCAGCTATTACCTCTCTTCCTCATTTGAACTTAGTCAGTTGTGGACCGCCTCGAGGATAGGATCGTTTGTGCCCCGTGTAGAGCAGCGTCTCTGTTGTACAGCAAATTCCTGGATCTCCACCTAGACGGTGATTGGTGAAGTGAGCTTGCAACGAATAGCAGCACTTGGTGTTTCAACACGCAGACACCCAGTCTTTCGTCAGCTCCATTCCCTCCACTGACCAGTATTTCCATTCGTTTTTCTAGGCTTAAGTCTGATTAGCTTTTGAGTGAGTGAGTGAGTGTATTCTCTTTGTTATTTGAATTCATGAGTCCCTCAGTGACCGTGAGTTCCCTTTCTGAATTCATTTTGAGACTCATATAACGTAAATTAATTTTATTGTAATCAATATTTTTACAGTTCTTTTCTTTGAGCTTAATGTAATTAGAATCGTGTTTTCTTTCTCCACATTAAGCGTACTTTAGTTGCCACTCCTAGTTTGCACAAACTCTTTACATTATTCATAACTGGTACTTATGCCAGTTCTTTTGTATCAAACTTAAATCCGTTGTGCCAGCCAGGAGTTAAGCACCAGCATGAACCTGTCCGTTATGATTAGTATTATTGATTGTCAGGGGTGGAGTCACATTCTCAAGAGGCTAACAGTACTAACAATCAGCTCTCGTGAGTAATTAGTCTCTGCTGTGTACTGTTGAGAAAGTTTATAAATTCTTGTCCTTAGAGAATCGGTGAAGTAAGCCGCCGGCATAAGTAAAACTCACTACTTGATTTTCACAAGTCAGTTCTTTGTCTCTACTTTCAAGTAATATCTAGCATGTTTTGTTCTCAAATTAAATTCCCCCCGTGACATCTGGCGACCTCATTCCAGGATATTAATTCCTAGCTCTGAAGTTATTAGCGAAATAATACTCACTCACTCACACCTAGGTATTTGTTATCATTAAAGTCTATAGGCACTATCTTTCTGGTGGTTATTGATTCATCTCTATTAATTTTATGTAATAGTTTTCCCAGTCAGTTGCATTTTTTTCTTATTTTCTTTATCAGTTTAACTAGATAAAATTGGTCACCACCATTTTGTGCCTATATTCTTTACTTTTGATTATTAGTGTTTCTCTGCAGGACAGCAATCAGTACTCAGTCTTTAGTCTACACAGTCTTAATTGAGTTAGCATCATGGCTACTAATATATATGTACAAGAAGCCAAAGATATGGGGCTTACCGACCCCAAGGAAATTAAAGAATATGTGCTCTCACGGTTTAGTTATGAACAGCAGCTTGAGAGTGATGACCGTGAAGAGTGTAGAATTCAACGAAAACATGAACGAGAACAGCGCGAATACGAGCGAGAGCAGCGTGAGGAACGCAGGAGAGAACGTGAATACGAGCAAGAACAACACGAGAGAGAACGTGAATATGAACGAGAACAACAAGAGAGAAAGTGAACACAAGCGTGCCTAGTGCGAGGCACGTGAAAAACTTGAACTCGAGATGCTGAAGCTCAAGCAAGACTCCTTGGCTTCAGACATATCTGTTGCAACTAACCCAAGCTCCACGAGCGCTCTCCCTGCACGTATTCTGGCAATCCCACACCTCAAGCTTCCTTCATTCAAGGAAGGCTAGTGAATCGAGCCATTCATAGCTCGTTTCGAAGATGGAGCAGCTGTATCAGCTGGATGAGGCAGGTAAGCAGCTCCAGTTTCTTAGCTTGTTTGAGGGCCCTGCCCTTGATATTCTCCACAGAATTCGTGGAGACAATCTCACGTATGAGATGATGAAGGCCACACTCATCAAAGCGTATGGTCTCACAGTTGACGACGCCAGGAGTCAGTTTATGAGGGCGCATCTCCAAGAAAAGGAGACTGCTGTTCAGTTCCTCAATCAGCTTACTGCTTACTTAGATGAATGGATGGAGAAAGATGAAAGCCCTCGCACACGAGAGGAGATAATTGACCTTATGCTGTGCACGCAGCTAGAAAAGTCATGGCCTACTGAGCTTATGGCTCAGCTTAAGATCTGCCAGGTAAGGGATGCCAGCCAAATGGTGGAGAAGGCTGATGCATTCTTCACTGTGTACGGGTACCAAACTCGCAAGCAACACACCTGGAACAGGAAAGCTGACAAGTCTGGGAAACCATCTCAGACTGAACCCCAGCATCAAGGCCGTTCTCAGAATAATGGCCAAGGTCCAAACAAACCGCAAAAGTAGGACCAGGGGCAAAATACCCAAAAACCCAATTGGAAGGGGTACAACAAGTACCCTAACCAGCAGCAGTATCAGCCATGCAATCAAAGGTTGGGACAATCCTTTTCATCATCAGCCCCTGTGTATTGGAGACAGGAGGCAAATACAGCCTTCATTCCTAAACAGCAGTACGGTGGTGTCATCCCAAGCAGCATATGTATTTCTCCAGATTTCACTAGTCTCTCAGCGACAGTGAACCCTCCTCCACAGGTGGTCAATGCTCCATCTTCCCAGACAGTATGACCCCTCAGGTATCTAATTCTCAGGGCACCATGTTTGCCGCATCATTCATTCAGCAGCCTTATCAATGGCTGGCTGCTTCCTCCACAGGCCCTCCCACAGGCAACAGTGCCTTTCTTGTTCAGCCAGGGTTTGTGGGAGGCATTCCTGTAAAGGTCCTGAGAGACAATGGTTCCTCAGGTTGCTCTGTCATGCAGAGTCTAGTTCGGCCTGAAGAGTACACAGGTCGACAGATCCAGGCTCAGCTTATTGATGGATCAGTGAGATTATTCCCTGTGGCACGCATCCAGGTGGCACCTCCATTTTACACTGGTACGACAGTCGCAGTTGTCATGCCAGAAACTTTGTTTGACCTTATTATAGGGAACATATCAGGTGCCAAGTATAGCTGCACCATAGATGATGCTACTCAGACTTCGGCTCCAGTAACACGAGCCATGGCTGAGGCTCCAAATTGTGTCACCCCAGTGACCATTGCATCGCCGCAAGATCTGATTTGTAGTCAAGATGTTGTCCAAGAACAACAGTCTGACCCAACACTTGCTGCCGTGCAGAAGAAACAAAAGGGTAAAGTGATCAAGTATTCACAGGGATGTCAAGCCAGGTTCCGTCGTAAACAAGGACAGCTCTACCGTGAGGCATGAACACCCTAGGGCGAGGTTCGGCTGCAGTTTGTCGTTCCCGCTAAGTTTCACCAAGCAGTGTTAGAATGGGGTCATTGATCAGCATCAGGAGGTCACATGGACAAAAGGAAAACCCAGGGCCGTATCCGTGCTGACTTTTTCTGGCCAGAGATGGGACAAGAAATAGATAGTTTCGTGCGTTCCTGCAATGTGTGTCAACGTACCACCATTCAGGGACATGTCCTTCCTGTGCCGTACCAATCCACACGCGTAATCACTGAGTCAGTTGCAAGAGAGAGCAGTGGTGATGTGGGTGCAGACCTGACGTCTCACCCGTTGGCCCCACAGGACACATTATGTCTGGGCCCGTACATACATAGGTACCGTAGGTCAAGCGGGAAGTTTGAGACCCCACAGAGGTAATCCGAGGCTGTGTCTGAATTACCTTGTGGAGCATCTCGAGCTGTGGGCCTCTCTGAGGATTCCCGGAGAATGCATATTATCTACATGAGTGTTCACACCACATCGGGTGTTAAAATGTGACCTGCCCGAGATTGCATAGGGATTCTCAGCTTGCTGATATTAATCATAAGTTTCGTGTTAGGCTTAACCAGTAAACTGCCCATTCTGAGAGATTTGAGCAATCCAAGGACCATGTTTCCTGGTTAATAATGTATCTGTTAAGAAAGTAATAGTGTACTTTTTGTAGCATATGTACTGACTACTAGGCAGAGAGAGAAATTGTGATTTAATAAAAACTGTCGCACTAACACTTTTGATACTCCACATTGATTAATTTCTCAGGTACAGCTGGCAGGTGTAACAGTTTTGTCGTGCTGCCAGGTGTAGCAGTTTTGTCGTGCAGATCAGCTGATCGTCTCTGCTGCATGCTGCCGCCTCTTCCCTCCCGCCTCGTTGTCTCCATTTACTATTAATTTGTATTATATCATTTTACACATAGGTACAGTTACACTACAACTGTCACTATAACACCGTCTATTACATACAGCACGCTACATAATAATTAGTTGTTAATGTAAATGTAGCAAACTTTTCGCTCAGTTTGACCTGAGTACATGATTTTTCACCATCATCATGGAGCTTTTCCCTCAAGCTTGCTTCTATTAACATAAATACGAAGTTTTTTTGCTCATTGGTGACTGTGATTTTCTCCTGTAGCAGGATAGTACACACATCACAGGTGTGAATCTTGTGTGACTGAGTTAGGATTTATATGTATGTATATTGTAAAATTTTTCGGAAGAAAAATTTGATTTTGAAGGGGTGTAATGTCACGAATTCACGCAAGTGTATTTATACAAATTCATGACATTGTACTTTGGTGAGAAAACCACGAACTCTAGTGGAATTCCCACTGGGCATCACTCAGTTCAACCGTCCTCGTATTCACTTCGATCGAGATGGTTTTCAGAACATTTGTCACTGTTTCATAAGTGACCACTCTTATGCACGACATTAGTGCTTTCACTGACTGATTTTTTGCCTGTGTATATCGTTTGCCTTCCCTCCGTTGACCGTTGAAGTTAGGCCACGCATACCTCTGGCAAACACAACCAGCTCTTACCTCTCTTCCCCATTTGAACTTGGTCAGTTGTGGACCATTTCGAGGATAGGATCGTTTGTGCCCCGTGTAGAGCAGTGTCTCCATTGTACAGCAAATTCCTGGATCTCCACCTAGACGGTGATTGGTGACGTGAGCTTGCAGCGAATAGCAGCGCTTGGTGTTTCAACACGCAGATGCCCAGTCTTTCGTCAGCTCCATTCCCTCCACTGACAAGTATTTCCGTTCGTTTTTCTAGGCTGAAGCCTGATTAGCTTTTGAATGAGCGAGTGAGTGTATTCTCTTTGTTATTTGAATTCATGAGTCCCTCAGTGACCGTGAGTTCCCTTTTTTAATTCATTTTGAGACTCATACAATGTAAATTTATTTTATTGTAATAATTAAATTTACAGTTCTTTTCTTTGAGCTTAATGTAATTAGAATCGTGTTTTCTTTCTCCACATTAAGCGTACTTTAGTTGCCGCTCCTAGTTTGCACAAGCTCTTTACATTATTCATAACTGGTACTTAGGCCAGTTTTCTTGTATCAAACTTAAATCCGTTGTGCCAGCCAGGAGTTAAGCACCAGCATGAACTTGTCCATTATGATTAGTATTGTTGATTGTCAGGGGTGGAGTCACTTTCTCAAGAGGCTAACAGTACTAACAATCAGCTCTCATGAGTAGTTAGTCTCTGCTGTGTACTGTTGAAAAAGTTTATAAATTCCTGTCCTTAGAGAATCGGCAAAGTAAGTCAGGATAAAGTAAAACTCACTACTTGATTTTTACAAGTCAGTTCCTTGTCTCTAGTTTCGAGTAATATGTAAGCATTATTAATTCTTAAATTCACATCCCCCCGTGACAAATACTAACAACAAAAGCAGCAGCAGCAGCAGCTGCATTTTAATTCGCTTTAATTTTTGGAGAAGGCTTTTTTTTTTTTTTTTTTTTTTCCATACATCCCATTTTGCCCAGCAGTAGAGTTTGGGACTTGGCTGTAAATTTGATTGTTGTTCCTCATTTTGTTGAGGAAGATTCTGATATAGTAAAACTAACAGCAGTGGCTCAATTGGTAGAGAGCTGGCCTGCAGTCCTAACGGACCCTGGTTCAAATCCCGCTGGGGCAGTTTAAAGATTTGAATTTCATAAATATCAGACTTTACTGATCTACCAGAAGAACCGCCGACATGTAAAAATACCCCCGCTATTACCAGTTACCAATACACCAGTCCTGTATGAGACAGCCCTAGTGTGTATGCAGTATGGATGGTGGGTGTTAGCGCCGAAGTGGTGACATGTAGAGGTATGAGGTGTGCGGTACGTAGGAGGACTACTGGGCCTTGAAAGCAGGCCGTGAAGCCTATGCCCAGAATCGGTCACATAAAAAAAAAAAAAACTTTAGGACCCTATAGTCGGTATATTTCCAGCTGAGGGAGCTGGGTCACTTCAACAGTAAGTTGTTGCACGAAAATCGATGACAGCTAATTATGAGGTAGGAATGAATTTCCCTAGTTACTAATCAAACCAACCTTCTAATCTGCCTTCACTCGACTATAAGCTGAGCAGAAAGGTGTTAGGGAGCTTTGCAGGGTAGGGTGAACGTGGTGTTGTTCAGTCGATAGGCGGTAGTTTCTGTTCATCTTACTGGTCTTCGTTTAGCCATTGGTGCTTTTCGGTCGACCCCAGGTTCAAGTATTTGTGCTGAGTCGGGTATTTTCCCCCTCTCTTATAATCGCTCTCTTACTGTCCGGTCCTTTACACGTCTCCTTCAGTTCCTTACCAATAAATTACTCCACCCTCCAAGCTTTCTTCAACGCTCTTTTCGCTTGGTCTCCCATCTCCTTCCATTTCTCCTTCGGGTCCCCACCCTTCTTTAATCTACTGATTTTACATTTCCTCTTAGCCTTCCACTTCGTCCAGTTTCCTTCCCACCCTGGCTTCTGCCTCCTGCTGCGGTCTGCCCTTCTTTTCTCCCTTGTTCTACGCCTTTTCTTCCCTCAGATGTCCTATCACTCTTCTGGTACGCACATCTTTGCTGACGGCTCTAAATTTTGTAATGGTGTTGGGTTTGCTGTCGTGTTCCCTGACTCCTTCTTTCACAGTACACTCCCCTCCATTGCAATTATCCTTACTGTAGAACTGTAAGCTATTCTTTTTGCTCTGAAATCTCTTCAGAGGTTTTCTTCCATCTTTGTTATCTTCTCCGATTCTCTCAGTGCGCGCACTTCCTTACACCCCACGCCTTCTCATCGCCCAGATTCAGGAGTGGCTGTTCCGTCTTTCTGTTAGGAAAAAGTCGGTTCGCCTCTGCTGGGTTCCTAGCCATACTGGAATTACAGGTAATGAACAAGCTGACCTATTGGCTCGCTCTGCTCCTTTCTCCTCTAGGTCCGCCCTCCAGCCCATTCCAGCTTTTGATTGTTTCCCTCTTCTAATCCGCCTCTTTCGTGATCGTTGGCAATCCTCATGGAACCAGCAGATTCACAACACCCCTCTTTTCTTCCCTGGCACACATCAACCCACCCCAATCGTCGATGGGAAACAGTCCTTGCTCATCTTCACGTAGGTCATACTCGCCCAACTCATGGTCATTTGATGAGGCATGATCCTCAGCCCTCCTGCTCACACTGTGACTGCCTATGACTATCCGTCATCTGTGTCCTTATTGCCCGTCTACATTGCAACAACGTCTTGCAGCGTTCCCCTTCCTTTCCTCACTCCATGGACCCCCACAACATACTGATTTCTTAGGTGACTCTCCTACTGTTTCTCTTTCCATTATCGTCACTTTTCTTACTGGGCATCGTATCATAAATTTCATTTAAAGATTTACCCCTTTTCCCTCTGCCTTAGTGCCATATAACTATATTTTGGCTCCGGGGTAGTTCTTCATTATTCCTTCCTTCCTTCCTTCAGTCAATAGGGATTCATCCTAAGCCTTCTCTACTTCGTTCCCTACTGGCCATGACACGAGACAAATGTTGGAAGAATACAAACGCATCATTCTGCATAATATCGTGCAATGATTTTCTTGGAAATTCAATCTTATTAGTGTCAGACTATTTTTTGAGAAGAGGAAATGCTACAGGATTAATTTCAGTTTTTCGGGGCGTATCCCAGCTGGCACAGGACATTTCATTGCAGCTTCTCTGTACCAGTGTACGCTGCTCATAATGCACAAATTTATTCCTGTATGTAATTGATGGAGATGTACTGTATATGTAGAAAGGAAGAGAGAGATGAAAAGATTAGTCTGAGAGAGTAAAAAGAGAGACGATGAGGAATTTGGAAGGAATTTGAGTGCAATGTGGAGGAAATGTAAGAAAATGTTCTGGAAAGAGACAAGGAGAGTTAGACAGGGTGTTATAGAAGTTAGCTGGGAAGTGAAGGATAAAAATGATAGATTACTAGCGGAGAAGGGAGAAAAAATGAGCAGATGATGAGAACATTTTAATGAATTGTTGAACATAGAGAATGAAAGTAATGCGAGTATAAGTGGCTGGAGAATGGCTGGGAGAAGGAAGGTTGTCAGAATAGAGGAAGTAATCAGTAGGATGGAAGTTGTGGAAGCAATGAAGAAAGTCAAAATGGGGAAAGCCGCAGGAACTGATGGACTTTGTGGTGAAATGCTGAAGCATGGGGGAGAGATAGTAGTAGAATGAATGTGGAAGATGTGCAGGTTGGCCTGGGAGGAAGGTAAAGTCCCGGAGGATTGGAAGTCAGGTATAATTATTCCCCTGTACAAAGGAAAAGGGGAAAAAGAAGTGTGTGGCCATCATAAGGACATTTGTCTTCCTAGCGTAATAGGAAAGGTATATGGTGGGATACTTACTGACAGAGTGAGGGAAATAACAGAGGAATTAGTTGGAGAAGAAGAGGGAGGTTTCTGGAAGGGAAGAGGTTGTGTAGATCAGATATTAATTCTTAGGTCTTTAGTGGAAAAGTTTCTAGAGAAGAGAAAGAAGTTGTATGCGGCCTTCACGGATTTGGAGAAAACATATGACAAGGTGGATTGACAAGGATTGTAGAAAGTATTAAGAATATATAGAGTAAATGGGACGTTGTTGAATGCCGTGAAGAGTATGTATGAGGGTGATAAAGCTGCTATGTGTGTGGACAGCGAACTGAGTGGATTTTTTTATTTGAAGATTGGACTGAAACAGCGATGTGTCATGTCTCCATGGTTGTTCAGTCAGTATATGGGTGGGGTTATAAAAGAGATAAAGTAGGGCATGGACGTTGGAGCGACTCTAATGAGAGAGGGCAGTATGTGGAAACTTCCTGTACTTTTGTTTGCAGATGATACTGTGTTGTTAAGTGAACATGAAGGGGAGCTACAAGGCATGATTAATGAGTCTAGGAGATGTTTAGGAAACGGAATCTAAAAGTGGATGTAAGGAAGAGTAAAGTTATGGTCTTCGAGAGAAATGAAGTCACTGAATGTACAGTGAGGTTGGATGAGGAGGAAATGGAAAATGTGAGTGCATTTAAGTACTTGGTTAGTGTGATGAGTAAAGGTGGAAGTTTAGAGGTTGAGGTGTTTGAAACGGTACAACAAGGAAGAAAGGTTGCTGGTTCTTTGAAGGTAATGATAAGACACATGGAAATGAGCATGGAAGTGAAAAAGTTACTGCATGACAGTACTGGGATACCAACTCTAACGAATGGAAGGGAAGCTTGGACTTTCTTGGAGGGACACAAGTCAAGAGTGAGAGCAGTGGAAACGAGTTATTTGAGAGGAGCACATGGAGTCATATGGAGGGACAGATTGACAAATGAGAAAGTGAAAGAGCGTTGTGGTGTGGATGTGGATGTGATAGGAAGCATTATGAGAGACACATTGTGGTGGTTTGGCCATATGGAGAGGATGGAGAGCGGGAGACTGGCATGGAGAGTATATGTGAGTGAGGTGGAGGGGGGGTGAGAGGGAGGGGGAGGCCAAGGATGAGATGCAGGGTTGGAGCGGAGAGGTATATGAGAAAGGTGGTGTGAGCTTGGAGCAGGGCAGTGATATGTCGGGGGACAGGGCGACATGGAAGCGATTTGTTTGTGGCCACCCCTTACGGGATTAAGGCGTCGGCTATAGACAGATACCTAGATGTTATTGATGCAATCTATGTCGACATTAATGATAGAAATAACACACAAAAGAATGTTAATGTGCAATGTGCAAATAACGCGGCAAGGAATTCGCGCTGTAAAGCCTAGTATGCTACCTAGTCTGCGAGGTAAATAAAACAAAAGAGAATATTAATGGTGTAATATACAAAATTTTTCGTAAATAATGAGATGTTGCAAATTCCTGCATGCCACCCCAAATCATGTAGATAGATACATTGATTGATAAGCAGATATAGAAATAGGTATATAAAAACACTCCCAAGTATCCATGCATCTCTTTTCTATGCAGGCTGAGCATCGCGACAGCTGACTGACTGTTGATGATGTAACCACAGACGACACCAGATTTTGCAGAAAGTTATCTGTATGCATTTTTCTCGTGTCCACGGGAATGAAGCAATCAGTTGCTGAACAAAAATACAGAATATAGTTAAATTGCTCTTGTGTTGCACAGGAAAATATGCAGAAACTTGTTTAACATTTGAAAAGTTGTGCAACAGCCGTGACGAAAAAAAAAAAAAAAAAAACTCAACATAGAAATGAGATGCATGGCAAGAATGAATGGACTTTAGTTACTCTAAAGTTTAATAATCAGAATAAATAATTAAGAAACATGCGTTACCAGGCCTTTAATGTCCCTTTTATGCCCCTTTGAATATAAATGAAAACGGGATAATGTAAATGTGCATTATACAACAAATAATTAGATAGAAGAGATGCCAGGAAGCATTGATGCCACCAGGGGTACGGGCCGAAGTCTCAGCTTTAAGGGTGTTGTTGTTTGGTCATTTGTGTTGAGAGCTGGAGTTAGACGTGCACTGATTACTTTCTGTCTGTCTGTCTGTCTGTCTGTCTGTCTGTCTGTCTGTCTCTCTCTCTCTCTCTCTCTCTCTCTCTCTCTCTTCCAAAGAGAGAGAAAAAGGGAGGGAGAAGCAGTCAGAAATTAAAGCCTCTTTAGGGGAGAAAAGCAGGAAGGTGAAGGAGTGTTAGGTTGGTCGTCAGAGAGAGAGAGAGAGAGAGAGAGAGAGAGAGAGAGAGAGAGAGAGAGAGAGGTGGGGGAGAGGGTGAAGTGTTTTTTTTTTTTTTTTTTTAAAGTGATGGACGGGAGTGGAGAGAAATTTGAGGTACCTTCAGGAACAGACCTACTTCTCATTTTAATTTTCTGGTTGACATATCAAAGCTGAGCGGGGTACAGATTGTTTCTCCATCCACGGATAACTGTATATGGTATGACGCATCAGGGAGGAAGGTGACAGACATACCCTTACCGTGAAGTGCGTGAAGGAGACGCGGTCGAAAGGTAGCTTAACTTTTACACTTGATCCCACTTATGAAAGGAGAAGAGCTCTCGAGTGGGATAAGGGAGGACCTCTTTCATAAGCACCCGAAATTCCCCCTCCCTTCACCGCTCCTTGAAAATATCTTCTTTCTCTTCTACTCATCTCACGTATGTAACCTCCGTCTGCCTCCCCCCCCCCACACACACACACACTGCACTATACTAAATACTCTCTGTATCTACCTATCTATCTATCTATCTATCTGCCAATGTCCCTATCTATTTATCTACCTATCGGCCAATGTCCCCATCTATCTATCCATCTATCTACTTATCAGTCTCTATCTCTCTACCTAGTTGTCTACCTCATATGTAAATAAAGGTAAAAAATTCTTTGGAATATGTTCGCTGTCTTCCGTTCTTTGCTTAAACCTTTGACACTGAGAATTTATCTTGGCTGAATAACATAGTCTGTGCGTTGAATAATGTCTTGTAGGATAAGCCTGAGTATTATAGTAAAGTTCAGTAATCGCGGGAAGAGTTAACCCGCCCCGTCCCGACCACTTTTTGACCACTGGTACCCCCCAATCCCGACCATTTTTCGACCCTTTTTTTTTTTTTTGCTAAAACTTTCGCTTTTGGTGAGAAACATCGAAAATTCATAGAGAAATCGCTCACCTGAGGTTTAAAATACTCATTACAGGTAGGAGAGCCTCCTTACCTTACTGGGTTTTCTATCAGGCTGGCACCAAAGAAAACGAGTTCTATGGGAGGATAACTATTTCACACCACTCATAAATGGTATTTATTTATTTACTGTTACGAATTTATATGTAGTACAAGAGTATATTGGTTTTCAAGCAGTAATATAGGCATTATAAGCATTGTTTCACTCACTAATACCTGACCTTTTTTTGCCACATTACCTGATCATCATTTCTAACTGTTTCTTCCTCTAATGCTATGTAAAGTTTGTCCTCCACATTGTCATTGATTGGGGAATCACTCTGGCCCTGAATTTCGTACCGTGGCATGACATGGCTATACTGGCCAGGTCACTGATAACAGGTGAATTGCTGAGAAAAGGGCATGCAGTTGGGGGGAGGAGGTCATGCTGGGTAAGGCATTGTCTCTGCCTGGCATCTTGTTGAGGAAGGTGTCCCGTGTATACGTACCAAAAATGACTCGCGAAAATTGAAAATTGTGGAAATTATGAACCTTGCAATTGCAGGACGTTGAAGTACGTCCTCGGGATTAGCTGTGACAAAACGTGAGGATGTGGAAGTACGTCCTTGGGACGGCGCGGGTTAATGAAGCAAGTTTCTCTCTCTCTCTCTCTCTCTCTCTCTCTCTCTCTTCTCCATGGGCTCAACTTTCCAACAGACCAGCCACGAGTCATTATAATGTAACTTTACAAAAATATCTCGCCTTGTTCTATATCCCTCCCCTTCTTACCCCTTCACTCCTATGATGTGCATTTTCCCTTATTTTTGCTACATCCATAATAATTTATTGAATTTAGAAGAGTTTTCGAACTAGAGGAAATAGATATAGATTTCAATCATCCTTGTCTGCAAAAGTTCTCCCATATAATGAATACAATTGTATGGAAATGGAAAACATACATGAAATAAGTAAATATATATTGATGTCTGTTTCCAGAGGTTTGCTCTTTTTTTTTTTTTTTCTAGTTCAGTAATATCACCTGGCGTTAGCCAGAATATTACACAGAACGCTTAGCTGCTGCGAGACAGTGATTTACATTTTATATTAATCACAGTATGAGAAATATCTCTACTAGTGAAGGACTTGATAAGGCCTGTATCTAACCCATTCCACTACCATTCTGAAGCGGGATTCTCATAGTTATTTGTGATGGGCTATCTGTCGTATACCATATTAGATTTTGCAGGATGATCAATGACAGGATCTTTCCCTGTCTTGCGTTCATTCGTCAAAAACAATTCTCGTTTACGAGAGGAAAACTGTCATAGCTGTTATCTGTACTGGATAGGACAAGACAAGAATGGTAGGCAAAATCTATATCTCCAGTTCTTCCTGCAATAAACAAATCACGGTCACGACGTGATCTCGATTGTGATTATGTTCGAGTAACCCAGGCATGTCCCCTAAACTGAATGAAATCGGCTTAAATAAAAATAAACAAGTAAGCCACCTAATTCAAAGGTCTATCTCTCAGACTGAATGATGATGGAGATGGTTTTTTCACTTTTTCTCGGAGGTGGGTATCTCTGAGGTGAATTAGGTAATAGCCTTTTGTTGTGATAAAATACAAAAACCCTACTTTACTGCAAGCAGTAAATGTAAAGGCAATACAGTGTACCTTGAATCTGCTAGTTTTTTTGTCTACTGGATGTGGTGACGCGCCTTTTAAAATAATGTTTTTGCTTCCAAGTATATTTACATAGTATAGGAAAGACCTTTTGTTGTGGGGTAACCCTGTAATATCGACTATCTCTTCTAAGCGGAGTTAAATCGTCTAGCCGTGCAAAGAAGGATATGCAAGGTACTATGGGTCACAAAAGTATTACCACACTTTAGCAGCCCTAATGTTGGGACGTATCATGTATCATCAACTAGTAATATCCTCATGCAAACATACAAGAAATGTTTTGTTTATATAAATATGCATTGTTAATACGCAATGACACGTTGGTATTTTACAGCAGTAGTTCGAATGTTTTCTGTAGGCATCGGACCCCCGTGTGGACCAATACTTGAGACTCATAGTACCTCCTCGTGCTGGAAGTGTAATATACTGAAAATAAGTGTGTATTCCTTAACACCTATAATTCGATGACGTATTTCTACATTTATACTTACGAAGGACGCTTTTATCCCGCATGGAGACTTATCTTCACTCTAGGGAGGAGTTAAATACAAATCCTAATATCTCTTTCATGACAGGATTACACTCCCAAAATAACATAATAATAATGTTAATAATTATTATGATGTTAATAATGTACAACGATAATAATAATAATATAATAATAACTAATAATAATAATAATAATAATAATAAAGTAATAATAATAATAATAATAATGATAATCGGGAAGTATCAGGAAGAAAATGTAAGATGCATAATGGGATTGAAATTGTCAATCCCTTATACTGGGCGTCAGTGGCCAAGGCATACACTTCCCTCCCTCCCCTCGCCTACAGGTAAGCTTTAGTGCATGTTATGTAGATATTAGTATTATCGTGATACGTTAATATTACCTCCGCCAACGAGGTTATGTTTTACCCCGAGTTGGTTTGTTTGTTTGTCTGTCTGTTATCAGAATTACTCTAGAAGTTATGAACAGATTTTGATGAAATTTTGTGGAAAAGTGGGTCATGAGCCAAAGAAATTTTTTTTTTTAATTTGGGAGCGCATCTGGATCCGGATCCGGAGTATCCAGCACAATATCTCCAAAAGTTCTCTGTGAATCTCAATATAATTTTGTGGAAAGGTGGGCAATACACCATAAAAAAAATTATTAAATTTTGGGGCGGATCTGGATCCGCATCCTTTTTAACGGCAATGGCATTGGTGGAGGTATGCACTTTGTGAGAGCTTTCTAGCTACATTATTGAACTGGTAGCTTTAATGGTGAGCCCGTACAAATCCTCAGGGATAATAAAAAAATTACCGGTATTCACTCATTCATACATACTTACATGGATGCTATTTAGCTACATACATGGACAAATAAATCACATGGGAACACTTGAATCATAGATGTGCCGACACCAACATGACGCACGAAATATTCCGAGCGCTTATCTGTATATGCACCTCTCTGAAGCTGTGGATACACGGCAGTGCTCGGGATATTTCATGTTTCCTTTATTCCCTTACGGAAACATATATACATACATACATACATACATGCACGCACAATTACACTTACGCCACACACCTGTCTTTTTCTTTGGTACAGTTGCGCGCAAAAACATCGATTCACATTTTAACCAAATATGAAACTCATACACAACATTCTGAGAAAGGTTGTTGGACTACCAAGGATAACATGGCTGGGTTTCGGACGTCATTGGTCACTGGCTGGTTATTTATCATGTGGAAATGGATCAGTATTAATGTCTGCAACTGTACATCCCTTCAATAGCAGCAGCATTATCATTATTATTATTATTAGTAGTAGTAGTAGTTGTAGTGGTAGTAGTCTCATTGTGAACCCAGTGTACTGCAGGCTGAAGTTACCTCCTCCTGCAGTCCACCATCTTACTGGGAGACAGAGAGAGAATAGAGAGGGATGTTTTTATGGCCAGACAGCGGAGCCACGGTGCTATATAATGCCACCAGGTGAAGGCGTCCCTCTGCGGCACCACATCCCTTCAGTAACTCAGCAAATCGAACAGGCATTAACCTTCATTTCTTCCATTCTGCCCCACAAGGTTACCGAGGAGGCATTAGGCCCCTCCCAGCACGAAGCACATAAATCTTTCAAAAATTCAAAGAGTTAATTACACGTTATCCCCCAGGAGGTCCAAAAATACAGGCGGCGAAGGTAAAGGAGAAAGATGGGAGGGAGAGGGAGTGACGGGAGAGGAGAGAGAGGAAGAAAGGGAGGGGAGGGGAAAGGAAGCTAAAAAGGGAAGTAGACGGAGAGGGTAGGAGGAATGAGGTTAGCAAGAGAGAGAGAGAGAGAGAGAGAGAAAGAGAGAGGGGCGGGTTAGAGAAGCGGCGATGTTGAGGGGAACAGAGTGTAGGTGGAGATGGGAAGGAGAGAAGGGAGGGAATTAAAGAAGGATACCTGAAGTAGGGAAAAGGGAAAAAGGGAGAGACAGAGAATAAAAGGGAGTGGGGGGAAGGAGATGAAGATGAGGGGGGTAGAAAGAGAGATTGTGAGGGAGAGAGAGAGAAAGGAGAAAAGAAGAGAGGGAGAGAGTGAGCGAAGAAATAAAAGGGGGAAGGTGAGAGGGAGAGGGGAGGGGAGAGTATATCCTGGGCGAGCTATTAGGGTGATAAAGAAGAGTTAGGACGCTGGCTGTTCGTGATAATGTGCCCTCCAGGTTACTGGGAAAAAATAATCCCTGAGGTATTTAGCGAGCAGACGGGCAGTTATGTTGGCGGGAAGGTAGGTTAGGTGAGCTTAGGTTTAGGTAGGAAGTTCAGGTAACGTGAGTTTATGTTTAGGTAGCATAGCTTAGGTTTGATTATTCATTATATAAACTATATTAGCTAAATATTACCATATATATATCAAGTGTAGTTTATCGCTCCCCCAGTGCTTCTTCAGAACCCAGCATAATTGACTCCATATCCACACAGTTGGCTGACCTTAACCTCACCCTTAGCATCGAAATTACCGTTCTGGGCAATCTGAACGTTAATAATGTAGAATTGCAATCTGCCAGGACTAATGATGTTGGTCTTGAGTGTGAGCTGTTTGTAGAGTCGTTTAATCTCATGCAACTGGTAAAACAACCAACCAATATTACTGATAATTCTGACCGTAACGCCTATCTCTTGGATCTATTCCTGACAAATAATCCAGATCAGTACAGGATAGAAGTACTGTTACCACTTGGATCCTCCGACCACAAACTCATCAAAGCCTAGTTTGTCAGTTCCCCCAAACCTCCCCTTGCTGAACTTGTCAGGGTGACCAGATGGCACTTTGATAGGGCAGACTGGGATAGATTCAGAAATTATGTTTTTGATATTCCATGGCAGTCGTTCTTCTCCAGTGACATCAATTCTACCGAGTCCCACATTAGTGACTTAATACAAGCTGGTATGGAATTGTTCATACCAAGCCAACAGTTCACTAAAAGATCGGTCTCCCCCAAGTGGTTTGATAGCAGTTGTGCCACAGCTACAATCCAAAGGTAATCTGCATATAACTCTTACTATAAAAAAAAATCTTAATTGCTTAGTCAATTTAATATTGCTAGAAACCATGCAAAACAAACAATAAATGTCGCTAAATCAAATTTTCTTCACAAACAAGCATCTAAATTATTAAACAGTCCTAATGACAATAGAATATTCTGGTTATGTCTCATTTGTTTCAATAATAACTTTAATAAGTCATCATCTAATCCCACACTAAAATCTTCAGATTGTAGCATTACAAACGACCCGCGTGGTAAAGTGAACATCCTCGTCAATACATTTGCCAGATAATTCTGCTTTAGAAAAAGTCAGCCAGAACCTCCCTGTACTTGGCTCTCCCGAAATTGCTCCACTTAAGATACACACTAGATATGTAAAATCCATCCTAGAAAATTTACCAACCAACAAATCTCCAGGTCCAAATGGAATTCTTCCAATGGTTTTTAAAAAGTGTTCCCCAGAACGTGCTCCTATTCTAGCTAAATTATTATGTAGGACTATACGAACTTCATCACTCCCATATTCATGGAAAGAAGCCAATATCCACCCAATTCCGAAGAAAGGAAGTTCCTCTGACCCCTCTGATTACAGACCAATAGCTATCACGTCTTCTCTCGGTAAAGTACTTGAGATTGTAATTAATAAACACACGGTTAAACATCTTGAATCCGACAACTTAATTAGTGATAGACAGTATGGTTTTCGCCACGAAAGATCAACTAATGATATACTGAATCTCCTGACTTACACCATTCATCAGTCAATTGACTAACATGGAGAAACTCATGTAGTAGCCCTTGATATTTCTAAAGCTTTTGATAGTGTGGCACCGTTCCCTGCTATCCAGTCTCCCTCGTTATGGCCTAACGTCTTTTGCTCTTCCAATTTCTTCCAATCTCAGTGACAGAAAGATAAGAGTTAAAACAGATGACGCATATTCCAATTTCCACTTGTTTAATGCTGGTGTGCCGCAAGGATCTGTTCTGGCTCCAATCCAATTCCTACTCTAATTCATATTAATTACTTTAAAATCAGTCACCAATAATCCCATCTATTCATATGCAGATGACTAACATTCCACAGTCATTCACATTTACAGACCCAGTCACAAAGTTAAATATCTCTAACTCACAACTCAGTACAGCAGTCACCATAAATGAAGACTTATCTAAGATCACTGAATGGGGACAAAATAACATAGTCTTCTTTAATGCTAGTAAAAACAAAAATACACAATTTACTAATAGACAGATATTGTCTGATTCCAATAATACCTTCAGTGCTACTAACATTCCTGTCTCTAAAAGTATTGAAATTTTCGATGCTTCACTTAGCAATGCCCTCAGCTGGACCTCTCATGTTAGATCACTTACTAAAACTGCTTCTTCACTAACGAGCAGCTAAAACTTCTTCACTGACGAGCAGCTAGCTATGATTTACAAGTCATGTGCGCTCTCAGCTGGAATATTGCTCATCCTTGTAGAGTGGATGTGGAGAGGTTGCACTAAAACAACTAGACAAAATTCAGAATAAAGCTGTTAGAATTACTAATAACCCTGCTATTACAGATGATGAACTACCTTCCCTAAAAGTAAGTAAGAATATTCCCTCCCTTGCATTATTTTATAGACGAAGTTGCATCCATTGTGCCACCACTCCATGCCTTCCCCCGTGCTACACGGGCTTCTGGTAACGCTCATGGCCGGACTGTCACACTGCCATATTGCAGAAATTCCCTGTCAGAATTCTTTTATTCCCCAAACTGCATCTCTGTGGAACTCGCTTCCCTAGAGTGGTTTCCCCTGAGACTTCAATCTACGGCTGTCAATTCCAACTGATACGGTTTTTTTTTTTTTTTTTTTTATGAATGGAGGTCACCTGTGATCCGGTGTATGGATTTTTTATTCATTTGTTTTTCCTTCCTCTGTTCTGTTATTTTGCTTTCTTAAGGATAGTTTTGTCATAAAAGACTTTGTAGTTACTTGTAGCGGAGTTTTATATATATTAGACTTGTGGGCGAGCGGTTGTTATATTTGAGTAGCTTCGTGAGTAGCTAATCTTCTTTCCCATTTGTCATGTAGTGACAGGAGAGGTAAAGAATAGTATGGGACTATTTTTATTTGTCTTGGAAATATTAACAAGTCTCTCACTCACGAGTGAGTTGAGCAGAGTCCCTGTCTCCCTGTCTCTCTCTCTCTCTCTCTCTCTCTCTCTCTCTCTCAAGTTGCTAAGCCCTTCTCCCTGCGACCTGTCTGTTCTATGGCCTGTCTCCTTCTGAGCTCTCTTTCCTAAATTCTGGTGTAGCAGGGGTTGTGTCACGTGTGTTCCTTGTGAGTGGAAAGTTCTAGAAGCCTGTGTGTGAGTATGTGTGTATGTGTGTGTATGGTCACTAGGCGCTGTCGTGTGCCTATAAAGCATTCCTTGAGTTAAGAGTGTGTAAGCATGTTTAGCATTGCTCGATTCTCGCAGACACAATACCTTCTCATCATCTGACTCCCTGCTTCTATCTGTCTCTCTGTCTATCTGTTTACCTATCTATCTATTATGATTTGTAATTATAATATGGACTCCTAACATATGCTCGGTACACGCAGCTGAAGGACTTCCGACAGCAACTATCATTGACAGTTAATAGTCATAACATATTAATACATATTATATACACATTATAATGACCTTATAAGCTAATTAAGTGAAATATATAATATTGTAAAAGTAACATAATTGTATGAATATTGTATACATATAATATTTATAGTAAATAGTGATTATTCAGTAATATTACATTTTAAACAAGTTGTATACATATTTGAATAAATGCATTAAAGTAAATTATTTAACTGTAATACAGTATGTACTTGGGTTATTGTAGTGAAATGCATACATGTGTTGGCCTTATAATTGTAGTTACATTTTGTTAATGCAACTGTTACATAAGTGTCTTGGCCTTATAATTGTAGTTAAAGTTACATAAAAGTTACATCTTGTTAATGCAACTGTTAATTGGCAAAGTGTAACATAATGCAATCGTTTGTCGTTACATAATTGTTACATATTGTTTGTAGTTACATAATTGTAGTTAAAGTTACATAAAAGTTATATCTCGTTAATGCAACTGTTACATAAATGGTACATATTGTTTGTAGTTACATAATTGTAACAAGTGTAACATAATGCAATCGTTTGTCGTTACATAATTGTTACATATCGTTTGTAGTTACTTAATTGTAGCAAGTGTAACATAATGCAATCGTTTGTTGTTACATAATTGTTACATATCGTTTGTAGGTACATAATTGTAGTTAAAGTTACATAAAAGTTACATCTTGTTAATGCAACTGTTACATAAATGGTACATATTGTTTGTAGTATTGTTTGTAGTTACATAATTGTAGCAAGTGTAACATAATGCAATCGTTTGTCGTTACATAATTATAATATGGAGTTACATAATTGTTACATATCGTTTGTAGTTACATGATTGTAGCAAGTGTAACATAATGCAATCGTTTGTCGTTACATAATTGTAATAACTGCAGTCCTAACATATGAATCCGGTCATGCTGCGGTCGATGATAGTGATGATGTGTCATGCCACTAGTTTGTGGAGACAACAATTTGCTTTTTTGTTTGTAGTTTTGTGGTATTTTGGCATTTGTAGTAACACTTACACTTATTTTCACTTGTTTGTTATGTGATCTTATTGTATTTCTCTTTTTTCTTTCTTACTTTTCTTTCTTTCTTTCTTTCTTTTTTTTTTTTTTTTGTATGTATTGATTTTCTGTAGTTTGTTTTTCTTCGCTTGTGTACGCTTTTTCCATGTTGTTCATGGTTGCATAATTACTGGCTAATTTCCTTGGGATACTTTTTTAAAGTTTAGTTTATATTGCACAGGTATTACTGAAAATGATATTATATAGTCCCATATTTTGTTATTTTATATAAAAAATATATACACCATATACAGTATTAACTATATACACTAACTTGTTGTTCACTTGTACCTATCGTGGGTAATATGCGTGTCAGCACTGTGTGGAAATCATTGTCTTCACGATTGTGTTGAAAATGTTCACTCTTGCTAACGTCATTTGTGTTGGCCATTTTTTTTTTCTCTAGTTTACCTTGTAACTTAATTTATGTGTTTCCACTAGGTAGCTTTAATTAATAAATGTTTAATACAGTTCTTTTAATCGCTCACTGAGTAACTGTGATGGTATATTTTCTTTATCACTTTGTAGATATAATAATGTATAGCTGTATGTATGAAACACGTATTTTATGTAGGTATAAATGGTAACACTCGTTGGTAGTAAATAAATGCTATAATAAATGAATGAATATATACAGTGTTGAATATTTATTGTTGGTGATTATTTAGTGTTTGAGTTATGCAGATAACTGAAGTAAGTATGTGTATTTAAGCTGTAACTATACAGCACGTTTTATATGTTTGTGCAGAAGCTTATTGTCTATCACTGTGTATTGTATAAATGAAGTAACTATGTAACTCACTAATTTTTACCGTGGTGGGAATGGTGTGACTGGTGGTGCAGGTGGTGTGTTGACCGACGTGGCGTCTTTTCAGCAAGCACGCATGATGACGTCGACTTCCCACACTGGTGGCTGTGGTGAGTGAATGAGTAGCGATGAGTAACTTGAGTGAAGACGAGTGAGTAAGATGAGTTGTGAATATGGACTTGGTGTTTGCTTCGTCGTCTTGACCTCTTCACTCCTGCGTAAGCGTTGGGGGTTGGGTGGATGTAGCAGAGAGAGGAGGGTGAGGTCTGGTGGTTATGAGTTGTGTCTCATTCTTCGTTTGTTTGTTCCGTTTTTCTTTGTCGATGTTTTCTCGGTCCTTTTTCCTTGTGATTTACTCGTTGTAGGATGAAGACTGCCGCTACTTGTAGGTGCGTGTAGAAGATTATACAGACGACTCGTAGAGTTGTTATTTGTAGTTGATTGTAGATGGTTGTAGTTCGTTGGTTCATCGTAGAAATTGCAAGATCGTATCAATATTTTGTTAAACTACTTGCAAGGCGTCATGTGATCACTTCTAAATCAGCGTGATGATCGTGGAGACGGAGGGGGCTGGTTGGAGAGAATACTGTCAGGAGCTGGTTGTAAGTTGTTGGTTGTGAGAGGTATTTTTTTGTTTTCAATCTTGATATTTTGTAGGAATTCACTGTTGATTCGTAGACGAGGTTTGTATACGTTCGCTGCTACCAAATGTCATAAAAGACTTTGTAGTTACTTGTAGTGGAGTTTTATATATATTAGACTTGTGGGCGAGCGGTTGTTATATTTGAGTTGCTTGTAAGTAGATAATCTTCTTTCCCATTTGTCATGTAGTGACAGGAGAGGTAAAGAATAGTATGGGACTATTTTTATTTGTCTTGGAAATATTAACAAAGTCTCTCACCCAGAGCGGAGTATACAGTAGAGTCCCGTTAGCTATCTCTCTGTCAAGTTGCTAAGCCCTTCTCCCTGTGACCTGTCTGTTCTATGGCCTGTCCCCTTCTGAGCTCTCTTTCCTAAATTCTGGTGTAGCAGGGGTTGTGTGACGTGTGTTCCTTGTGAGTGGAAAGTTCTAGAAGCCTGTGTGTGAGTATGTGTGTATGTGTGTGTATGGTCACTAGGCGCTGTCGTGTGCCTATAAAACATTCCTTGAGTTAAGAGTGTGTAAGCATGTTTAGCATTGCTCGATTCTCGCAGACACAATACCTTCTCATGATCTGACTCCCTGCTTCTATCTGTCTCTCTATCTATCTATTTACCTATCTATTATGATTTGTAATTATAATATGGACTCCTAACAGTTTAAGTTAGGTGAGCTTAGGTTTAAACAGGATAGTTTAGGTCTGATGAGCTAAGGCGTAGATACGTCTATTTACGTTAGGTGAAATAACTGTAGATATAGGAAGTATAGTTTAAGTTAGTTGAGCTTAGGTTTAGTTAGAGTAATATAGGTTAGGTTTAGCTGAGTTAGGCTAGGTTAATTTAGGTTAGGCTAAATCATATTTTGTTAGCTCAGACTGGATTTGATTAGATTGGAATAGAATAGGCTGGTATGGGTTAAAGTCAGGTTTGGTTAAGTTTGGTTAGATATGCTAGGTTAGGATAAAATAAATTGCTTTTTATTTGGTTGCGTTGGTTTAGAATAAGTAAGATTAGTCTGGGTCAGTTCGAGTCGGAATGGATTTGGTTCAGTAGGTTAACCCGCCCCGTCCCAACATTTTCTGGGCAGTGGTACGCCCCAGTCACGACATTTTTGGACCTTTTTTTTTTTTTTTTTGGCTCAAACATCAGCTTTTGGTGAGAAAATCAAAAATTCATAGAGAAATCGCTCACCTGAGGTTTAAAATACTCGATCCAGGTAGGAGTACCTCCTTACCTTACAGGGTTTTCTATCAGGCTGGCTGCAAAGAAAACGAGTTCAGTGGGAGGATAACTATTCTACACCACTCATAAACGGTATTTATTTATTTATTTTGTACGAATTTATATGTAGTACGAGAGTATATTGGTTTTCAAACTGTAATATAGGCATTATAAGCATTGTTTCACTCACTAAATCATCACCATTCCTGACCTTTTTCTGCCACATTACCTGATCATCTTTTCTGACTGTTTCTTCCTCTAATGTTTGTCCTCCACATTCTCATCGATTGGGGAATCACTCTGGCCCTGAATTTCGTACTGTGGCATGACATGGCTTTACTGGCCAGGTCACTGATAACAGGTGAATTGCTGAGAAAAGGTCATGCAGGGGGAGGGGAGGAGGTCATGCTGGGTAAGGCATTGTCCCTGCCTGGCATCTTGTAGAGGAAGGTGTCCCGTGTATATGTGCCAAAAATCACTCGCGAAAATTGAAATTTGTGCAAAGTAGGGACCTTGCAATGTTGCCGCGTTAATTTACGTCTCCGGGATATGAGTGCACATCATGTGAGGACGTGAATTCACGTCTCCGGGACGCGGCGGGTTAAAGTAGGTTATGTAACAAATAAAACATAATCGCCAAGGCATACTGCAAGGTGGTAACGAGCCACATGAACAGGTACTGCTTTAAAACAAGTGGTTTGGTAAAACACACGAGTATCTGACTAGTGGTACGTAAGGGTACTTAACTAATATCCTACATATAGCTGACTAGGACTATGATCATGGCAGCTAGTATTTTATTGTGGATAACACCAGACCGTTATATCAGACTGAGGGAGATAAAGGGGCTTCAGAGTACTTAGGAGAAAAATCTACAGAGCACGGAAAATATGTAGTGAGCTGGTGACGAGGCAGACGGGTAGTTATGATGTGTAGCTAGGTGGACAAGAGTTAGTTATGTTAGGTTAGTTTGGGTTAATATTAAAGGAATAATTTTTGTTATTGTCCCAGGCTAATTTGGTCGCAAGCCCAGTGGACTGCAGGCTGAAGCTGGCCTATTCCTACAGTGCACCATCCTCCTTTCGAGGAATAGAAAAAGAGCTGAGGGGAGTTCGTATAACCTTGCGGCGGAACGGCCCCGGTTATATTGGTGTCATCGCCAGCATCCCTGAAGGTAGCAGTGATGGCTATACCTTACACTTACAGCTCAAAAAAAATAAAAATCTTCTAAAAGGAATAGACTCGCCTGGGGCAGAAAGAATAACCTTTAAGGCGCTATCATTATGAAAGGATAAATTTGCTGTATGAAGAAAAGAACTGAAAAGGAGTTGCTGGGGAGCCCCTGAAGCTGACGTAAATATGGTCTTGGGTAACAAACAAGAGAAGCACTTTAGGAGTCCAGCAAGAAGAAACCTTATATTTATGCTTATCTACTTCACGGTGGTCATTAATGCACGCAAAATATATATATATATATATATATATATATATATATATATATATATATATATATATATATATATATATTGGTAAGTCTCAGGCTCGTATTTTCGTCGGGTAAAGAGATTCCCTAGCACTTCTTCCTTAGCGATCTATTTTTGGATATGAATATTCATGCGGAGTATCCGATGTTTGAAGGAGATACAAGACAGAACAGGACCTTCAAAATGTAATAAGCATAATAAGTCGCTTAAAAAAGATTAAGAAGCTTCCTTAATCGATCTGACTACGAATTCTCCTAGAACTGAAACCGTAGTACTTACTCGTATGTACATCCGGATCCCGAATTGTATTGTTGGGTGAACAACGACAAAGAGGGAAGCATGCTGAGTCTACCAATACAACCTGTTCTAGAATCAACCTCAGGTTCTTCAAGTTTCAAGCTGGACGTCCTAACCAATGCATCACCAACTTCCCCCTTATGGGAGTCGAAGAATGCCAAAAATTTACTAAACGGAGTGTTCCATTTTATTGCTCTAACTTTCTCATGGGATATATTAGACAATGGAGGAACGGTGGTACATTGGTTTCCATATCTGGCTCGCTACTGAAGAATTTGGTGGTAAGTGGGGGTGCGCATCATCCACTTCTTTGATATAGTGCTGCCTATTTTCCTTCATGTCCATCATTCCTTTTCTATGTCTGTCCTCTTCCCTTCTTATTTTTCCCATCCTTCCTGTCACTGTTTATTACTCTTCTTTCTACTTCAGGTAGCCCTACATTAAGTGACAGTCATAATGGTTTCATGTAACTCAGAAAACCATTTACAACGCTGGGTTATGACCATATAGCCAGATAAATGGGTGATGTGGAGTCTATCACAGCGCTTCTGTTAACTGGACAGAGAGGCAAATACGGTGTCCACCCAGGAGCCAAACCTCCACACTAATCCTCGCGCTTCACTGTGGCGAGAAGCTGTCAGCCGCATGGAGACATCGGTTCCTGCATGGGGCTGGCCCAGCAGTAGATGGGGGGGGGGATGTCTTGCCCGCAGTTAATGGGTGTGCTGGATCAGAAAGGCTCAGGTAGCACAATAACAGCTAGATGAATCTAAGTTTGTTTTCTGGACTGAGCGAACCATTAGGAAAAGTTTCTCTCTTATCCTTGTTCACCCAGAAGTATGACTGGGAACCCGAATGTAACGTCGCAGTTGTGGGTTGTGTTCTGGGGGAAGAGTGGGACTTACAATATTCCCCCAGAGTGGCCCTGTGCAGTCGACGTGCATGACTGGAACCTTTTTTACCTCGCTGGGACGGAGTCTGCTAGGTATTGATTTGGCCGAGTTTCTTTGTTTGTTTTTTAGCAACATTATGGAAAACCGGCTGAATGAGATTGCATGAAACTTTCAGGATGTGTGGGCACTGGTCCCAAAAGAAAGTAATTACATTTTGGATGTAAACGACTGCCCCTGAAAGGTCAAAATCAAGGTCACAGATTTTCAGAGGGCTACAATTTGAAACCGGCTGAAGATAGAGATTTTTACTACTATGAACATACAGGAACTCGAAATATGGGCTTTCATTTGGCACCAAGACCTTTGACCTTGAGCGACCTTGAAATGTCAAACTCAAGGTCACGGATATTCAGGGGGCTATATCTCGAAACTCGTTGAAGATAGATATTTACTGTTATCAAGATATTGGAAGTCTCATATGGGCTTTTATTTGGCACTATGACCTTTGACCTGGAGTGGCCTTGAAAGGTCAAATGCAAGATCCCGGATTTTCAGAGGGCACAACTTGAAAACATTTGCGTCATTACCTTAGGCTTTAACCCGAGGCGTCCCATTGACATATGAGTAAGTTGCAACATTTTGCATTTGCCAGCCCCGTCGACGTACTAGTACATCGTGCAATTGCAAGATGCATAATTTGCACAATTTTCAAAATTTGCGCCTGATTTTTGGTACGTAGGGTTGCTTGACCTTCCCCTACCTGCCACCAGGGGGGACACTCGGCGACCCTGCACGACCCGTGATCACCCTCGGCTTGGTCACTCACCTGTTAGCAACGGTCCTGCTCAGACATGGAGCATAAAGGTCTCTCAGAGAAGGAAATCAGAGCCATCCTGGACGCCTTTCAGGGGACAGTGATTCCCCACTGGACAACGAGGTTGTGGACTAGGATTATGTCCAGCCAGAGGGGGTGGAAAGCAGCAGCAGTGATGAGGAATTCCCATCCCCCAGGAAGCAGCGCTACATGACTTATCGTGCTGCTAGGGAGGGCCAGCCTGCACAAAAACAACATGCAACATCCTCTCGGCAGCCCCAACGTGATGTGGACCCAGAATTCGAGGACGAGGACGGAGCCGTGGGAAGTGCTGCCACATGGTACGGCCGAGAAGTTATCACTCATCATGGCCCCGAGCGCACACCACATCGTACGAGCCTAGTCTTTTGTTTGGGGAGGTCGGAAGTGGCATGGAGGGAGTGGGGAGTGAAAGGGAAAGTGCAGGGAGGAGTATTGAAAGTGAGAGTGGCAGAAGTGAGTCATCGCTCTCCTGTGGAGGTGTGAGGCGGCGGGAAGTATCACGTGGATGAGTGAGGGTGCATCCTGAATCATGTGGGGTTGTGATGGAGGGGGAAGGTGGGGAGGAACCACTCCCCAGCACGTCTTATGCTTCCGAATATACCCAGACACGTGGGCGAGTGAGGGTGAGTGCAGAATCACGTGGTGTTGTCATGGAGGGGGAAGGTGGGGAGGAACCACTCCCCAGCACGTCTTATGCTCCCAAATATTCACAGACTTCATCCCCACAGCCCCCAAATGTTTCACAAGGTCGTAAGGGTAAAGGAAAGGGAAAGGGTAAAGGCCGAGGGAAGAGGAGTGCGAGTAGGGAAGCCATCCGCACTCCTCCCCAACCTCCCCCACCAGCATCTCCTCCCCACCCAGATGAAGGTGATGATGGGGACGATGGGGATGAAGGATTTGTGAGTTAGAGTTGGTAGGATGGGAGTGATTTTTCCCCCATCATTCACCCCTTCACTGAGCAAGGGCGTGCTGGCTGTACTGCTCCTGGTATTCACCCAAATTCCACCTGGCTAGATTTTTTCCACATTTTTTTCAGTGAGGCTTTTGTGGAGGAAATAGTGGACCAGACAAACCGTTTCGCTAGCAGCCAGCGACATGAGAGTGAAAGACTGGGCACAAGGAGCAGGCATTCTGTCAAATATGATTACCCAGTCTCCCTTTCAGAAATGTTTTTATTTTTTGCCCTGGTACTTTTGATGGGTATAGTACGAAAGAACAGAATTCCGGCATACTGGACAAGGGACCCTGTTATGCTCACACCAATATTTGGCCAAGTTATGAGCCGTAATGGCTTTCAGCAGATTCTAAGTCGCCTCCACTTTTATGATGCTGATGATCCTGCAAGTGCGAATGACACAGATAAGATGAGGTGAATTAGGTTGGTCTTTGATCATCCAAGGCAAACATTTCGTTCCTCATTTTATCCGTATAGAGACCTCGTCATAGACGAGTCTCGTGTTGTGGAGAAGCAATATTTCATTTCAGCAGTACATGCCCAGCAAAAGGCACCGTTTTGGGTTCAAGATCTTTGTTATGTGTGACTGTAGGACTGGTTATGTGCAAGACATAGTCTTGTACACCGGTGCACAGACAGATATAATAGAAGATCGGAGTATTGGACTGTCTGGAGCAGTGGTAAAGACAATGATGGAAGACTACCTTCATCGTGGTCACGTCCTTTACGTGGACAACTGGTACACTAGCCCTCTTCTCGCTCGTCATCCACACAGGCATGACACGGGAATCTGTGGTACCGTCAAGGTGAACCAGCATCACATGGTCAAGGTGGGGTGCAAACTTGACAGAAATGAGGTTGTCTTCTTCCAGGCCAACAATATACTTGCAACAGTGTGGAACCACAATCGAGAAGTCAGCCTCTTGTCCATGGTTCACCGCCCATTGATGCACCGTACAGAGTCCGTGGATTACCGGAGCGAGAACAGGCGCCACATATGGAAACCTGAGTGTGTCCTAGATTACAACATCAACATGCGCCTGGTGGATCAGTGAGACTCCATGATATCCACGGTCGAGTGTACCAGGACCACGATGAAGTGGTACAAAAAGCTCTTCTTTCACTTGCTAGATATAACTGCCCTGAATTGCCACCACCTGCATGCCATGACAACAGGAGTTCAGGAAACCTTTGAAGGGTTTGTGAGGGAGCTAACACGAGATATTTTTGACCGGTATGCGGTTGAAAGGCCACAACACCGCACACGCACTCCCCTACCGCCCAAACTCCCCTGAGAATATCCACCCACCATTTCCCAACTCCTATACCTTCCCAGCCAAATAGAACTAGGCCCCAACGCAGGTGTCACGTGTGTGATATTCCCGGGTGAGACCCACCACTCAGAGAAAAGACACCCGCTATGAGTGCATGGAGTGTGTCGTGGGTCTCTGCATTCATCCCTGTTTTAGTGAGTATCACACCTTGATGCACTTCTGATATGGTATGAATGCGATATGACGCTGATACTCAGAAATAAATGCAACAAACAGACGCTCAGTGTAATTATAAGGCCCGTAGATCTGTAAATAGTAGTATGTAAGTGGAAACGGGTGTAATATAAGTGGAAAATTATTAAGTAAGTGTATAAATATGATCTAAGTGGAAACATACCTAGCGAGGGTATTTTGATGCGATAATCTGATGCTCAGTGGAATAAATAAGGCCAGTAAATATGTAAATATTAGTATGAAAAATGCAGACGGGTGTAATATTTGTTGCAATATTTGTAAGTGCTGAAATTTTTTCTAAGTCAAAATATTCCTAGCAAGTGTATATAAGTGCGATTTTCTGATGCTCATTGGAATAAATAAGGACCGTATATATGTAAATAGGAATATACAAGTGGAAATGGGTGTACTATAAGTGGGAAAATTAGTATGTAAGTGTATGAGTATTATCTTAGTCGAAACATTCATTGCGAGGGTATTTTGGTGCGATATTCTGACGCTCAGTTGAATAAATAAGGCCCGTAAATATATATTGTGCAGTACTGGGTGTAAACGGGTGTAATGTAAGTGGGGAAGTATATTTGGAACTGAAGAAATAAAATAGAAGTTGAAACACAAGTGGTAGAGATTGTGCTTGCTACATGAATATGTGCTAGCATTTCGCTAAATGCCCTCGTAATGAATGTAAATACTTGAAAACATTTACAGTGGTGGAGAAAAGGTTCATTGTAAAGAAAACAATACTATGAAAGTGATAAAACAATATGGTATGTTGAAATATGAGTCATAGCGAGTGCGCTGAGTAAGCAGATGTGCGATATAGTTGTGCTACATGTCATCGTAATGAATGAAAACAACTGAAAACATTTACAAACAGTACAAAATGGTAAAATGGCATTGAAACAGTTGTATACAAGTAGAAAAAATGATATGTTGACGGAAACAAGAAACTTAGCACATAGCGTGTTACCACTCTGACCCAACTCGCTATGCTTGCGTGAAGGTACAATGCTTATTTTTCATATATATGTTAATGAAAACCATTATATTGTTATTCTTATTGTTTATTAGTTCAAATTCAATAAATGTAGAGGTGTTGTTTGTGGTTTCTCCCAAAATTACCTCCTATAGAAAACGTGAGCACCTCACACAGATAACTGGTGCGTGGGACCTCACCTGTTCCGACCACTTATGGACCACGGTAAGCCCTTTCTTGGTGATTTTCCTTTGTTTCTCAACAAAAGCGGAAGATTTAGCCAAAAAAAAAAAAAAAAAAAAGCTCGGGATTGGGGGGTGTCGGAGATGCGAAATAGCTCGGGACGTGACGGCTTGTGTACTGTACTGACAATAAATGGCAGTATGGATTCAGTATTTAACAACAATAAAACAACTGCTGTTAGGCGAGGTTTGTTGTTCCTGGCACCACTTGTCTTTTTAAAATCCATAAACATCATAACATCAGTGTATTGGCCATTTCGCTATGATAAATCCATCCTGCAGTGAATATAATCGTCTGGTGGTAGGAGGAACAGAGCAGCAAAAATGTAAAAATAGTAAAAGGTATAATGGAGAATGTGTATAATCCTTTAGTGCAGGGGAGTCTTTTGTAATGTTAGTGAAATGATCTAGTCATGATAAGAATAAAGTAGAAAATAAGGCCATCCCACTGAATTTCTGAACGCTGAATGGATTTTTTTTTAGCTGACATTTCAGTCCAATGACGTTCGTTTCGTATGTTTATCCATGGCCAAAATATTTCTTACGAATTAAAGGAGACTGCTTGTGGTGACGGAGTGAGTGCAAGGTATGTATATTTTCTGTACTGTAAAGTCTCTCCTGAGATGAGTATCATCTGGTGGTGGCGTATATGAAATTTAAAATGTATGACTGTCATTAACAGTCAGCCTAAGTGTGTTGGTAATTATTGAAAACTGTAAAGATAGGGGCTGACGCCATGATGGATATAGCTGTGGTGCTCATTTCCCTATCTTTAGCAGGTGATGAGTTAACCCACTACCTTGTGTCATCTGTTGTACCAGCTACTTCCCTTAGTTGTTACCAGAAATATTCATTTTACCTTCCGCTCCACAAATGGAAGATGGGCACTGGAGTCGAGTGGCGCCAGCTCTGTCCACCAGAAATCGACCCCTAACTTTACGAGACTACTAGTTAGTTTATACTAATATGAAGTGGTTATCTTAGTTATCTTGAGATTACCTTTAACATATGATAACCACAACACACACATACACACACACACACACACATATATATATTGTTACATAGCCTATGATTTCATCATCCTTTGTGTAATTCTAACGTTCAGTGTGCTGCCTGTTTGATCACGAGCGTGTTCTGCCTCAGTCCCCCCCTTCTACCGTAATAGTAGAGTAAGTCGTCCTTTCTGTTGTTCAGTGCGGGATTCTCAACTCTTTGTCCCCATGGCTTCATTTGCGCGTCCTTCTTACAAGTTGTATCAAGCTCTGCTGGCCCCTATATAATGAGCTCAGTCTCTACATCATTGCCACTTAGATCTACTCCTCATTTTGTTCACATCTCTGTCCTCCCCTGTACAGGTATTATTGTGAGTTCTCAGGAAGTCTCCAACCATCTAGCAGCTGTGTAATTTGAGTATAAGTGTTATTGCATTTTGTTCTTGTACTGTATAGCATAAGTTGTTAATTCGTAGGCCTAGTGATATTTTGTGATTCATTTGAGTGGATGTTAGCCATCATTAATAATATTTTGTATCTGTAATAATTTATCTTGCATTAACTGTGCATTACCCAGTGTGTTTTCATTTTATCACGGCTGACTTAGATAAATTTACTCTTGCTAATTTCGTGTTAATAGAGGCTATTGCAGTTAACCATATATTTAACCTGTTTTTTGCCATTACGTTATCCTTATGAGTCCTGAATGTTTTGTTGTTAGTTTGAGCATTAAACTTTAACTTGTAATTTTACCTAACTCTTTGTTTTGAACCTGGAACTTTACGGGACAGTATTGATATTTAGTATTCTCACTTAAAGTGTACATTATCTTTCTCTGTTCCGTAACATAAATTTGGCGACCTCTCATCAGGATATTCAGGATATTATCATAAGGATATTGTTTGATATTTTGTGACTGTGATTTATTCATGATGTCTACTATTCCTACACTTGATGAAGCCAAAGATTTTTTGTCAAATGTGCAAACAGTGTGTGATGTAGAAAACAGAACAAAGAATGAACTTAAGCTTGTTGCTCAACAATTGGGAATTGCAGTTCACTCTCATCATTCTAAAGATCAAATTGTTGGCATGATTAATAAAAGCTTGTTTAATGTAACTCCTCCAAATGAGCAAACGCAGATTGAATTAGCTAAGTTACAGCTAGCCCTGCAGGAGGCTCGTGTTAAGGAGGCTGAATTTCAAGCACGTGCTAAGGAGGCTGAGTCTCAGGCTAAGGAGGCGGAGTCTCAGGCTAAGCAGGCGGAGTCTCAGGCTCGTATTCAGGAGGCTGAATTTCAGGCAAATGATAAGGAGGCGGAGTCTCAGGCTCGTATTCAGGAGGCTGAATTTCAGGCAAATGCTCGTATTCAAGAGGCACAGGTACAGGCTCAGGCACAAATTGAACTTGCTAGGATTCAGGCAGACCATGAGTATCGCATGAAACAAGGTGGAACTGGATCATCTAGCTCTGATGATTTTGATGTGGCTAAAAATGTTAAACTTGTCCCTCCTTTTAATGAATCTGATTTAACAAAGTATTTTCAGTTGTTTGAGAGGGTAGCTACAGGTTTTAATTGGCCAAAAAATTATTGGCCAGTACTCCTTCAAGCTGTTTTCAATGGTAAAGCTCAAGTAACATATGCATCTTTGCCTCAGGATGAATGTGATAATTATGATCTAGTTAAGAGCTTGATTCTTAAGGCCTATGAGCTTGTTCCTGAAGCTTATAGAGTAAAATTTAGGACAACTTACAAGCAAGATAAGCAATCCCATGTTGAGTATGCAAAAATCAAAGAAGATCTGTTAGAGCAGTGGTTAAATTCTAAGAATGTGGATTCTGATTTTGGTAAATTTAAGCAGATGATTTTGCTGGAGGACTTCAAAAGGTGTATTTATAAAGATGTAAGCCTATATATTGATGAGAGAAGAACAGATATTTTGTCTGATGCTGCAGTTTTAGCTGATGAATATGTTCTCACTCACAAGAGATATTCTAGAGAAAAAGGGAAAGCTAAGAGTAAGTACGTTACCTCTACTCAGAGTACAGGTTACAGGAAAGAGAATAAAGATGATGTTTCTCAGGAAGTAAATACCAGCTTCACCTCTAGATTTCAGAAAAGTAAATGTACTTATTGTAGTAAGCTTGGTCATACTACGGAGAAATGTTTCAGGAGACAGCGTGATGTGAACAAAAACGAGTCTTTAAATATTCAGTCAATTGGTCTAGTGTCCACCCTTAAGAGTTCTCATAATTCTTTAACTGAGTTAACTGAACCTGCTTTGAGGGGTAACTTAAATTCTCATAATGGAGCTCCTCTTTTCAGCAGTAACGTGGGTGACACTCTCAAGAGTTCATGTGCTAATTTCCTGTCTGATGGTTTTGTCAGTCCTCTGGACAGTAATGACAGGAAATCAGTTAAAATATATCGTGATACAGGTGCTTGCCAATCCCTTATGCTGACCAGTGTTCTAGGCTCTAATGTTAATTCCTCTGATGAAACTGTAATCTTACAAGGTGTAGGGAATAATTACTTCTCTGTCCCTCTGTGCAGAGTGAATTTAGAGTCTGGTTTTGTTAATGGTTCCGTTATGGTTGGGTTGGTTGAGACACTCCCAACGTCAGGTGTAACTTTCATACTTGGAAATGATATTGGTGGAAGTCAAGTGTGTCCAGCTCCTCAGTTGTCTAGTGAGCCAGTGGCTGCGTCCCAGGATTGTGATGTCCCTGATGTGTTCCCTGCATGTGCTGTCACTAGGGCTAAGTCTAAAGTTACTGGTGATTTAGAGGATAATGATGATGATGATGTTATCCTAGCCGACACTTTTCTTGCTAATTTGGACCACTCACCAGATGAGGCAGTACCCCGTAGTGTTGATAATTTGTCTCGTCAAGAGTTGGTTGAGTTGCAGGTTGCTGACCCTGAGTTGAAAGGTCTAGCTAACTCTGCTTACAGTGAAGAAGAGTCAGCCGGTGCTTCTACTTGTTATTATGTAAAGTCAGGAGTACTTATGAGGAAGTGGAGACCACCAACAGCATCAGCCGACTGTGAATGGGAGGTTGTACATCAAGTTGTCATCCCTCGTGTTTGTAGGCAGGATATCATTAGAGTGGCTCATGATTCCAGTTTGGCAGGACACCTTGGAGTGAGGAAGACTGTGGCACGCATTTTGAAACACTTCTACTGGCCAGGTATCTTCAGGGATGTTTCCTGGTATTGTAAGTCTTGTCACACCTGTCAAGTTGTGGGGAAGTGTAATCAGACCGAAAGGGTTGCACCTCTAGTTCCCATTCCTCCTTTTAAGGCGCCTTTCACCCGTGTGTTGGTGGATATTGTGGGCCCTCTTCCTAAGACTTCTTCAGGATTTTCTTATGTGTTGACCCTGATTGATATGGCTACTCGTTATCCTGAAGCCATTCCACTTAGAAATATCTCAGCAAAGAACGTGGTTAAGGAAATGCTAGGGTTCTTCACAAAGTTTGGTCTGCCCAAGGAGGTACACTCAGACCGGGGAAGTAATTTCATGTCAAATGTTTTCAAGCAGTCTCTGAAAGAGTTGGGCATCACCCAGATCACGTCTTCAGCTTACCATCCCCAGACCCAAGGAGCGTTGGAGAGATATCATCAAACACTCAAATCGATGCTCAAGAAATACTGTTTGGAACATCAGAAAGACTGGGATAAAGGTCTTCCATTCGTTGTGTTTGCTGCAAGAGAATCTCCAAATGAATCACTGGGCTTCTCACCTTTTGAACTACTGTTTGGCCATGAAGTAAGAGGACCCTTTAAGTTACTCAAGGAATGCTGGCTGTCGGAGGAAGATGACGTCAACCTGCTGGAGTATGTGATGAAGTTCAAAGAACGGCTGTCCACTGCTTTACAGCTGGCGAGAGAGAATTTAGGAGCTGCTCAGGAGAAAATGGAGACTTGGTATGATAAGAAGTCCAGGTTACGCCACTTTCAGCCAGGAGATCAGGTTTTGATTCTGCTACTGGTTCATGGGCAACCTCTTCAAGCCAAGTTTAGTGGTCCTTATTTCGTGGAGAAGAAACTCAGTGACTTCAACTATGTCATCGCCACACCAGATCGTAGAAAGAACAGGCAACTATGTCACATCAACATGCTAAAGTTATATCACAGGCGGGACGAAAATAATCCAGTCTGCACTGTAGCTGTTCCACCCGAGTCTGCAAGTGAAGCTCTCCCATGCAGTATGAACCTGAGTGATAGTTTGGGGAAGAATCCTGATATCATGAATGATTTCCAGACTAAGCTTTCTCACCTACCTCCTGAGGAAAGGCAGGAGTTTTCGGCATTACTGCAGGAGTACCCGCAAGTGTTCCGTGCCACTCCAGGAAGAACTACTGTGTTGATGCATGATGTCGATGTTGGAGACGCAAAGCCAATTAAACTGCCTCCTTACCGTGTGAACCCAGTGAAAGTTCCTCTCATCCAGAAGGAGCTTGGCTACCTGTTGGACCACAAGATGATTGAGCCCTGTCAGAGCGAGTGGAGTTCTCCTGTCACTCTAGTCCCTAAGCCAGGAGGGTCACAGCGGCTTTGCATTGACTACAGACGTGTTAATCAGATAACCAAAACAGACACTTACCCTCTCCCTCGTGTGGAAGATTGCATAGACAAGATCGGAAAGGCTAGGTACATAAGTAAGTTTGATTTATTAAAGGGATACTGGCAAGTACCTATGACTGAACGTGCTAGGGAGATCTCATGTTTTGTAACACTAGGAAAGACTTTTGCATGTTCCGTAATGCCATATGGTATGAAGAATGCACCAGCCACTTTTCAGAAGCTCATGAATGTTGTAACAGAGTGTTTGGCAGGGTGTGTTGTTTATATTGATGATGTATTAATCTTCAGTGACAACTGGAAAGATCACCTATGCCATGTCAGTAAATTTCTTGACCGTTTAGTTCAGGCTAATCTTGTAGCTAATTTATCAAAGTGTGAGTTTGGTCAAGCTAAAGTTCAGTACCTTGGGTATTTAATTGGTGATGGACATGTTGTACCACCAGGAGCTAAGGTTCAGGTTATAAGTGATCTTCCCAGACCTAAAAGTAGGAAAGAGCTACAGAGATTTTTGGGAATGGTAGGTTATTACAGGAGATTTGTTCTTAACTTTTCTATTCTTGTATCACCACTTACAGACCTACTGAAAAAGGGAGTTGAATTTGTATGGACCGATAACTGTGAATCCTCTTTCAACAAACTTAAAGCTATCCTATTAAGTCAGCCAGTGCTCGCTTCTCCAAATTTTGCTAAGCCTTTTAAGATGGCTGTTGATGCAAGTGATACAGGAGCTGGGGCTGTTTTGCTGCAAGAGGATGATCAGGGTATTGAACACCCTGTATCTTATTACAGTAAGAAGTTCACTCCACCTCAAAAGAACTACTCAACTATTGAGAAAGAGCTTTTGGCCTTGATTTTGGGTTTACAGCATTTTTCATTTTATTTGTGTTCTGGTTTTGACCCCATAGTCAATTATACTGATCATAACCCACTGAAATTCCTTAGTAAGTGTAAAGATAAAAATCAGAGATTGACAAGATGGAGTCTACTTCTTCAGGAGTTTTCATTAGACATACAACATGTCAAGGGGAAAGAAAATGTTATTGCAGATTGCTTATCTAGACTTTAGACAGATTGTTTTAGAGTAATAAGAAATTTCCTTTGTAAATTTCTTTTTCTTTGTGGGGAGGTGTTACATAGCCTATGATTTCATCATCCTTTGTGTAATTCTAACGTACAGTGTGCTGCCTGTTTGATCACGAGAGTGTTCTGCCTCAGTCCCCTCCTTCTACCGTTATAGTAGAGTAAGTCGTCCTTTCAGTTGTTCAGTGCGGGATTCTCAACTCTTTGTCCCCATGGCTTCATTTGTGCGTCCTTCTTACAAGTTGTATCAAGCTCTGCTGGCCCCTATATAATGAGCTCAGTCTCTGCATCATTGCCACTTAGATCTACTCCTCATTTTGTTCACATCTCTGTCCTCCAATGTACAGGTATTATTGTGAGTTCTCAGGAAGTCTCCAACCATCTAGCAGCTGTGTAATTTGAGTATAAGTGTTATTGCATTTTGTTCTTGTACTGTATAGCATAAGTTATTAATTCGTAGGCCTAGTGATATTTTGTGATTCATTTGAGTGGATGTTAGCCATCATTAATAATATTTTGTATCTGTAATAATTTATCTTGCATTAACTGTGCATTACCCAGTGTGTTTTCATTTTATCACGGCTGACTTAGATAAATTTACTCTTGCTAATTTCGTGTTAATAGAGGTTATTGCAGTTAACCATATATTTAACCTGTTTTTTGCCATTACGTTATCCTTGTGAGTCCTGAATGTTTTGTTGTTAGTTTGAGCATTAAACTTTAACTTGTAATTTTACCTAACTCTTTGTTTTGAACCTGGAACTTTACGGGACAGTAGTGATTTTTAGTATTCTCACTTAAAGTGTACATTATCTCTCTCTGTTCCGTAACAATATATATATATATATATATATATATATATATATATATATATATATATATATATATATATATATACACACACACACAGACATTTATATATATATATATATATATATATATATATATTGTTACATAGCCTATGATTTCAGCATCCTTTGTGTAATTTTAACGTACAGTATGCTGCATGTTTGATCACGAGCGTGTTCTGCCTCAGTCCCCCTTCTACCGTTATAGTAGAGTAAATCGTCCTTTCTGTTGTTCAAAGCAGGATTGTCAACTCTTTGTCCCCATGGTTTCATTTGCGCGTCCTTCTTACAAGTTGTATCAAGATCTGCCGGCCCCTATATAATGAGCTCAGTCTCTGCATCATTGCCACTTAGATCTACTCCTCATTTTGCTCACATCTCTGTCCTCTCCTGTACAGTTATTATTATTGTGAGTGCTCAGGAAGTCTCCAACCATCTAGCAGCTGTGTGTAATTTGAGTATAACTGTTATTACATTTTGTTCTTGTACTGTATAGCATAAGGTGTTATTTTGTAGGCCTAGTAAGGTTTTTGTAATTTATGTAAGGTTCTTATTGTCACCCATCATTAACAATATTTTGTATCTGTAATAATAGATCCGGCATTCACTGAGTATTATCTGGTATCTCATTTTAACAGGGCTGACTTAGATAAATTTACTCATGCTAATTTAGTGTTAATAGAGGCTATTGCAGTTAACCATATATTTAACCTGTTTTTTGCCATTACATTATCCTTATGAGTCCTGAATGTTTTGTTGTTAGTTTGAGCATTAAACTTTAACTTGTAATTTTATCTAACTCTTTTATTTTGAACCTGGACCTTTACGGGACAGTACTGATTATTAGTATTCTCACTTAAAGTGTACATTATCTTTCTCTGTTCCGTAACATAAATTTGGCGACCTCATATCAGGATATTCAGGATATTATCATAAGGATATTGCTTGATATTTTGTGACTGTGATTTATTCATGATGTCTACTATTACTACACTTGATGAAGCCAAAGATTTTTTGTCAAATGTGCAAACAGTGTGTGATGTTGAAAACAGAACAAAGAATGAACTTAAGCTTGCTGCTCAACAATTGGGAATTGCAGTTCACTCTCATCATTCTAAAGATCAAATTGTTGGCATGATTAATAAAAGCTTGTTTAATGTAACTCCTCCAAATGAGCAAACGCAGATTGAATTAGCTAAGTTACAGATAGCCCTGCAGGAGGCTCGTGTTAAGGAGGCTGAATTTCAAGCACGTGCTAAAGAGGCTGAGTCTCAGGCTAAGGAGGCGGAGTCTCAGGCTAAGGAGGCGGAGTCTCAGGCTCGTATTCAGGAGGCTGAATTTCAGGCAAATGCTTGTATTCAAGAGGCACAGGTACAGGCTCAGGCACAAATTGAACTTGCCAGGATTCAGGCAGACAATGAGTATCGCATGAAACAAGGTGGAACTGGATCATCTAGCTCTGATGATTTTGATGTGGCTAAAAATGTTAAACTTGTCCCTCCTTTTAATGAATCTGATTTAACAAAGTATTTTCAGTTGTTTGAGAGGGTACCTACAGGTTTTAATTGGCCAAAAAAGTATTGGCCAATACTCCTTCAGGCTGTTCTCACCGGTAAAGCTCAAGTAACTTATGCATCTTTGCCTCAGGATCAATGTAATAATTATGTAGTTAAGAGCTTGATTCTTAAGGCCTATGAGCTTGTTCCTGAAGCCTATAGAGTAAAATTTAGGACAACTTATAAGGAAGATAAGCAATCCCACGTTGAGTATGCAAAAATCAAATAAGATTTGTTAGAGCAGTGGTTAAATTCTAAGAATGTGGATTCTGATTTTGGTAAATTTAAGCAGATGATTTTGCTGCAGGACTTCAAGAGGTGTATTTATAAAGATGTAAGCCTATATCTTGATGAGAAAAGAATAGATAATTTGTCTGATGCTGCAGTTTTAGCTGATGAATATGTTCTCACTCACAAGAGATATTCTAAAGAAAAAGGGAAACCTGAGAGTAAGTACGTTGCCTCTACTCAGAGTACAGGTAACAGGAAAGAGAATAAAGATGATGTTCCTCAGGAAGTAAATACCAGCTTCACCTCTAGATTTCAGAAAATTAAATGTACATATTGTAGTAAGCTTGGTCATACAACGGAGAGATGTTTCAGGAGACAGCGTGATGTGAACAAAAAGGAGTCTTTAAATATTCAGTCAGTTGGTCTAGTGTCCACTCTTGAGAGTTCCCAGAATTCTTTAACTGAGTTAACTGAACCTGCTTTGAGGGGTAACTTAAATTCTCATGATGGAGCTCCTCTTTTGAGCAGTAACGTGGGTGACACTCTCAAGAGTTCATGTGCTAATTTCTTTTCTGATGGTTTTGTCAGTCCTCTGGACAGTAATGACAGGAAATCAGTTAAAATATATCGTGATACAGGTGCTTGCCAATCCCTTATGCTGACCAGTGTTCTAGGCTCTAATGTTAATTCCTCTGATGAAACTGTAATCTTACAAGGTGTAGGGAATAATTACTTCTCTGTCCCTCTGTGCAGAGTGAATTTAGAGTCTGGTTTTGTTAATGGTTCCGTTATGGTTGGGTTGGTTGAGACACTCCCAATGTCAGGTGTAACTTTCTTACTTGGAAATGATATTGGTGGAAGTCAAGTGTGTCCAGCTCCTCAGTTGTCTAGTGAGCCAGTGGCTGCGACCCAGGATTGTGATGTCCCTGATGTGTTCCCTGCATGTGCTGTCACTAGGGCTAAGTCTAAAGTTACTGGTGATTTAGAGGATAATGATGATGATGATGTTATCCTAGCTGACACTTTTCTTGCTAATTTGGACCACTCACCAGATGAGGCAGTACCCCGTAGTGTTGATAATTTGTCTCGTCAAGAGTTGGTTGAGTTGCAGGTCGCTGACCCTGAGTTGAAAGGTCTAGCTAACTCTGCTTACAGTGAAGAAGAGTCAGCCGGTGCTTCTACTTGTTATTATGTAAAGTCAGGAGTACTTATGAGGAAGTGGAGACCCCCAACAGCATCAGCCGACTGTGAATGGGAGGTTGTACATCAAGTTGTCATCCCCCGTGTTTGTAGGCAGGATATCATTAGAGTGGCTCATGATTCCAGTTTGGCAGGACACCTTGGAGTGAGGAAGACTGTGGCACGCATTTTGAAACACTTCTACTGGCCAGGTATCTTCAGGGATGTTTCCTGGTATTGTAAGTCTTGTCACACCTGTCAAGTTGTGGGGAAGTGTAATCAGACCGAAAAGGTTGCACCTCTAGTTCCCATTCCTCCTTTTGAGGCGCCATTCACCCGTGTGTTGGGGGATATTGTGGGCCCTCTTCCTAAGACTTCTTCAGGATTTTCTTATGTGTTGACCCTGATTGATATGGCTACTCGTTACCCTGAAGCCATTCCACTTAGAAATATCTCAGCAAAGAACGTGGTTAAGGAAATGCTAGGGTTCTTCACAAAGTTTGGTCTGCCCAGGGAGGTACAGTCAGACCGGGAAGTAATTTCATGTCTAATGTTTTCAAGCAGTGTTGTAAAGAGTTGGGCATCACCCAGATCACGTCTTCAGCTTACCATCCCCAGACCCAAGGAGCGTTGGAGAGATATCATCAAACACTCAAATCGATGCTCAAGAAATACTGTTTGGAACATCAGAAAGACTGGGATAAAGGTCTTCCATTCGTCGTATTTGCCGCAAGAGAATCTCCAAATGAATCACTGGGCTTCTCACCTTTTGAACTACTGTTTGGCCATGAAGTAAGAGGACCCCTTAAGCTACTCAAGGAATGCTGGCTGTCGGAGGAAGATGACGTCAACCTGCTGGAGTATGTGATGAAGTTCAAAGAACGGCTGTCCACTGCTTTACAGCTGGCGAGAGAGAATTTAGGAGCTGCTCAGGAGAAGATGAAGACTTGGTATGATAAGAAGTCCAGGTTACGCCACTTTCAGCCCGGAGATCAGGTTTTGATTCTGCTACCGGTTCATGGGCAACCTCTTCAAGCCAAGTTTAGTGGTCCTTATTTCGTGGAGAAGAAACTCAGTGATGTCAACTATGTCATCACCACACCAGATCGTAGAAAGAACAAGCAACTTTGTCACATCAACATGCTAAAGTTATATCACAGGCGGGACGAAAATAACCCAGTCTGCACTGTAGCTGTTCCACCCGAGTCTGCAAGTGAAGTTCTCCCATGCAGCATGAGCCTGAGTGATAGTTTGGGGAAGAATCCTGATATCATGAATGATCTCCAGACTAAGCTTTCTCATCTACCTCCCGAGGAAAGGCAGGAGTTTTCGGCATTACTGCAGGAGTACCCGCAAGTGTTCTGTGCTACTCCTGGAAGAACTACTGTGTTGATGCATGATGTCGATGTTGGAGACGCAAAGCCAATTAAACTGCCTCCTTACCGTGTGAACCCAGTGAAAGTTCCTCTCATCCAGAAGGAGCTTGGCTACCTGTTGGACCACAAGATGATTGAGCCCTGTCAGAGCGAGTGGAGTTCTCCTGTCACTCTAGTCCCTAAGCCAGGTGAGTCACAGCGGCTTTGCATCGACTACAGACGTGTTAATCAGATAACCAAAACAGACACCTACCCTCTCCCTCGTGTGGAAGATTGCATAGACAAGATCGGAAAGGCTAGGTACATAAGTAAGTTTGATTTGTTAAAGGGTTACTGGCAAGTACCTATGACTGAACGTGCTAGGGAGATCTCATGTTTTGTAACACTAGGAAAGACTTTTGCATGTTCCGTAATGCCATATGGTATGAAGAATGCACCAGCCACATTTCAGAAGCTCATGAATGTTGTAACAGGGTGTGTTGTTTATATTGATGATGTATTAATCTTCAGTGACAACTGGAAAGATCACCTATGCCATGTCAGTAAATTTCTTGAGCGTTTGGTTCAGGCTAATCTTGTAGCTAATTTATCAAAGTGAGAGTTTGGTCAAGCTAAAGTTCAGTACCTTGGATATGTAATTGGTGATGGACATGTTGCACCACCAGGAGCTAAGGTTCAGGTTATAAGTGATCTTCCCAGACCTAAAAGTAGGAAAGAGCTACAAAGATTTTTGGGAATAGTAGGTTATTACCGGAGATTTGTTCTTAACTTTTCTATTCTTGTATCACCACTTACTGACCTACTGAAAAAGGAAGTTAAATTTGTCTGGACCGATAACTGTGAATCCTCTTTCACCAAACGTAAAGCTATCCTATTAAGTCAGCCAGTGCTCGCTACTCCAAATTTTGCTAAGCCTTTTAAGATGGCTGTTGATGCAAGTGATACAGGAGCTGGGGCTGTTTTGCTGCAAGAGGATGATCAGGGTATTGAACATCCTGTATCTTATTACAGTAAGAAGTTCACTCCACCTCAAAAGAACTACTCAACTATTGAGAAAGAGCTTTTGTCCTTGATTTTGGGTTTACAGCATTTTTCATTTTATTTGTGTTCTGGTTTTGACCCCATAGTCATGTACCGATCATAACCCACTGAAATTCCTTAGTAAGTTTAAAGATAAAAATCAGAGATTGACAAGATGGAGTCTACTTCTTCAGGAGTATTCATTAGACATACAACATGTCAAGGGGAAAGAAAATGTTATTGCAGATTGCTTATCTAGACTTCAGACAGATTTTTTAGAGTAATAAGAAATTTCCTTTGTAAATTTCTTTTTCTTTGTGGGGAGGTGTTACATAGCCTATGATTTCATCATCCTTTGTGTAATTTTAACGTACAGTATGCTGCATGTTTGATCACGAGCGTGTTCTGCCTCAGTCCCCCTTCTACCGTTATAGTAGAGTAAGTCGTCCTTTCTGTTGTTCAGAGCAGGATTGTCAACTCTTTGTCCCCATGGCTTCATTTGCGCGTCCTTCTTACAAGTTGTATCAAGCTCTGCCGGCCCCTATATAATGAGCTCAGTCTCTGCATCATTGCCACTTAGATCTACTCCTCATTTTGCTCACATCTCTGTCCTCTCCTGTACAGTTATTATTATTGTGAGTGCTCAGGAAGTCTCCAACCATGTAGCAGCTGTGTGTAACTTGAGTATAACTGTTATTACATTTTGATCTTGTACTGTATAGCATAAGGTGTTAATTTGTAGGCCTAGTAAGGTTTTTGTAATTTATGTAAGGTTCTTATTGTCAGCCATCATTAATAATATTTTGTATCTGTTATAATAGATCTGGCATTCACTGAGTATTATCTGGTATCTCATTTTAACAGGGCTGACTTAGATAAATTTACTCATGCTAATTTAGTGTTAATAGAGGCTATTGCAGTTAACCATATATTTAACCTGTTTTTTGCCATTACATTATCCTTATGAGTCCTGAATGTTTTGTTGTTAGTTTGAGCATTAAACTTTAACTTGTAATTTTATCTAACTCTTTTATTTTGAACCTGGACCTTTACGGGACAGTACTGATTATTAGTATTCTCACTTAAAGTGTACATTATCTTTCTCTGTTCCGTAACATAAATTTGGCGACCTCATATCAGGATATTCAGGATATTATCATAAGGATATTGCTTGAAATTTTGTGACTGTGATTTATTCATGATGTCTACTATTACTACACTTGATGAAGCCAAAGATTTTTTGTCAAATGTGCAAACAGTGTGTGATGTAGAAAACAGAACAAAGAATGAACTTAAGCTTGCTGCTCAACAATTGGGAATTGCAGTTCACTCTCATCATTCTAAAGATCAAATTGTTGGCATGATTAATAAAAGCTTGTTTAATGTAACTCCTCCAAATGAGCAAACGCAGATTGAATTAGCTAAGTTACAGATAGCCCTGCAGGAGGCTCGTGTTAAGGAGGCTGAATTTCAAGCATGTGCTAAAGAGGCTGAGTCTCAGGCTAAGGAGGCGGAGTCTCAGGCTAAGGAGGCGGAGTCTCAGGCTCGTATTCAGGAGGCTGAATTTCAGGCAAATGCTTGTATTCAAGAGGCACAGGTACAGGCTCAGGCACAAATTGAACTTGCCAGGATTCAGGCAGACAATGAGTATCGCATGAAACAAGGTGGAACTGGATCATCTAGCTCTGATGATTTTGATGTGGCTAAAAATGTTAAACTTGTCCCTCCTTTTAATGAATCTGATTTAACAAAGTATTTTCAGTTGTTTGAGAGGGTACCTACAGGTTTTAACCCCTTAACCGCGGGTGTCATTCCAGAATGACGGCGACAAAACTGGACCAAACCGCGGGTGGCATTCTGGAATGATCGTGAATATTTTGAACACCGCGCGTTTTCCCGGCGCGCAAATATTCTCACGCAAGAGTAGCTGTCGAGTTCTTTCACGCCAGCCATCCCACACCTCCCTCCTCCAACCCCGAGGGGACCCCCCCCACCCCTGCCCTGACCCGCGTCAGTCAGTATCTGTCCAGCTCTGCGTGATAATGGCGCTCCGTCCCGACTCATCGTCGCTCGCTTCCTCCTCTACAATGTTTAGTGCTAGTGTTCCCTCTACCTCTACACCGGTAAAGGAACTGCCGACGGCGAGGCAGAAGGGGTTGAGCACTCCTGAAATTAGAACTGAGCTGGACAAAACAGTAAGTACTACTCTTGATTGTGGCAGTGAAAGTGACACACTCACAGCAAGCAGTGATGATTTGGCAGTAATTGGTGGTGAACCATTTTCCATTGATAGTGACAGTGATGAAAGTGATCGTGTTGATTCCCCCCACCACCCCCAACTTACTCTGGGAAAGGAAAGGCTCCTATGGGCAAATCTGGTATTGCACGTGGGAAGGGAGTGAAGCGCAGGCTCACGTCTCCCACACCAGGCCCTAGTACGCATTTCCCATCAATTTCCCGTTCCCCTAGCCCAATTGCCCTCACATCATCATCATCATCATCTGTCGTGCCCTCTCCTCAGTCTACATCATCTGAGGAGTACGAATTACCAAAGCCTGCAAAGCGAGGGAAGGCAGGCCGTGCAGGCCGTGCAGGCAGGCCTAGAACAAAGGGGATGCGTGGCAGTTGGAGGGCAAAGCTGGGCGATAAGCGAGGTGATAAGCGAGGTGATAAGCGGGGTAGAAAGGGTCAAGTTTCACCACGCACCAGGTCAGAAACCCCCCCGCCTGCCCCCCGCTCAGTTCCCTCACCCGCGCCACCCCCCCACTCACCGCCCCCGCACTCACCCCCTCCCCGTTGCCTCCTGCCTCACCCACCTCCCGCTTGCCTCCTGCCTCACCTCCTGCCTCACCCATTGCCTCTACATCAGCTCCTTCTCACGGGGAAACGAGTGAAATGCAACATGCCCCTGCCACTGAACCACGCACAGGGCAAGTTGATGCATTTGTTTGGACTGACGGTGGAGATTTCCAGCCACACAATCCACCGTTTGATATGACAAATGCTGGAATACAGCCTGCCTTCCCATGCAACGCAGGTGATGAGTTTGTTGATTACTTCCTGGCCTTCCTTGATGATGAAATTGTGCAGCATGTCAGCGATGAGACCAATAGGTATGCAACTCAGTGTGCAGCACAAGGGCTGGGACCTATTGGCTCGCCAAAGCAAGTGTCGTGGTTGCCTGTCGGGATCAGAGAGCTGTATGTTTTTTTTGCACTCATGTTTTTGATGGCCCATATAAAGAGACATGAGTTGGAGGAGTACTGGCTCGTGGATGACATAACTACTATCCCCATATTCGGGAAGTATATGTCACGGGATCGGTTCCGACAGCTGCTTGGATACCTGCACTTCGCTGATAATGACAACCCGTCCCAAACTGACCCTTTGTGGAAAGTGAGGGATTTCCTCAACAAGATTAGGGATCGATTTATGCGATTTTTCAGGCCTATGCAGAAAGTCGTCATAGACGAGTCCCTGGTATTGTTCAGAGGACGTCTCAAATTCAGGCAGTACATCCCCAGCAAACGCCACCGCTTTGGGATAAAGTTCTTTGTGCTGTGTGACTGTGAGACGGGGTATATAATGGATTTTGTCATTTACTCGGCTAGCACAATGGATGTGAACAGGAAAGACCCCCTTGGCTTCTCTGGCTCCGTTGTAAAAGTGCTGATGGAGAGGTATTTTGGTGGTAATCATGTGCTGTACACAGACAATTATTACACAGCACCGAAACTCTCCAAATACCTTGCTGAACACGGCATTGGCACTGTTGGCACTGTACGGAGCTATAGGAAAGAGTGGCCTAGTTTCCCCGAAGCATCATCATCATCCAGGGGAGATGTTCACCTGAAGAAGTCAGAAAAGCTTCTTGCGATCAGGTGGCATGACAAGAAGGTTGTCAATATGATCAGCACCATCCACAAGGGGGAAATGAAGAGAACTGGGAAGGTCAGCTACAGGACGGGAGAGCCAATCATGAAGCCTGATGCCGTCATTGATTATAATGTAAATATGAGACTCGTTGATAAGTCTGATATGATGATTGGCGAAATAGACTGTCTCAGGAGAAACACCCGATGGTACAGGAAGGCTTGCCTGCACATGCTCGATATGTGCATGCTCAATGCCTTCATTCTTTACAAGACACAAGTCGGGGGCATAAGGCAACCATCACTGAGACAGTTTTCCAAGACTGTCGTTCAGCAGCTACTTGAACGATTTGGTCAGGTGACGGCATTGATCCCGAGGCGACACTCTGACACACAACCTGACCGTCTTGAGTGCCGCAATTACATGAGCCGGCACCAGCTTGTGAAATTGCCTCCTAAAGCAGGCGGCAGGTTGTCACAGGGCCGCTGCAGAGTATGTTCAACCACCACACGAAGGCCTACGACGAGAAAAATGAGCACACACCAGTGCCTTGAATGCCAAGTCGCTCTATGTGTAACTCCGTGCTTTGCCGAGTACCACTCTCTGAGTAAATACTGAAAGTGACAGTGATATATAGTGATGCGACAGTGACGTGCTTTGCCAATAATTGTATAATGGATAATGTAGTAATAAGGGATATTTTGCCTAGAAAATAAAGGAAATATTGGCCAGTATAATAAGTGATATTGTAATAAGAGAATCTGCGGCACTTGTGGAATTCTGCGGCACTTATGTAATTCTGTGATGCGCCAGTGACGCAATATAGTAATAAGTGCATTGTAAATATAATGTACATTGCCCATATTATATGTAAAATAATATTAGAAGTTAGAAATAATGAAAAGATCGCAGGAAACGTCAGTGAGCGGGTGCCGCCGCAGTGAAGTGAGGCGCAGCCGCAGTGAAGAGCGGGCGCAGCCGCAGGGAAGTGCCTTTTACCTACCTCAGTGAACACAGAGTGGGTGTTTATCGTATGTACAGTGTTCATATATGTTTATATTACTATTATGAGAGAGTGGTTGGCATTTGGTACTGGTGTGTGGGGCGTAAAATAGTTATTTCACACCCCTCACTTCTAACGGCTCTCCCCGTCCTGTGAAAGTCAACGAAGTCATGAAACCTACATCAATGGAAAGCTGAAGGTTTGTACTTTCTAATGGTACCTTATTTTTTTCTCTAGCTTTATTCTGTGCAGAGTTATTAAGGTTTAAAGGTTTGTTTACATTTGGCTGAAACCCCCGCGGGAGAGGACAGTCAGACCAAAACAATACCCGCGGTTAAGGGGTTAATTGGCCAAAAAAGTATTGGCCAATACTCCTTCAAGCTGTTCTCACCGGTAAAGCTCAAGTAACTTATGCATCTTTGCCTCAGGATCAATGTAATAATTATGATGTAGTTAAGAGCTTGATTCTTAAGGCCTATGAGCTTGTTCCTGAAGCCTATAGAGTAAAATTTAGGACAACTTATAAGGAAGATAAGCAATCCCACGTTGAGTATGCAAAAATCAAAGAAGATTTGTTAGAGCAGTGGTTAAATTCTAAGAATGTGGATTCTGATTTTGGTAAATTTAAGCAGATGATTTTGCTGCAGGACTTCAAGAGGTGTATTTATAAAGATGTAAGCCTATATCTTGATGAGAAAAGAATAGATAATTTGTCTGATGCTGCAGTTTTAGCTGATGAATATGTTCTCACTCACAAGAGATATTCTAAAGAAAAAGGGAAACCTGAGAGTAAGTACGTTGCCTCTACTCAGAGTACAGGTAACAGGAAAGAGAATAAAGATGATGTTCCTCAGGAAGTAAATACCAGCTTCACCTCTAGATTTCAGAAAAGTAAATGTACATATTGTAGTAAGCTTGGTCATACTACGGAGAGATGTTTCAGGAGACAGCGTGATGTGAACAAAAAGGAGTCTTTAAATATTCAGTCAGTTGGTCTAGTGTCCACTCTTGAGAGTTCCCAGAATTCTTTAACTGAGTTAACTGAACCTGCTTTGAGGGGTAACTTAAATTCTCATGATGGAGCTCCTCTTTTGAGCAGTAACGTGGGTGACACTCTCAAGAGTTCATTTGCTAATTTCTTGTCTGATAGTTTTGTCAGTCCTCTGGACAGTAATGACAGGAAATCAGTTAAAATATATCGTGATACAGGTGCTTGCCAATCCCTTATGCTGACCAGTGTTCTAGGCTCTAATGTTAATTCCTCTGATGAAACTGTAATCTTACAAGGTGTAGGGAATAATTACTTCTCTGTCCCTCTGTGCAGAGTGAATTTAGAGTCTGGTTTTGTTAATGGTTCCGTTATTGTTGGGTTGGTTGAGACACTCCCAGTGTCAGGTGTAACTTTCTTACTTGGAAATGATATTGGTGGAAGTCAAGTGTGTCCAGCTCCTTAGTTGTCTAGTGAGCCAGTGGCTGCGACCCAGGATTGTGATGTCCCTGATGTGTTCCCTGCATGTGCTGTCACTAGGGCTAAGTCTAAAGTTACTGGTGATTTAGAGGATAATGATGATGATGATGTTATCCTAGCTGACACTTTTCTTGCTAATTTGGACCACTCACCAGATGAGGCAGTACCGCATAGTGTTGATAATTTGTCTCGTCAAGAGTTGGTTGAGTTGCAGGTCGCTGACCCTGAGTTGAAAGGTCTAGCTAACTCTGCTTACAGTGAAGAAGAGTCAGCCGGTGCTTCTACTTGTTATTATGTAAAGTCAGGAGTACTTATAAGGAAGTGGAGACCCCCAACAGCATCAGCCGACTGTGAATGGGAGGTTGTACATCAAGTTGTCATCCCCCGTGTTTGTAGGCAGGATATCATTAGAGTGGCTCATGATTCCAATTTGGCAGGACACCTTGGAGTGAGGAAGACTGTGGCACGCATTTTGAAACACTTCTACTGGCCAGGTATCTTCAGGGATGTTTCCTGGTATTGTAAGTCTTGTCACACCTGTCAAGTTGTGGGGAAGTGTAATCAGACCGAAAAGGTTGCACCTCTAGTTCCCATTCCTCCTTTTGAGGCGCCATTCACCTGTGTGTTGGGGGATATTGTGGGCCCTCTTCCTAAGACTTCTTCAGGATTTTCTTATGTGTTGACCCTGATTGATATGGCTACTCGTTACCCTGAAGCCATTCCACTTAGAAATATCTCAGCAAAGAACGTGGTTAAGGAAATGCTAGGGTTCTTCACAAAGTTTGGTCTGCCCAGGGAGGTACAGTCAGACCGGGGAAGTAATTTCATGTCAAATGTTTTCAAGCAGTCTCTGAAAGAGTTGGGCATCACCCAGATCACGTCTTCAGCTTACCATCCCCAGACCCAAGGAGCGTTGGAGAGATATCATCAAACACTCAAATCGATGCTCAAGAAATACTGTTTGGAACATCAGAAAGACTGGGATAAAGGTCTTCCATTCGTCGTATTTGCCGCAAGAGAATCTCCAAATGAATCACTGGGCTTCTCACCTTTTGAACTACTGTTTGGCCATGAAGTAAGAGGACCCCTTAAGCTACTCAAGGAATGCTGGCTGTCGGAGGAAGATGACGTCAACCTGCTGGAGTATGTGATGAAGTTCAAAGAACGGCTGTCCACTGCTTTACAGCTGGCGAGAGAGAATTTAGGAGCTGCTCAGGAGAAGATGAAGACTTGGTATGATAAGAAGTCCAGGTTACGCCACTTTCAGCCCGGAGATCAGGTTTTGATTCTGCTACCGGTTCATGGGCAACCTCTTCAAGCCAAGTTTAGTGGTCCTTATTTCGTGGAGAAGAAACTCAGTGATGTCAACTATGTCATCACCACACCAGATCGTAGAAAGAACAAGCAACTTTGTCACATCAACATGCTAAAGTTATATCACAGGCGGGACGAAAATAACCCAGTCTGCACTGTAGCTGTTCCACCCGAGTCTGCAAGTGAAGTTCTCCCATGCAGCATGAGCCTGAGTGATAGTTTGGGGAAGAATCCTGATATCATGAATGATCTCCAGACTAAGCTTTCTCATCTACCTCCCGAGGAAAGGCAGGAGTTTTCGGCATTACTGCAGGAGTACCCGCAAGTGTTCTGTGCTACTCCTGGAAGAACTACTGTGTTGATGCATGATGTCGATGTTGGAGACGCAAAGCCAATTAAACTGCCTCCTTACCGTGTGAACCCAGTGAAAGTTCCTCTCATCCAGAAGGAGCTTGGCTACCTGTTGGACCACAAGATGATTGAGCCCTGTCAGAGCGAGTGGAGTTCTCCTGTCACTCTAGTCCCTAAGCCAGGTGAGTCACAGCGGCTTTGCATCGACTACAGACGTGTTAATCAGATAACCAAAACAGACACCTACCCTCTCCCTCGTGTGGAAGATTGCATAGACAAGATCGGAAAGGCTAGGTACATAAGTAAGTTTGATTTGTTAAAGGGTTACTGGCAAGTACCTATGACTGAACGTGCTAGGGAGATCTCATGTTTTGTAACACTAGGAAAGACTTTTCCATGTTCCGTAATGCCATATGGTATGAAGAATGCACCAGCCACATTTCAGAAGCTCATGAATGTTGTAACAGGGTGTGTTGTTTATATTGATGATGTATTAATCTTCAGTGACAACTGGAAAGATCACCTATGCCATGTCAGTAAATTTCTTGAGCGTTTGGTTCAGGCTAATCTTGTAGCTAATTTATCAAAGTGAGAGTTTGGTCAAGCTAAAGTTCAGTACCTTGGATATGTAATTGGTGATGGACATGTTGCACCACCAGGAGCTAAGGTTCAGGTTATAAGTGATCTTCCCAGACCTAAAAGTAGGAAAGAGCTACAAAGATTTTTGGGAATGGTAGGTTATTACCGGAGATTTGTTCTTAACTTTTCTATTCTTGTATCACCACTTACTGACCTACTGAAAAAGGGAGTTAAATTTGTCTGGACCGATAACTGTGAATCCTCTTTCACCAAACGTAAAGCTATCCTATTAAGTCAGCCAGTGCTCGCTACTCCAAATTTTGCTAAGCCTTTTAAGATGGCTGTTGATGCAAGTGATACAGGAGCTGGGGCTGTTTTGCTGCAAGAGGATGATCAGGGTATTGAACATCCTGTATCTTATTACAGTAAGAAGTTCACTCCACCTCAAAAGAACTACTCAACTATTGAGAAAGAGCTTTTGGCCTTGATTTTGGGTTTACAGCATTTTTCATTTTATTTGTGTTCTGGTTTTGACCCCATAGTCATGTATACCGATCATAACCCACTGAAATTCCTTAGTAAGTTTAAAGATAAAAATCAGAGATTGACAAGATGGAGTCTACTTCTTCAGGAGTATTCATTAGACATACAACATGTCAAGGGGAAAGAAAATGTTATTGCAGATTGCTTATCTAGACTTCAGATAGATTTTTTAGAGTAATAAGAAATTTCCTTTGTAAATTTCTTTTTCTTTGTGGGGAGGTGTTACATAGCCTATGATTTCATCATCCTTTGTGTAATTTTAACGTACAGTATGCTGCATGTTTGATCACGAGCGTGTTCTGCCTCAGTCCCCCTTCTACCGTTATAGTAGAGTAAGTCGTCCTTTCTGTTGTTCAGAGCAGGATTGTCAACTCTTTGTCCCCATGGCTTCATTTGCGCGTCCTTCTTACAAGTTGTATCAAGCTCTGCCGGCCCCTATATAATGAGCTCAGTCTCTGCATCATTGCCACTTAGATCTACTCCTCATTTTGCTCACATCTCTGTCCTCTCCTGTACAGTTATTATTATTGTGAGTGCTCAGGAAGTCTCCAACCATGTAGCAGCTGTGTGTAATTTGAGTATAACTGTTATTACATTTTGATCTTGTACTGTATAGCATAAGGTGTTAATTTGTAGGCCTAGTAAGGTTTTTGTAATTTATGTAAGGTTCTTATTGTCAGCCATCATTAATAATATTTTGTATCTGTTATAATAGATCTGGCATTCACTGAGTATTATCTGGTATCTCATTTTAACAGGGCTGACTTAGATAAATTTACTCATGCTAATTTCGTGTTAATAGAGGCTATTGCAGTTAACCATATATTTTACCTTTTTTTTGCCATTACATTATCCTTATGAGTCCTGAATGTTTTGTTGTTAGTTTGAGCATTAAACTTTAACTTGTAATTTTACCTAACTCTTTTATTTTGAACCTGGACCTTTACGGGACAGTAGTGATTATTAGTATTCTCACTTAAAGTGTACATTATCTTTCTTTGTTCCGTAACAATATATATATGCAATTTGGAGCCTCTGTGGTACTGTGGTAAAGTGTGCGTTTTCGTACACTGAAGAATGAGGGTTCGCGCCCCGCCAGTACAATAAACTTTGGGAACGTTCTTCTGGCCACGTACTGCTTTGGCGGACATAAGGGGTGCTGTGGTTGGACCAATGTCGCATACTATAAAGTATGCTTGCACCCAGTTGGCTTGCGCGGGCTGGTTACACTTGGTTCACAGACTACATACATATCCAAAGCCACTCCAACACTACAATTATACTTACAAGCACTTCACACACTACATACAATCTCTACCAGACAGCCTAAGCCACTTGGCAGAGATACACTGGCTGTATCGTCCCCACTTCGGTCGGGATAGGCCAGTCCTGCAGTGGACATTCAAACGGCTGATGAGATGAGATGAGATATAAATACAACGTAATATATGTTATACATAGTATATTAGGTATGCCTTCTGACGTTAAGCTATTTTGTTCCTTTAAGTAGTATTGCAAATATTCTAGGTGGAGAACTTTTTCCATACAGTGTTGTTTGTCAGGGGTAGGCAGGGATCCGAGCAGATTATGAGTATTGAAGCTTGTTAACTTAAGGAAGGTAAATTATTTAATGCAAAAAGTTGTACAGTAACTGAACTCCATAGATCAAAAATCGTTTATGCGCTAACTTGGACTCCAGGAACATATGGTTGACCCACAGTTACCTCTGCGAACGAAGTTAGAGGAGGGTATATATTCACCATGTTTGTCTGGCTGTTTGTCTGTCTGTCTGTCCACACGATACCTTAAAAGTTCTAAATGAAATTCAATGAAATTTTGTGGAAGGGTGGGCCATGGGCCAAGGAAGAAGTGATTAAATTTTGAGGCAGATCTAGATCCGTAGTATCCCGCACAATATCTCCAAAGTTTCTTGATGAATTTCGATGAAATTTTATGGAGTGGTGGGTCATGGACTAAGAAAGAATTGATTAAATTTTTAGGGCGATTCCGGATCCGGATACAGATCCTTTTTAATGGCAATGGCATTGGCGGAGGTGTACGCTTTCTGATTGGTTTCTTAGTTTGCATTGTGTTCACAGCTCACTCGAATGACGCAAATCCCTTTTTTCCCCCCAGCCTGAGTTTAGTACCTTTGCCCTGCAAAACACATGAATATTGCCTATAGGCCTAATACTGTAAAAGGGTTCACAACACGGGCTTCAGAGTGTGCCAGTGCTGGGACCTACACATGTGGATAATAAAACCCTAGACAAACATGAAGCCTTTCTCTCCAGCACACTTCGAATACACCATCGTGAGCAAATGTTCTCCGACAGTCCTGTGCCAATATTGTGTCCTGCTATCCATAGTTCCCAATCCTTCCCAAGCAACAGAGAATAGCCATTCATTTCATGCTCTTATTCACTGAGCATCATATTGGCATCACAAAATTAGATAAATAAAAGCCCATGTAACGCATTCCATTGCTACAGCCGGGAAAAGAGTGTTGGTAAACTTTTGCTCATGGGTACCATCTTAGTTATTGATGTATAAATTGGTGGTAATCAATGTATTAGCAGCTAAAAGTTAAGCCATGTAAGTAGCATCACGAGGTATGGAAAGAACATACAAAGTGTAAGGTAATGTCTGTTCTTTTATTGTTTATTATCAATGTCATGCTAGTATATAATGAAGTAAAGGAGTCTGTTCTTATAAGATTTCCCTTGTTTCAGGTAGTAATTTGCACAGTACTTCTGTCTACGTATGCAGGTACAATTTTTTTCCACCATAGTTTGTTCCCACTGAAGTCTGGTTAGCCATATCACTAACTTCTTCACATACCTTTTTATATATTTGGATCTCTAGCACATAAGCCCACCCGCGGCTACACCCTCTAGATGTTGACTCTTACCTACCGGTTTTACCCTGGGGACCTGTTCCCGTACTGACAACAGACGACATGAATTTATTTTCCCCTTACACCTATATTTCTCTCAGGACGTATTCCTCATACCCTCCCATTAGTCTATTTTCCCATGGACCTCCTTTCAACGTGGACCTACTTTTCCTTGTAAATTACTTTCTGGCATTCACGAGTTCTGTGGGCAGAACATGTTTCTCTAGTCTTTACCTATGCGTTGATCTCATTTTGAACCTATATTTCATGTCGAAAAGCCTTGTTTCAGATGGACCTAATTTCACTGTGAACTTTTTCCCCAAGAGATATTATTACTTTCAGGGAAGCACGAAATTAATGGAAAAGATATTCCGATCTATATTTACGTGTTTAATCTGATTTTGACCAATTACTTTTTACCGAAAGCATTGTTTCAAAATTCCACGTAATCATTATAAAATCATAAGAAAAACTCTCCCTTCAAAACTGGGAGTGGTATGCCTCCTTGACCCGTCCCCCTAGGTGATATTAACTATCGAGGCCGCCACCACACCTAACCTTGAAAAGCAACTTACTTAAGAGAAAGGTTGCTGGTCCGGGTTAGTCGAGCGAGTGAGGAGTAAACATCTCCGGTTGACATGACAACCGTGCGTATTTTTCATTTATATTTTTCACAGCCCACATTCCAGTTCTATTAATAACTTCAGAAGAAAATGGTACAGCAAAAAATTTGTTATTGCTGGGAGGAACTCAACGAAAACACATACCTGCGTAACCTTTGCCTGTGAGCTAATATATATATATATATATATATATATATATATATATATATATATATATATATATATATTTTTTTTTTTGAGCCTTTGTGGTACAGTGGTTCGCGCCCCGCCAGGATAATAAACTTTGGGAGTGTTCACCCGGCCACGCACTGCATTGGCGGACACAAGGGGTGCTGTGGTTGAACCAGTGTCGCATACTATAAAGTATGCTTGCACCCAGTTGGCTTGCGCGGGCCGATTACACTTGGTTCACAGACTACACACACATCCAAAGCCACTCCAACCCTACAATTACACTTACAAGCACTTCTAACCCTACATACAATCTCTACCAGACAGCCTAAGCCACTTGGTAAAGAAACACTGGATGTATCGCCCCCACTTCGGTCGGGATAGGCCGGTCCTGCAGTGGATACCCAATCAGCTGATGATGATGATGACATATATATATATATATATATATATATATATAAAGAGAGAGAGAGAGAGAGAGAGAGAGAGAGAGAGAGAGAGAGAGATAAATAGATAGATAGATAGATAGACATAGATAGATAGATTCCCCCTGGATATATTTTACTTTTGGAATTTTTTCCATGTGTACTTATTTTCCCAATGGATCTATTTTTCTCTCGGAACTAATACTCCCATGACCCAATTCCCCCAAGGACTTATTTTCACCAGGGATCTTTTCACTGTGAACTTATTTTTGCCATGGAACTGTTTTACCTTTGGAACTGTTTTCCACCGTGGATCTGTTTTCCCAGTGGACCTATCCCCTTAATGGATATAATTTCCCCATAGATCTCTTTTATCCATGGCCCTTTTCTACCCAAAGATGTATTCCCAAGGACCTACTGTAGTATACTCATGGATCTAATTTACCAATGACCTGTTTTACCCATGAACCTAGTTTACCAGAGGACCTATTTTATTCATTTATCTTTTATACCCATGGAGCAGTTTCACTCATGGACCTATTTTACCCACTGTTATTTTACACATAGACTATTTTTGCATATGGACCTATTTTATCCCCAGACCTGTTACCCATGGGCTTATTAGTCCATAGACCTAGTTTCCTAATGGACTTTGTTCCCTGATGGACCTATTTTCCATCATGAACCTAATTTCCCCAATGACTGAATACTTCCACTCCACTGGCCTATGTACTCTCTTGGACCAGTTTTTCCCATGGAGCCATTTTATTTCTGGAACCTATGCTCCTTGTAGACCTATTTTCCTTCATGGACATAATTTTCCTCATTGTGAATCACCCACTCTAAACTTGAACTTATTTTCCCCTGTGGACCTATTTCCCCCATTGACCCAGTTTTACCCATTGTGCCTGTTTTCCTACTTGGGCCAGTTTCTTCAGGGACATACTCCCCACGGATCTATTCCCGCCATGGACCTACTCATAACATCGACCTCATCCCCAAGGACCTATTTTCCTGCTACCTACCCACCCATCGAACCAATGTCGCCCTGCCCTTCCATCCAGCCAACATGCCACCTTGCCCCTGTCCATTCACCTACCCATACCACCCTGCCCATCCATCTGCCCACCCACGTACCCGCATGTTCACCAACCTTAACCAGCAGGATGATTACCAAGTTTCTAAACACACACACACACACACACACACACACACACACACACACACACACACACACACACACACACACACACAGCACAGCTGCTTCCACTGTTATGATAATGATGCAGTTCACTCATTACATCAATTTTCCCACAAATATGGTTCTTCAAATATTTGTGTTGAAACCATTCTTCATCCTTTTCTGTGATAAAATGGCGCCTGTCAAGGGCTGTCTGTGTCGTGACTCCTCATTTTCACTGGGTTTTCCATACATAAGTTTGAAACCCCAGAATGTAAAAACATCATTCACAACAAATGCACTAGGTTAGGTTACGTTACGTTAGATTAGGTTAAGTTAGTACAGTTTTTACCCTGTCCCTGGACCCGGAACCACGAGCAAACTTAAGATGAATTCCTTCTCATAACATATACATTGGTTTGCTGGAAGAATAAGTCATGTGGGACGGCTCTACACTCTTCTTACCATGTCCTTCTGTCAGAACTAATAAACTGCTTAGGAAGATTTTCCTCCCTTAAGTAAGATGTCAGTTTTCTAAAAGAACAGGGGTCATGGGATATTTTACACTTTCCATGTCTTCCCTGTGAAAAACTAATCGTAGTTACCAGAGGCAGTCTATCGGAAACTGTTCGTGAATCCCCACCCTACTTCTACCACACGATGTGCCGTATACTCGTCTGCTCAGGAGACTTCTTAGCATCCCTTGCTTGTCATTTTCTATCTGCCTAGCAAGCCCTCCACTCTGAAGTGTTTTCCATATTTTATCCTAATACCTCCCACACCATGATTTAACACTACCCCAACAGTGTTGTGACATTTTTCCTCAAGTCAATTTTATTGTTCTTTGTTTTACTGGACTGGTTAAAAATAGTTTCTTTTACGCTTTCAGTGCAATAGGTTTTTCAATACGTGTCTAAAATGAGCAGAAATATGGTTGGAAAAAAAAAAGTCAGCAAAGTGTGTGAGGTAATAGTCTCCTAGTAGAAAGGACGATAAGGGCAAGCCAATCTAACAAGTGTATTTCGACAAGTTTATCTTAACGGGAATAAAATCGCCTGGAGGCAGCATAAGATATAGAATAACTCACAGTATTCAGGGGGTTAATTCAACTTAGGAAAGTCTCATCTGAATTATATCGCCTGATATTAGTGAAAATTGAATACCAGAGTTGTCTCAAGCTTAAGCGGGTTAATGAGGGATACTTCTAATACTTGTAGCTTGAAAACTCCGAATCTGAACAAAATCATATGGTGGAAACAAGAATAAATGCTAATAAGACAACAGCAGAATGAAGGAGCTCAGGTTAACTTTATCGCCTTCACCAGGAGAAGCTGCCGTAACCTGAATTAAGTCGTAGATAACGAGGATGGATTATGAAAGGCATCGGTGTACTGAAAATGTTAATGCTTTCAAAACATTGATATATACTTTTGAATGTATTTTTACTTTCAGCAGACGATTCTATGCTTTAATAATAGAAAAAAAAAAAAAAAGACGTGTAGCAGTGAAAGAGTCACTTAGGGCTATATAAATCCTTTCCATGCTGATAAGTCTCGGCGAAATTGAATAATATCGCCTTGAAGTAGCAACAATGGCATAAGTACAAAAGTACGAGATGTGGGAGCTTCAGGGCCCTTCAGTTAATGCCCATGGTGTGGCGCGGTGTATAGTGGGGTGCGTGTGTGGAGGGGTGATTTGTGTGGAGTGGTACGAGAAGGTGCTATGATGTGTTGTGTCGTGCAGTGTGTGTGGGGAGGGATGATTTGTGTGGAGTGGTGCTGTAAGGTGCTATGGTGTGTTGTGTAGTGTGGTGCGTGTGGGGAGGGATGATTTGTGTGGAGTGGTGCGATAAGGTGCTATGATGTGTAGTGTGGTGCGTGTGGGGAGGGGTGATTTGTGTGAAGTGGTGCGATAAGGTGCTATGGTGTGTTGTGCAGTGTGGTGCGTGTGGGGAGGGACGATTTGAGTGGGGTGGTGCTAGAGGGTGCTATGGTGTGTTGTGTAGTGTAGTGTAGGGTTGTGTGTCACAACTCCGTTAACTGACACTTAGTTTCCGAAAACCGTCAGTAAGAGACAGGCTGACAGCGTCACACCTAGAAACGCCTTCACATCTAAAAAAGCACATCATAAGACTGAAAGGTTAAAAGACAGCGTGGAAACATGGGAAAAAAAAATGTGGTGAAAAAATTTGCATAAGAACCCACTCTGCAGCGCCACACAGCCTCGCCCCATATGCAAATATTCGTTGCTTTTTCTGGCAAAAAGACCTCATGGAAATCTGTGTGGAGTTTTAGATTTTTCTTCATTTTTTAAATGGGGAAATATTGTCACTCTTTTACCGTGTTTATTTCTGGGAAGGTAAATATATTTATCAGGTATATTTCCTCTTGTTATGCCTTAGTCATTAGTTAACATTACTGTATTGTATCTATATTTACCCTGTCATACAATTGTGTCGGTAGTGCAGATACCAGCAATGATTTATGTGAACTATTTTTTACTTTTCTTTGGTTACAGATGGTGTTACTAGTCACTGTAATAGTAAGACTGTTAAAACGATAAAAAGTTTGGCAACTGTAGCTCACCTGACTTCAGGTAACGCAGTGACTACACATGGGTTTAACTGTCCCAAGGCACGACGTTACGTACTACACAACAGCGTGCATATGTAAAGTTAATGTATTATCATCGTGTTTACTGTTCTTTCATATGGCCCCACCGATACATCGTAATAACATCACAAGTATCACCATAGCACTAAATCCACTGGTGGTGTCACTACTGTTTCAGTCCTGTCACCAGGTGACTTGTGAGAGCTGCAGAGAAACAGCCCTCCTATGGTGTATGGTAGCTCGACTACAGGGCCTCGGGACTGGTCTTTCAAATTATGTCCAGCGTCTGATGCATTGACATTGGAATGCAGCTGAGAGACAGAGGGATTACGTACGACATCAAGATATCCGCACCTCAGGCTCCTATTACCAAATGCAAGTGACTGTTTCCAGAGGAGTTTTAAGTGCATGAAAGTCCAGACTCTAAGAGGACCAAGTGGAATGTGAAACTAAATCCCTGTGTTTCTGAGAAAGTGTGAAAGTGCCTGAAAGTGCCTCGTAGTTAAAGGATCAAGTAATGTGTAAACGTGCTTGACTGTATTCCTAAAATAGTGTAGAACTGCCCAAGTGTGTTTCCAGGAGAATGTGAAATTGACTGAAATTGATAGACAAACATAATGCCAAGTCATGTTTGGGAGTATGCCTGGGATTCCATTCAAGAGAGTGTGAAAGTGTGACATAGATGGAAAACCAGTTATTGTGAGAAAGTGCTTGACTGTGCACCAAGGAGAGACTGCGAAAGCTCCTAACTTGAGAAAGTGTGAAAGGTACTTGTGTGTACAAGGGGTGTAGAAAAGCCCAAGAGAGTATATGAAAATGCTTGGTGGGAATCCTACGAGTGTGAAAGTCCATGGACGTGTTAGGTAGGTGGAGGAAAACACAGAAGAGTGTGCGAAAGTTCCTGTCTTATCGTGGGAGGGTGAAAGAGCGTCATATTACTGAGTGGAAGGAGGAGTGCCAAAAACAGTGAGAAACTGCGTAACTGTGAATAGTATTTTAAGTGGCATTAGAAATTTTTTTAAGTCCTCTTCCTCGGCAGTTTATTCTGCACACTACACATCAGTATCATCTAATATGTTTTAAGTAGAAATTACGTTTGTATTAAGAATATATAAATATTATAGACAAGAATATCAAGGTGTAAGAGGCATAGTAAAACGGTAATTAAATGTGCCAAAATACCTGCAGTGTAAAAATATTGTCCAGTCTCTTTAGGGGTGTGTGAGGAAGATGCCTTAAAGTTTCACCGTAATCAGTAGACTCAAGCAGTGTATGAAGCTGCTTAACTGAGCTAGGCAACCATGAATACCAGAGGGCATACAGGCCCAGCTTCATCCCTAATGCTCCACCATTACGGCCACCTTGGAAATCTGGTGCTTAGCTTATGGGCGCTTACTGAGGCCATTAGGCGCGTTAGCATGGGAGGTTCAGAACAGGCGGAGGCAATTGTTGTTTGGTTACAGTGCTTTACGTAATATCTACCCACCTTGTTGGAGATGCGTTTGGGCTTAAGACTGGATGAAGTGAGGCTCTGATTGATTTTTTTTTTTCTGTTGTTACCTCAAGACTCTACTTAGGCAATTGCTGTTGGGCCTTATATTCTCAGCCATACCATGACGTCTTTTCATTACATTCTTGCCACAGCCAAACAGTCCTATCCAGTTTCAACCCGACATCTTTCAACTCAACAAAATCTTCCACAGGAGCATCCTCTAATTTTTAACAATATCCAACTCAATTTTGCATCGTCTTTAAACATACTTGGGGCTTCATTTTCTCGGGATTTTTCTTGGAAAGACTATATTACCTCTCTTACAAAATCTATATATCTGTCATTGCCAGACGTCTTAATCCCGTAAGGGGTGGCCACACACAAATCGCCTCCATGTCGCCCTGTCCCCCGCCATTTCACTGCCCTGCTCCCAGCTCACACCACCCTCTCTCATATACCTCTCCACTCCATCCCTCCATCTCATCCTTGGCCTCCCTCTCCCTCTCCCCTACTCCACCTCACTCACATACATTCTCCTCGTCAGTCTCTCACTCTCCCTCCTCTCCACATGGCAAACCACCTCAGTGTGTTTCTCCTAACGCTTCTTATCATATCCACATCCACACCACAACGCTCTTTCACGTCCTCATTTGTCAGTCTGTCTCGCCATGTGACTTTACATGCTCCTCTCAAAAAACTCATTTTCACTGCTCCCACTCTAGACTTCTGTCCCTCCGACAACAACCAAGCTTCACTTCCATACGTTAGAGTTGGTATCACAGAACTCTCATACAGTAACTTTTTCACTTCCATGCTCACTTCCCTGTGTTTTATAGTTGCTTTCAAAGAACCAGCAACCTTTCTTCCTTGTTATACCCTTTCAAACATCTCATCCTCTAAACTTCCATCCTTTTCTCATCACACTAACCAAGTACTTAAATGCACTCACAGTTTCCATTTTCTCCTCATCCAACCTCAGGTACATTCAGTGACTTAATTTCTCTCGAAGACCGTAACTTTACTCTTCCCTACATTCATCTTTAGATTCCGTTTCTTACGCACTATTTCAAACTCATCCACCAAGTCTTGCAGTTCCCTTTCGTCATAAGTTAACAACACAGTAGCATCTGCAAACAACAGTACAGGGAGTTTCCAATCACTGCCCTCTCTCATTAGTGCTCCGACATCCACTGCCCTACCTTGTATCTCTTTTATAACTTCATCCATATACGGATTGAACAACCATGGAGGCATGACACATTCCTGTTTCAATCCGACCTTCAAATAGAAAAATACTCTAAGTTCACTATTCACACACACAGCATCATCAGCACCCTCATACATACTCTTCACGGCATCCAACAACTTCCCATCTACTCCATTCTTAATACTTTCCAGAATCCGTTTCTATCCACCCTTCCACATGCCTTCTTCAAATCCATGAAGGCCACATACAACTTCTTTCCCTTCTCTAGAAACTTCTTTCCTAAAGATCTAAGAATGAATATTTGATTTACACAACCTCTTCCCTTCCTAAAACCTCCCTGTTCTTCTCCAACTAATTCCTCTGTTATTTCCCTAACTCTTTCAATAATTATCCTACCATATACTTTTCCCATTACACAAAGAAGACAAATACCCCTATGATTACCACACACTTCCTTTTGCCCTTTTCCTCCGTACTGAGAAATAATTATATCTGACTTTCAATCCTCCAGGACTCTACCTTCCTCCCAGGCCAATCTGCACATCTTCCACATCCATTCTACTACTATCTCTGCCCCATGCTTCAACATTTCACCACACACTCCATCAATTCTTGGGGTTTTCCCAATTTTGACTTTCTTCATTGCTTTCACAACTTCCATCCTACTGTTTTCTTCCTCTCTTCATAAAAAATGCTCTCCCAAAATTAGGTGTGCTACTCCGACTCCGTGCCTTCTTTACCCCTGCACAGTTGTTGACTTTATACACGGGTTTTATTCGCCCCTGTGTAGAGTACAATTCTCATGTGTGGGGGGAGGCTTCCCACATACAGCTCTTCTCAACAAGGTGGAGTCAAAGGCTTTTCGTCTCATTAACACTCCTCCTTTTACTGGCTCCCTTCAACCTCTGTCTCTTCGCCGCACTGTTGCATCTTTGTCTACTTTCACAGCTTCAATGTTCACTTCACCTTTTAAATGTCTGCTTGCATCCCTCCATCACTACATTTGGCGCGTAGCACCCATCTAACAATAGATTCTCATCCCTTTTCTGTTCAGGTCTATAATATAAGAGTTAACTGTTCCTCATAGTCCTTCCTGTAGGCAATAGGACAACTCTGGAACTGTCTCCCGCTGTCTGTATTTCCTGCTTCCTACGATCTCCAGTCTTTCCAGCTCAGTGTGTCCAGGCATCTCCAAATGAACGGATCATAAATTTGGCCCCCTGTTATCTTGTTTTTGTTTTTTTCTTGGAGGGAACAATCTTGTTGGCTCTTGGCCTTTGGTTCCTTCTTTCTTGCATTAAAAAAAAAAAAAATTAGGAGTGAATTTTACCAGTATTGGAGTTATCGAAAGCTACATCTAATTCCTCCTGTGTGAAAAATCTTGTCGGAGCTGAAATAGTGTGGCGTTTACAAGAGTGAACTAAAATAGGAAAACATAGCAGGCTTCTTAATGCTTCTTCCATTGTGATATATTTTGCATGTTACACCTTTCTTACCTTATTTATTTTAGTGAAGCATATTATATTCATACTAGAAATACACAAATAGTAAAAGAGAACACCATGGTGTAATGTACGTTATAAATCGCTAAGGAGGAGGGGTTATGGAGTGTCCTGTGCCATTCAGATTACGACCCTGAGAGTTTTAAGGGCGTTAGCAAAGAAGGTTGGGAGCAGGCAAATGTTGTCTGGCCAAAGCTTTTAAAGTCTCTCTCTCTCTCTCTCTCTCTCTCTCTCTCTCTCTCTCTCTCTCTCTCTCTCTCTCTTCCTTGTTGTTTTTCCATTAGACCCTGAGAGTGAAATCATTCTTGCACATTCAGACAGGTTTATTTCAGGCGGATTAATTCAGCTCGGGGGAGACTTCTGCAAATACAGTGGTTAGATATAGCCTTCATTTACCCATTCAGTTTTAGGACGGGCTCTTATGCTGAATAAAATCGCATAGTAGTAGTAGCAAAAATACTTTAATATAGGATAAAATGGAGCTTATAATTTTATTCTTGGTACCATCTCACGTTTATCTTTAGCTAAGTTGAGAGCAGGTCTAGCCATCTATTGTTTAATCATTGTTTAATCTCTTCAATCTTATGATGGACTGCTGATATAACTGGGCGGAGGATCTGTCCGGGTATACAAACATACCTCAAGTCCTTCTTTATAGTACGAATATTGGATGGTGGCCTCTTGGAGTGGGACAACCTCAATCTGAAAGCCATTGGTTGATGTGAGCCTGGGACCACAACAACAACACTCTCTTGATGTACTCTGAATTGCTGTATCCTAACGATTCACTTAGCTTAGGACAGACATTTCGAACCTCAGGAGTTAGATTTAGCTTTCCCTTACACCTTCACCGCCATGGGGGTCTCCTAAGTTGAGTAAGATCAAGTGGGTGCTAGAACAGAATAAAAATTACGTCCTGGGAGTGAGGACGATGCATAATCTCTGCATTCCTTTTTGTTATTTCAATTTAGACTAAGACTGTGCGTATTCTTGCAAATTCCAGGCGATTATATTCAGCTCTGAAGAGGCTTTTCGAACTGAAGTTGAATAAAATCGTCCGAAAGTAGCAAGAACACATGCAAAATCCTCTGGATGAAAATCTGTAGGGAATCTGTTACCTTTGTCACCCGCTTATTTGAATCTATAATTGGCTTTTATTAAATAGCGACTATTTTTTTTTTTTCTGCTTCCAGGTGCGGGAATTAATGAAGGTCGTACGTAAACTTTCTTCAGCTGAATAAAATAGTTTGTATCTAACACTGAATAAATTCCTTCACTACGATGACATCATGTCTGGGAAAATTTATGCAACCTCCTGATGATTGTACTTAGTTTAGGACAGAATTCTCGGTATAAAGGGTTAACAAAGAAAGTTTCCAGTTCACTTTCACTTTGAGAGTTTTCCAGTCTGTGTAATATGGTCTGCCAGTAACAACAATATAATGGATAAGCGTCATTACGGGTGATACCGTGGAAAGTTGAGAGTAAGTGAAGGCAGCTGTTGTTTGTCTGTTATGAGTCCATATTATAATTACACATCATAATAGATAGATAGACAAATAGATAGATAGACAGCTCTATGCGAGCCTAGGAATGGGAAATGATCTTGCAAGTTACACTGAGGAAAAGCTGACGACAGATTACGAAGTAGCCAGTCAGTTAGTTGTCAGCAATTCACCAGGTGAACAAAGCCTTGTTGACCATACACACACACATACACACATACTCACACACAGGCTTCTAGAACTTTCCAATCACAGGGAACACACGTGATACGTCTCCTGTTTCACCAGAATTTAGGAAAGAGAGCTCAGAAGGAAGCTAGCCATAGAACAGACAGGTCGCAGGGAGAAGGGCTTAGCAACTTGAGAGAGAGACAGAGAGAGCGAGACAGGGAGATAGCTCCCGGGACTCTACTTTATACTTCGCTCTGTGTGAGAGACTTGTTAATATTTCCAAGATAAATAAAAATAGTTCCATACTATTCTTTACCTCTCCTTGTCATTGAATGACAAATGGGAAAGAAGATTATCTACTTACAAAGCTACTCAAGTATAACAACCGCTCGTCCACAAGTCTAATATATATATAACTTCTCTACAAGTAACTACAAAGTCTTTTATGACATGTATACTGTAGAGTTCTCTTTGATGACATAATTATGATATTTTTGCTGCTTTGTAGGCCTTTTATTCAGCTTAAGAGAGATTCTTCAAACCTGAGTGGCCAGATGTGGTTTTCGTCAATCTTTTCACGAATTTTGGTGTGCCCCATGTTAAATGAAAATCTCTGCTAGTAGCGGAATTGAAAAAAATAGTAAACTATCGTTTTAACTGGCCCGGAGCTACCGCATTTCGTGTTTAGCGAACGAAATTTTGGGTCCTCTCCGGCCTCAAAACAATGGACTTACTTAGCTGTTTAAAAGAGCCTGCCCACGTCGCTCGATGTCCCAAAATGAAAGAATCCCATGCAATATAATGTCTTATTATATTCTTGCTATCAAGTGCTATCTCCAGACAGTTTTATTTAGTTTAGGGGGGTGTTTTAGCTTTTATCTCTTTCTTTATGCATAAAGTAAAAGATGGTTGTATAAAGGTGTGGCAACTGTTTTTTCATATCTTCATATTATCATCTCAGTTAATAATTCTTGGAGAACAGGATGTGCTTTCTTCACACATCTCGTCTCTTCTCCCTTTCATTCCTCTTTCATCTCCCCAAACTTTTGTCTCCTTCCTTCTTCTTTTCTCTGCTTTCCTCGCTTCTCTCATCTTCTCATTTCTCCCTTCCTCTCTACATTTCTCTCCTCTTCATTCTTCCCCATTCCTTTCCTCTTTCTTCCTTTCGTTCCCCATACCCTCCTTCCCTCCCGGCCCTTCCCTCCTCGTCACCCGCCAAGGAAAGCAATCTCTGGCTTGTGACACGTGACCTGACTTTCCATGATAAGTTTAGTGAGTTTGGCGGAACTTCCTGAGTCAAGTGTTGCCACAGATATCCCGCCTTCGGGTGAGATGGCACGCACCCACACACACTCTAATAATAATAGGAACTGGGCCACTCCAACAACTTCAGTGCTGAGTCCTGATTGCGTGGAATAGTTGGACCTTAGTCTTAAGGTACGAATGATTATCCTTCGTTTCTCATATAATTAACCCCCTCAAATGACTACACGTGGACAACAACAGAGATTAAAAGGGTTAAAGATCGTCGGGTTACAACACAGGCACCTAAACTAATATATATATATACATATATATATATACATATATATATGTATATATACATATATATATATACATATATATATACATATATATATATATTGTTACATAGCCTATGATTTCATCATCCTTTGTGTAATTTTAACGCACAGTATGCTGCATGTTTGATCACGAGAGTGTTCTGCCTCAGTCCCCCCCTTCTACCGTTATAGTAGAGTAAGTCGTCCTTTCTGTTATTCAGTGCGGGATTGTCGACCGTTTGTCCCCATCGCTTCATTTGCGCGTCCTTATTACAAGTTGTGTCGGGCTCTGCTGGCCCCTATATAATGAGCTCAGTCTCTGCATCATTGCCACTTAGAGCTGCTCCTCATTTTGTTCACATCTCTGTCCTCCCCTGTGCAGATATTATTATTGTGAGTGCTCAAGAAATCTCCAACCATCTAGCAGCTGTGTGTAATTTGAGTATAACTGTTGTTGCATTTTTTCTTGTACTGTATAGCATAAGTTTAATTTGTAGGCCTAGTGAAGTTTTTGTAATTCATGTAGGGATCTTTATGTCAGTCATTTTTGATAATAGTTTGTATCTGTAATCATTTATCTGGCATTCACTGAGTATTATCTGGTATCTCATTTTATCAGGGCTGACTTAGATAAATTTACTCTTGCTAACTTCGTGTTAATAGAGGCTATTGCAGTTAACCATATATTTAACCTGTTTATTTGCCATTACATTATCCTTATGAGTTCTGAATGTTTTGTTGTTAGTTTGTGCATTAAACTTTAACTTGTAATTTTACCTAACTCTTTTGTTTTGAACCTGGAACTTTACGGGACAGTAGTGACTCTTCGTATTCTCACTTAAAGTGTACATTATCTTTCTCCGTTCCGTAACATAAATTTGGCGACCTCATATCAGGATATTCAGGATATTATCATAAGGATATTGCTTGATATTTTGTGACTGTTACTTATTAATTATGTCTACTATTACTACACTTGATGAAGCCAAGGACTTTTTGTCAAATGTGCAAACAGTGTGTGATATAGAAAACAGAACAAAGAATGAACTTAAGCTTGTTGCTCAACAATTGGGAATTGCAGTTCACTCTCATCATTCTAAGGATCAAATTGTTGGCATGATTAATAAAAGCTTGTTTAATGTAACTCCTCCAAATGAGCAAACGCAGATTGAATTAGCTAAGTTACAGCTAGCTCTGCAGGAGGCTCGTGCTAAAGAAGCTGAATTTCAGGCAAATGCTAAGCAGGCGGAGTCTCAGGCTCGTATTCAGGAGGCTGAATTTCAAGCACGTGCTAAGGAGGCTGAGTCTCAGGCTAAGGAGGCGGAATCTCAGGTTCGGATTCAGGAGGCACAGATACAGGCACAAATTGAACTTGCCAGGATTCAGGCAGACCATGAGTATCGCATGAAACAAGGTGGAACTGGATCATCTTGCTCTGATGATTTTGATGTGGCTAAAAATGTTAAACTTGTCCCTCCTTTTAATGAATCTGATTTAACAAAGTATTTTCAGTTGTTTGAGAGGGTAGCTACAGGTTTTAATTGGCCTAAGGAGTATTGGCCAGTACTCCTTCAAACTGTTCTCACCGGTAAAGCTCAAGTAACTTATGCATCTTTGCCTCAGGATCAATCTGATAATTATGATGTAGTTAAGAGCTTGATTCTTAAGGCCTATGAGCTTGTTCCTGAAGCCTATAGAGTAAAATTTAGGACAACTTACAAGCAAGATAAGCAATCCCATGTTGAGTATGCAAAAATCAAAGAAGATTTGTTAGAGCAGTGGTTAAATTCTAAGAATGTGGATTCTGATTTTGATAAATTTAAGCAGATGATTTTGCTGGAGGACTTCAAAAGGTGTATTTATAAAGATGTAAGCCTATATCTTGATGAGAAAAGAATAGATAATTTGTCTGATGCTGCAGTTTTAGCTGATGAGTATGTTCTCACTCACAAGAGATATTCTAGAGAAAAAGGGAAAGCTGAGAGTAAGTACGTTGCCTCTACTCAGAGTACAGGTAACAGGAAAGAGAATAAGGATGATGTTTCTCAGGAAGTAAATTCCAGCTTCACCTCTAGCTTTCAGAAAAGTAAATGTACTTATTGTAGTAAGCTTGGTCATACTACGGAGAGATGTTTCAGGAGACAGCGTGATGTGAACAAAAAGGAGTCTTTAAATATTCAGTCAATTGGTCTAGTGTCCACTCTTGAGAGTTCCCAGAATTCTTTAACTGAGTTAACTGAACCTGCTTTGAGGGGTAACTTAAATTCTCATGATGGAGCTCCTCTTTTGAGCAGTAACGTTGGTGACACTCTCAAGAGTTCATGTGCTAATTTCCTGTCTGATGGTTTTGTCAGTCCTCTGGACAGTAATGACTGGAAATCAGTTCAAATATATCGTGATACAGGTGCTTGCCAATCCCTTATGCTGACCAGTGTTCTAGGCTCTAATGTTAATTCCTCTGATGAAACTGTAATCTTACAAGGTGTAGGGAATAATTACTTCTCTGTTCCTCTGTGCAGAGTGAATTTAGAGTCTGGTTTTGTTAATGGTTCCGTTATGGTTGGGTTGGTTGAGACACTCCCAATGTCAGGTGTAACTTTCTTACTTGGAAATGATATTGGTGGAAGTCAAGTGTGTCCAGCTCCTCAGTTGTCTAGTGAGCCAGTGGCTGCGGCCCAGGATTGTGATGTCCCTGATGTGTTCCCTGCATGTGCTGTCACTAGGGCTAAGTCTAAAGTTACTGGTGATTTAGAGGATAATGATGATGATGATGTTATCCTAGCTGACACTTTTCTTGCTAATTTGGACCACTCACCAGATGAGGCAGTACCCCGTAGTGTTGATAATTTGTCTCGTCAAGAGTTGGTTGAGTTGCAGGTTGCTGACCTTGAGTTGAAAGGTCTAGCTAACTCTGCTTACAGTGAAGAAGAGTCAGCCGGTGCTTCTACTTGTTATTATGTAAAGTCAGGAGTACTTATGAGGAAGTGGAGACCCCCAACAGCATCAGCCGACTGTGAATGGGAGGTTGTACATCAAGTTGTCATCCCTCGTGTTTGTAGGCAGGATATCATTAGAGTGGCTCATGATTCCAGTTTGGCAGGACACCTTGGAGTGAGGAAGACTGTGGCACGCATTTTGAAACACTTCTACTGGCCAGGTATCTTCAGGGATGTTTCCTGGTATTGTAAGTCTTGTCACACCTGTCAAGTTGTGGGGAAGTGTAATCAGACCGAAAAGGTTGCACCTCTAGTTCCCATTCCTCCTTTTGAGGCGCCTTTCACCCGTGTGTTGGTGGATATTGTGGGCCCTCTTCCTAAGACTTCTTCAGGATTTTCTTATGTGTTGACCATGATTTATATGGCTACTCGTTATCCTGAAGCCATTCCACTTAGAAACATCTCAGCAAAGAACGTGGTTAAGGAAATGCTAGGGTTCTTCACAAAGTTTGGTCTGCCCAAGGAGGTACAGTCAGACCGAGGAAGTAATTTCATGTCAAATGTTTTCAAGCAGTCTCTGAAAGAGTTGGGCATCACCCAGATCACGTCTTCAGCTTACCATCCCCAGACCCAAGGAGCGTTGGAGAGATATCATCAAACACTCAAATCGATGCTCAAGAAATACTGTTTGGAACATCAGAAAGACTGGGATAAAGGTCTTCCATTCGTTGTGTTTGCTGCAAGAGAATCTCCAAATGAATCACTGGGCTTCTCACCTTTTGAACTACTGTTTGGCCATGAAGTAAGAGGACCCCTTAAACTACTCAAGGAATGCTGGCTGTCGGAGGAAGATGACGTCAACCTGCTGGAGTATGTGATGAAGTTCAAAGAACGGCTGTCCACTGCTTTACAGCTGGCGAGAGAGAATTTAGGAGCTGCTCAGGAGAAGATGAAGACTTGGTATGATAAGAAGTCCAGGTTACGCCACTTTCAGCCAGGAGATCAGGTTTTGATTCTGCTACCAGTTCATGGGCAACCTCTTCAAGCCAAGTTTAGTGGCCCTTATTTCGTGGAGAAGAAACTCAGTGATGTCAGCTATGTCATCGCCACACCAGATCGTAGAAAGAGCAAGCAACTATGTCACATCAACATGCTAAAGTTATATCACAGGCGGGACGAAAATAATCCAGTCTGCACTGTAGCTGTTCCACCCGAGTCTGCAAGTGAAGCTCTCCCATGCAGTATGAGCCTGAGTGATAGTTTGGGGAAGAATCCTGATATCATGAATGATCTCCAGACTAAGCTTTCTCATCTACCACCCAAGGAAAGGCAGGAGTTTTCGGCATTACTGCAGGAGTACCCGCAAGTGTTCCGTGCCACTCCAGGAAGAACTACTGTGTTGATGCATGATGTCGATGTTGGAGACGCAAAGCCAATTAAATTGCCTCCTTACCGTGTGAACCCAGTGAAAGTTCCTCTCATCCAGAAGGAGCTTGGCTACCTGTTGGACCACAAGATGATTGAGCCCTGTCAGAGCGAGTGGAGTTCTCCTGTCACTCTAGTCCCTAAGCCAGGTGGGTCACATAGGCTTTGCATCGACTACAGACGTGTTAATCAGATAACTAAAACAGACACTTACCCTCTCCCTCGTGTAGAAGATTGCATAGACAAGATCGGAAAGGCTAGGTACATAAGTAAGTTTGATTTGTTAAGGGGATACTGGCAAGTACCTATGACTGAATGTGCTAGGGAGATCTCATGTTCTGTAACATTAGGAAAGACATTTGCATGTTCTGTAATGCCATGTACAGATTGTTTTAGAGTAATAAGAAATTTCCTTTGTAAATTTCTTTTTTCTTTGTGGGGAGGTGTTACATAGCCTATGATTTCATCATCCTTTGTGTAATTTTAACGCACAGTATGCTGCATGTTTGGTCACGAGAGTGTTCTGCCTCAGTCCCCCCCTTCTACCGTTATAGTAGAGTAAGTCGTCCTTTCTGTTATTCAGTGCGGGATTGTCGACCGTTTGTCCCCATCGCTTCATTTGCGCGTCCTTATTACAAGTTGTGTCGGGCTCTGCTGGCCCCTATATAATGAGCTCAGTCTCTGCATCATTGCCACTTAGATCTGCTCCTCATTTTGTTCACATCTCTGTCCTCCCCTGTGCAGATATTATTATTGTGAGTGCTCAAGAAATCTCCAACCATCTAGCAGCTGTGTGTAATTTGAGTTTAACTGTTGTTGCATTTTTTCTTGTACTGTATAGCATAAGTTTAATTTGTAGGCCTAGTGAAGTTTTTGTAATTCATGTAGGGATCTTTCTGTCAGTCATTTTTTATAATAGTTTGTATCTGTAATCATTTATCTGGCATTCACTGAGTATTATCTGGTATCTCATTTTATCAGGGCTGACTTAGATAAATTTACTCTTGCTAACTTCGTGTTAATAGAGGCTATTGCAGTTAACCATATATTTAACCTGTTTATTTGCCATTACATTATCCTTATGAGTTCTGAATGTTTTGTTGTTAGTTTGTGCATTAAACTTTAACTTGTAATTTTACCTAACTCTTTTGTTTTGAACCTGGAACTTTACGGGACAGTAGTGACTCTTCGTATTCTCACTTAAAGTGTACATTATCTTTCTCCGTTCCGTAACAATATATATATATATATATATATATATATATATATATATATACTGTACACTATACATCTGTGTGTGTGTGTGTGTGTGTGTGTGTGTGTGTGTGTGTGTTCCTGAGGCCCAGCAGCCCTGCTACATACTACGCACCTTCAAAGGCCATCACTTTGGTTCTATTACCCACCTTCCATATTGAATAACTGTCAAGGCTGTCTCTAACAGGACTGATGTATTTTTAGTAGGAGTGTTTTGACGTATTAGGGGATCTTCTATAGTCTGCTTTAACGATATTAAAATTCTTTAAGTGTTCACTGCAACTGTCGGGATTTGAATCTGGGTCGGACATTGGTATTGCAGGCCACCTCTCTGCTGACCGTGTGTATGTGTGCTTAATGTTATATTGAATGATAATGATAATGACAGTTAGTGATGATGCTGATGATAATGATGATGATGACGATGATGATGATAATGATATTCATGACGATGACGATGATGTGGTGGAGGAAAATGAACGCCTCAGAGGACGATTTTATGTAAAAATAAGGTGAGGGGGAGGAGGAGGAGGAGGCTGACGAGGAGACAAAAGAAGAGGAGGTGGAAATTGAGAGAACGAGAACGTGGAGAAGGATAAGGACGAGGATGAGGAGGAGGAGGAGGATGTCTACCTAGACTAGGAAGAAGAGCTGGAGGAGGAGGAGAGGAGGAAGAGTGGGTGTGGGAGGAAAAGGAGGTAGAGGTTGACTCAAAAGAGAGGAGAAGGAGGAGGGGGGGGATAGGAAGCAGTATTGTTAGAGAGAGAGAGAGAGAGAGAGAGAGAGAGAGAGAGACTCACTCTCTCTCACACAATAACTAAGATGAACTACGAGCCATTTTAGTTTTCCTACCTAATATGAACTAATGTGCAGACTGTGTAGTGTGGTGCTGTTAATGGCCATTTTAGTTTTCCTACCTAATATGAACTAATGTGCAGACTGTGTAGTGTGGTGCTGTTAATGATGAAGAATTACACTTTGGGTAAATGAGCTAGTGCAGGAGCAAGATGGATGGGATTTAGGTGATCTGTATCTGTGCAACTCTCTCTCTCTCTCTCTCTCTCTCTCTCTCTCTCTCTCTCTCTCTCTCTCTCTCTCTATATATATATATATATATATATATATATATATATATATATATATATATATATATATATATATATATATATATATATATATATATATATATATATATATATATTTGTCTGTCTATCCATTGCCAAACTCCTTAATCCCGTCAGGGGTAGCCACAAACAAATACCCTCCATGTCACCCTTTTCTCGCCATTTCATTGTTCTCCCCTCAGCTCATATCTTCCTCTTCCATATACCTCTCCACTCCATCCTTTCATCTCATCCTCGGCCTCCCCCTCCTTCTCCCCTCCTCCACGTCACTCACATACACTCTTCGTTAATCTCTCGCTCGTCATCCTCTCCACACTGCCAAACCACCTCAGTGTATTTTTCCTAATGCTTTCTATCACATCCACACGACAACGCTCCCTCACGTACTCATTTGTCTGTCTGTCTCTCCATGTAACTCCACATGCTCCTCTCAGATAACTTATTTCCACTGCTCTCACTCTTGACTTGTGTCTTCCAAGAAGGTTCAAGCATCACTGCCATACATTACATTTGGTATTACAATACTATCATGCAACTACTTTTCTACTTCCGTGTTCACTTCCCTATCTTTTATCATTGCTTTCAAAGAATCAGCAACCTTTCTTCCTTGTTGTATCCTTTCAAGCGCTTCATCCTCCGAAGTTTCATTCTTACTCGTCACACTACCCAAATAATTAAATGCACTCACATTTTCCAGTTCTTCATCGTCAAACCTCACTGTACACTCAGTGACTTCATTTCTCTCAAAGACCATAACTTTACTCTTCCCTACATTAACCTTTAGATTTCGTTTCTTACATACTTTCCCACACTCATTCATCAAGCCTTGGAACTCCCCTTCGTCTTCACATAAGAATACAGTATCATCTGCAAACAACAATAAAGAAAGTTTTCAAAAGCTGCCCTCTCTCAGTAGGGCCACTCCAACATCCACTGCTCTACATTGTATCTCTCTTATAACCCTATCCATATGCAAACTGAATAGTCATGGGGACATGATGCATCTCTGTTTCAATCCAATATTCAGACAGAAAAATTCACTAGTTCACACTTCACACGCACTGCAGCCTTTCCACCCTCATACATACTCTTCACGGCATTCAACAACTTTCCATTTAATCCATATAATCTTAATATTTTCCACATTCCTTGTCTATCCACTCTGTCATATGCTTTCTTCAAATCCATGAAGACCGCATTCAATTTCTTTCCCTTCTCTAGAAACTTTTCCACTACAGACCTAAGGATGAATATCTGATCTACAGAACCACTTCTCTTCTTAAAACCATTTTTTATTGTTTTCAAATAAAAAACGGTAACTACAGCAGCCATTAACCGCTTAAAGGCATGAGTTGTCTGCTAATCTTAATAAAATTCTCATGTGGTAGCAAATATCTAATGAAAAATAACGTCCTTCGACTGTAGCACCAGTCGAGCAGGGCAGTACTCCCGAGGTGGATGGAAAGCTGATGACAGGGAGTGCTGGAGCTCCCGTTTCATCAGCCCTCAGGACTAGTTCCTGACCATCCCCCTTTTGCTGAACTTTTTCAGTGTCTCAGTTACACAGAGAGTAGGCCAGCATGCTCTCCAGTACAAATTTCTCTAACTATCTTCACCAAACTACATGCACGGTACACACTACACTTCCTATTCAAAATTTACCCAAAATGGCGTCGTTTTATCAAGCCTCGGAGTCCCCAGGGGGGGGGGACCATAAATGCCCCCACCATCTGCCCCTCTCCCGGTGACGACTCAAGGTGCCTGGAACCACTGTCTCTCTTCTTCTTCATTTCTGCAACATTCGCGGCCTTTCCTCTAACTTTCGCTCTGTTGAGCACCACCTCTCCTCCTCTAAACCTCACCTTCTTTTTCTAACGGAGACTCAGCTGTCTGGGGCAACTGACAGCAAACCCTTTTCTGTATCCTCCTACTTTCTCTATACTCATTTCAAAGCCAAAGGTGGCTGTTGTGTATATATACGCAACGACTTATCTTGCTCTCATGTTCCTGAACTTGATTCTTCTGAATTCTCCACACTCTGGCTTCGGCTTTCCTGTCATTCTCTGACTAAATATATCTGTGCTGTTTACTTATCCCCTAATTCTACTGACTATCAAAAATTCTTCGACTATCTTACTTCTACGATGGAACACATTCTATCCATTTCTCCTTTCTCTGAAATCTCCATTCTTGGAGATTTCAATGTTCACCACCACCTTTGGCTCTCCTCTCCTTTCACGGATCCACCTGGTGAACAAGCCTACATCTTTTCTATCCTTAATGACCTAGAGCAGCTTGTACAGCACCCTACCCGTATCCCTGACCGCCTTGGAGAGAGCTCCAACATACTTGACCTCTTCCTCACAACTAATCCTTCTGCTTACTCTGTTAATCTTTTCTCTCCATTGGGCTCCTCCGATCACAACCTTATTACCTTAACCTGTCCTATCACTCTGGTACGGCCTGTGGACCCTCCAGGGAAACGTCGTCTATGGCATTTTGGAGCTGCAGACTGGCAGGCCCTCAGGCAATACTTCTTTGATTTTCCCTGGAATGATTATTGCTTCTATGGCCGTGAGCCATCTGAGTGTGCCTTGCGCATTACGGAGGTTATTCTCTCGGGCATGGAAGCATACATTCCTTTCTCATATCCTTTGACTAACGCAAGAAAGCCTTGGTTTAATCACGCTTGTTCTAATGCTGTCCGCAACAAGGAGAGGGCCTACAAAAGGTACCGGAGCCAACCCACCCCTGAATCATATCATCTTTACGTTTCTGCCCGGAATCGTGCTAAGTCTGTTCTTCGCTCTACTAAAAATAATTTCATCCATACTAAATGCTCTCAACTCTCCAACTCGAATTCTTCCCGCTCCTTCTGGCATCTTGCCAAAAATCTTTCTAACAACTTTACCTCATCATCCTTCCCTCCTCTTTTCTACTCTGATGGTTCTGTAGCTATTTCTTCTACTGATAAAGCAGATCTCTTCGCACAGACTTTCTCCTCCAATTCTACCTTAGACGATTCCGGTGCTGTTCCTCCATCACTTCCCCCCTCTGACTTCCTCATGGCTGACATTAAAATTTCTTCAGTTGATGTATTTTCTGCCATCACTGGCCTCAGTACTAACAAGGCATATGGGCCTGATGGGGTCCCTCCTGTTGTTCTCAAGAACTGTGCTTCTGTACTTACACCCTGCCTAGGCAAACTCTTTCGTCTTTGTCTGTCAACTTGTACCTTTCCTTCTTGCTGGAAGTTTGCTCTCATTCAGCCAGTCCCAAAGAAGGGTGACCACTCCCAACCCTCCAACTATCGTCCAATTGCTTTAACGTCCTGTATTTCAAAAGTTTTCGAGTCAATTCTTAATAGAAAAATTTTAAGGCATCTTTCCTATCACAACCTTCTTTCCGATCGTCAGTATGGGTTCCGTCAGGGACGCTCCACTGGCGATCTTCTAACCTACCTTTCAGACTCCTGGTCATCCTCCTTTCGGGACTTTGGCGAAAGCTTTGCCATTGCACTTGACATCTCAAAGGCTTTCGATCGAGTCTGGCATAAATCTTTAATTTCCAAACTGCCCTCCTACGGTTTCTATCCTTCTATCTGTGCCTTCATCGCTAGCTTCCTTTCTGGTCGTTCTATAGCCGCTGTTGTAGACGGCCATCGTTCTTCTCCTAGATCTATCAATAGTGGTGTTCCTCAGGGCTCTGTCCTATCACCAACTCTCTTCCTTTTATTCATCAATGATCTTCTAAGCTGTACATCTAACCCTATCCACTCATACGCTGATGACTCCACCCTTCACCTTTCCATTCGGTTCCCGCAACGCCCATCTCAACAGTTACTTCAACAAACAAGGGATGAGGCTATGGCACACCTAATGTCTGACTTGGCTCGTATCTCTGACTGGGGTAAAAATAATATGGTTGTCTTTAATGCATCTAAGACTCAGTTCTTACACCTTTCAACCCGACAAAATCTTCCACAGGTATACCCACTAATGTTTAATAATATTCAGCTTAATCCTGCATCATCCTTGAACATGCTTGGGGTTTCATTTACTCGGGACTTATCTTGGAAAGATCATATTACATCTCTTGTAAAATCTGCTTCCAAGAGATTGGGTGTGCTAAGCCGTCTCCGCTCTTTCTTTACCCCTGCGCAATTGTTGACTCTATACAGGGGTTTTATCCGCCCCTGTGTGGAGTACAACTCTCATGTGTGGGGAGGCTCCCCTCATACAGCTCTTCTCAATAGGGTGGAGTCAAAGGCTTTTCGTCTCATTAACTCTCCTCCTCTTACTGACTCCCTTCAACCTCTGTCTCTTTGCCGCACTGTTGCATCTTTATCTCTTTTCTATCGCTACTTTAATGGTCACTGCTCCTCTGAACTGTCTGCTTGCATTCCTCCACCTCTACGACGGGCGCGTAGCACCCGTCTGGCAGCAAACTCTCATCCTTTTTCTGTCCAACTCTCTAATGCAAGAGTTAACCGTTACTCCCAGTCTTTCACATATGCAACAGGTCAGCTCTGGAACTGTCTCCCTCTGTCTGTATTTCCTGCTGCCTATGATCTCCAGTCTTTCAAACGCAGTGTGTCCAGGCATCTCAAAATGATCGGATCTTGAATTTGGCTCTATATTGTATTTTGTTTTTCTCTTGGGGGGAACTGTTACTGCGGACTCATGGCCTTTGGTTCCTTCTTCCTAGCATTAAAAAAAAAAAAAAAAAGTGGAACAGGTGATTAACAGATCATGTAGTTCGGCTGGGAGAATAACGATTAAAAACACTGTGGATAAATTTGTTAATATATGAAGAGGATGGATGATGTTTAGACGGTCTGTGATTCTAAAGTGTACACAAGCCCATTCCTCGTACACCTCGCTTCAAAATGTATCCAAAACATTTTTGTACTTTCGGAAATAATCTTTAGGGACTTTGGATGGATGTGTGTATAGGTGTTTTTATCAGTGCCGCATGTAAAATAAACTCAAAAATTTAAGAAACACTATTCGTTCAGAAGTAATTACTATCTATCTATCTACAGTATATACCTGGGCTGTATCCCCCAAGGAAAGGAAGGTAGCCGAGACAGGACGAAACACTGCCCATTCACTCATCCATTCAAACACATTTATCGCATCTTAGCCCCAAAGGGGAGAAAAGACAGATCCTCACCGCACCACACCGCACAAGGGTCAACTGCGCAGCGCAATCAGTGACATCTGCAGCAGGGCCCGACAGCAGAGCTGATTTACCCCTGCCACATCATTATAGACCCATCCTCTTACCTGCACCTGACCTGACTAGCTGATCAGACCAAATGCGGGAGAATATCCCCTCAGGGCTGCGTCATTATATATTCATTCACAATTTCTCACCATTTATTTCTGTCAAGAACAGCCACTCTTCCTTCCTCAACAGACATCCCTCTCACATCCAGCGCTCTCTTCACACTGTCCATCCATCCTATTCGTGATCTCCCTCTCAGCCTTACACCTCTCACATCAGATCTAGTTATCTTTTTCACCAATCGCTCATTATATATTCTCTCCACATGCCCAAATCATCGCAACACCCTCTGCTCAACTCTATCAGCCATCTCCCGATCCAGTTCTCCTTCGCACTTCATCATTTCATACTCGATCCATACGGGTCACTCCACACATACTCCTCAGACACCTCTTCTCCATTACATTCAAACTTTTCCTCTCTGCTATACCCATATTCCATGTTTCAGCCCCATATAACGCAGTCGGTACCACAACACCCTCATACAGCCTTCTCTTTACATCCATTCTAAGTGAACATCTAAACACCTTTTTCATTCCTCCCAGCACCTTTCCTATTTCATTCATTCTGAACTTCACTTCTGCATCTATTCTTCCATCCACAGGAACATGTGACCCTAAATATTTAAAACACTCTACCTCCTCAAGCAACTCGCCATTCAAAACTATATTCATCTCCCTACCATCTACCAACCTCGTACATTTCATCACTTTACTCTTATTCTCATTTACTTTCAATTTCCTCCTTTCACACACCCTTCCAAACTCCTCTACCAACTGTCTCAATCTCTCCTCTGAATCAGCCACCAGTGCAGTATCATCTGCAAATCAACATTCACCAGACTCAGACCTCCACCTAAAACTCTTGCATTCACCTCCCTTACAACACCATCCAAATAAATATTAAACAACCAAGGGGACATCACACATCCCTGTCGCAGCCCCACTGTCACAGGAAACCAATCACTCACAGCATTTCTCACTCTTACACACGCTTTATTATTTACATAAAAACTCTTCACCCCTTTTAGTTACCTACCATCAACTCCATACAATCTTAAAACAGTCCACAAAGCCTCCCTATCAATTCTATCATACGCTTTCTCTAAATCCATGAATGCCAAAAACACATCCTTGCCTTTCGCTAAATACTTTTCAATCACTTGTCTCCCAGCAAACACCTGATCCACGCATCCTCTCCCTCTCGTAAAGCCACACTGCTCATCGCCAATCACTCCCTCTGTACCCTCTCTAACTCTTATAATTAACATTCTACCATACACCTTACCTACAACACTCAAGAGACTTATACCCCTAAAGCTAGTACATTCATACTTATCACCCTTGCCTTTATACAAAGAGACCACACAAGCACTTGCCCAGTCAATTGGCACCATACCTTTCACAAAGCACACATTCAACAGTCTTACTAACCAGTCAACAATAGTCACTCCACCACCCTTCAGGCATTCCACAGCACACCCATCCATACCTGCAGCTTTCTCTGTTTTCATCTCCTTTACTGCCTCCTGCACTTCCTCCTTCGTGATCAAAGAATTATTCAACTCTCCCAACACATTTATTCCTTGCACCCTTCCATCCACCACAATCTCAGCCACCCTTTCCTCCCCTACATTTAACAATCTTTCAAAATACTCTGCCCATCTCTTCCTTACTGCATCCATCTCAGTTAACATCCTTCCATCCTCTGCTTTTACTCACTCTTCCTACCCAGACCCTCCCTTTCACACCCTTTTCACCTTCTTCCTGAGCATTTTCTTATTCTGTTGAAAATTCTTAGTCAGCCACCTACCCCACCTCTCATCTGCTGCCACTTTAGCATGACGCACAGCCCTTCTCGTCCTATTCCTCTTTTCCTTATACCTCTCATATGACACCTCATCCTTCCTCTGCAGCCACACTTCATGTGCGCGTCTCTTCTCAGCCACAGCCATAGTTACTTCCTCGCACCACCATTCACTTCCTTTTTTTACACCACCACCCACACGGCTCACACCACACACCTCTTCTGCATGCCTCACCACAGCACTCTTAAACAACTGCCATTCCTCCTCCACACTGCCATTTTCCTGATCTTTCATTGCATTCCACTCATCTTTCAATTTCTCCTGATACTCTATCATTTTCTCTCTTTTATCCAACGCACTCACTTTCAGTACCTCCCAGCCACACCTAACCCTCCTAGCTCTCACCCATCTGTTACCTGCTCTTAACTTTCCCTCCACCAGGTATTGGTCAGACATACCTCCACCCTTCCCTCTCACAACTCTCACATCCAACAATCTTCCTATTACATTCCTGGACAGAACCACATAGTCTATCAAAGCTCTATCAACAACCCTTCCAACCTCCTGTCTCACCCATGTATACTTACAAATATCTTTCTTCTCAAACAGCATATTTCCAATCACCATCTCTCGCTCAACGCACATCCTTGTCATTCGTTCCCCATTTTAATTTCTTCCAGGCACACCATGCATACCACCTACATCTTCAAATGCTACATTTCCCACTCTAGCATTCAGATCTCCTATCATTACCACATTCACATTTGCTCCAAAACTCTGCAGACACTCATCAAAATCATTCCAGAAAGACTCCCTCTCTTCTGCATCCCTTTCACTACCAGGCCCATATGCACTCACAAACACCCACAACTCACGTTCAAATTTCGCTTTCACCCACATCAATCTCGATGACACCTTCCATTCAATCACACACTGCTGTACTTCCGGACTCACTAACAAGGCCACACCTTCTCTTGTCCTTCCTCTATCAACACCTGACAATCTTCCATTCACACTTCCAAACATAGACTCACCCTTCCCTTTCATCTTCGTTTCACTCAAAGCTAACACTTCCAAGTTTCTTCTCACAAACATTCTCCCAATCTCCTCCCTTTTTGCCTCAATCGTACTACATCCACGCACATTCATAGACCCAATCTTCAGGGTACGGGGATAACTCAATCCCCCTTCTCTTTCTCTGGCCTGTCTCTTTTTAGGAACTAAAAAACAGAGGAGGGGGTCTCTAGTCCCCTCACCCCGCTAAGAGAAAAAAAAATCAAACAAAATGTCATTATGAAATCGTCAATGACATATGTGAAGGTACACTTTGAAGCGAGTGTACATAGGGTTAGACATTGGATTGTATTTTCAATTATCTTTCAGCAAAAACTGTGCTGAACACGAGGACGACACTGACGGTGGTAGAATGATACGGAATTACTACTAACGTGCTTTATTCATTCTTAATATCTTACGGTAGTGGGGGAGATACAGTCAGTGGACCGGGATCAATTGAAACTGGACAAGTTGTACAATGCATTTAAGGAGTGTTTGGTTAGGAATGCCTTTGCTGTACGTGGTGTGAATATAGCAGCTATACTCTTTTGTACTTGTCCTAAAATCTTCATCTCTCCATCTTGAATGCTGAGCTGTAACCAAAGATTAACACTAAAATGTGGTGCTAGTCATGAAGAAGTGCTCTGGAGGGAAAGCAGATCCGTCATTTGTCTTATTCTGCCACTGAGCTAAGGGAAATAGTCTGCTAAAGGACCAAAATCTGGGCCAGGTTAAAGTAAATGAACTATTGTCATAGACGTACAGATCGGTAGGATGAAGAGGCGGAAACAGAAATGAAGGAAAAGTGGGAGAAATGGCTAGAGTAGATGCAAGGAATGAAGAAGGTAATACATTAAAAGCTGGAAGCAGCCGGAGAAAATGGTAATGAGAGGAAAAAAATATATATAAGAAATACGTAGGGGACAATCTTGGAAGAAAAGTGAACTAAGTTATCTTGAAAATAGGACACTGTTTTGAAAAGAGGTGTCAAAATGTAGAAATGAATGTGGAAAGATGTGTGAGATGACAGTCTAAAAATACTAAGAAGTGAGTGTGAAGTAATGAACAAACAGGAAGGGTATATTGAACAGCGGATAATTGGGAATGAGGAGAGCAGAGTAGCTGTTAAATTGACTTATTTTGATGGTGTGTGGAGAAGGACTGTAGTACTAGGAAATATGATATTGACAAAAAATGACTAATGTTGTATTTCAGTTGAATGAACAATTTGGTGCTTGCACTGCACAGATGATTAGGGTTAGAAAATATGTAAGAAAGTGTAGATGAATTAAACTGTACTAGAAGAGTAGTAGAAAGCGTGGACTATGACCCTTAAAGTTTGAAATGGTTGAAATAAGTCCAAAATTGTCGTGGAATAAGTCAGTTGGTATGTCAGTTGAGTGTTGCAGGGAAATAAGAACAATCATTACAAAAAGTAAGGAATATATAAAAATATGTGGTGAGTGATGGAAGGGTGGCTTTACAAGAGGTAAGGGATAAAAAAACTGCAGTAAAAGTGGAAAAGTGGAAAAGACTAGTCTTCTGAAAAGAGCTCTAACGTATTTATGGCATTTATTGACCTAGACAAAACGGAGTAAAAAAAGGGGTATTATGGATGTTATTGCATACAGTATTTATAGCGTGGATGGTAAGTTACTGAATACCGTTGTTTAAGAGACGTTCGTGTTATGTCCACATTGATGTTTTTATCTGCTTATTTATATTTACTTATCTAACCATCTATCTGTCCGTCTGTCTCTCTGTCTACAATGATGCTGTACCGTATGCCGATAGTGAACAAGACTTTGGCAGATTGGTGTACGGTTTCTGGATGTCTATGAGCGTTGGCTTTGAAAGTAAATAAGGATAACAGTAAAATGAAGGTTATTGAGAGAGAAAATCACTCAGTGTAATGTGGTGGTGAATCGAGAGAGATGTACCCCCTCCACAATATGTCTACCCCCGATGTATATATGTCCCCCCCCAATGCATACATGCCCCCACTAATCTTGCTAGGTCAGCACCCTTTCCCACGCCTGAAGACGACGTTATTGCATCAGTTCTTAGCAGACAGCCGAGAAGGGCAGACTGTTTTACTGTGAGCTTGTAATAAACTCCTTATCTAGCTGTTTGTACACGGAGTTTCTATCACCAAAGTATAGCAAGTTACATTTGGTAGCAGCGGTGTTTCGAACCATCCGATTCTGACCGCCTCCTTGGATTTTTAGTGATACAACGAGATACACGACGACTCGCATCTGCCAGCCTCGCCCCTCCTCCGTGCCTCTATACCTTGGCTGTGCTTTCCGAGTGTCCACTTTTTCTCACCAGTGCTCACCTTTCCAACAACCGCACCCGTACGCCTTGTTCCTGACCGCATGTGTCGCCGTCGCCGACCTACGCACCTGTTGCACCTGTTCCCAGCACCTGTTCCGAACTCATCATAGCTCCTGCCCCCACGGTGCCACTTATCACTGTCTGCCCGCTGCCTGCCCACCACCATTCTCTGCATTTGCAATTCACCAGCTCTACACGTGCCTTGCTCCGACATCTGCCCTCCCCACCCACCACCGGCCTCCGCCGTCCCCCGCATCTGGTCTACATTACGGAGCCTCCTAAGACCGCCACTCCCTGCCGGTGATTCATCGCGGCGTCTCTTCTCCTCTCCACCCAGCTGTCTCTACCCCGCCACCCTGCCTCGCCCCTCCTCGCCCCGCCCCGCCCCGCCCAGCCCAGCCCAGCCCTGCCCCGCCCCGCCCCACCCCGCCCCAGCCCAGCTACGCCCAGCCACCCTGCACGTCATCCATCTCGACACTCCCGTTTCTCCTGTGTAACTATAGTATATCTTTCCTTTCTAGAGAGATTATCCTCGATTTTCTCTACAGATTGGTTATTGTAAATATTCCATCTCATTTTCATTACCCCGTTTTCATCTTCCCCTACGTTATTTATACTCCATCTCATCCTTCGCATTTTATTTAAACCATCCATGCCCGCACCTTCATTCATTTTCACACCTCGTGTATTCCATTCTCTCATTGTTCTTTATACATTTCCACCTACGTATCCATCTTCATCCTTTCATCTTCCATTGCTGCATTACATGTCATACTTTCCACGTCAACCGCTTACCACCAGCCCTCTCGACCCGGAAGCATCACCTGCTCATAGCCCGTCTGCCAACTCTAACGAAATCACTCATTTACGAAGTGGCAAAGCGTACCACCGCCCTGTACCTGAGACTCCCGTTTCACTTCCCGCAGAATCACTTACTACCCGTCCTACCCTCGTAAATCCAGATACCTCTTCCTCTACTCCTTCCCCTGTCGTTCCCTCTCCTGCCTCCCTTCATACCCCGTCTTGCTCGCCCTTCACTGCCACTACCTTCTCTCTCTCCCACACCTCTCCTGCCGCCACTTCTACACTTCCAGCCATGGCCAACCCTCCACAGTCTATCTATCTCGACGATGCCAATCGTCCCAAATTTACCGGCCAGGACCCAACTTGGTCTGTCTATGATTTCATCAGAGTAGTCGAAACAGAAATAAACAGTAGACACATTACCGAGGAATCGCTCAAAGTAGCTTACCTCCTTGGTCGCTTGCACCACGGTAAATCAGACATCGGATCCGCGATCCGTGCAGGACATTTCGATAGCATTCGTACCTTTGCTGATTTTCGTACGGAACTCATCAGCCTTTGTTGCCAGCATTCAAATACCGCGTCTCTCATGGGATTCATTAATCTCCTAAACCAACTAGATGAGGACTTGCGCGTCCCAGTGCAATATGCCAAGCTCCGTGAAGCTGCCGCCGCCATGAAAGCAACTAGTAGCGAGATGCTCCAATTACTGGTAGGCATGAAATGGTTAGAAGACAAGAATGGCATTCCAATGCTTTCACTCACCAACTTTGCTGACTTAATTGGTTACCTCAGATTCCTTCACTGGCTTACTCCTAAACAGCGAGAGCTAGCCTTGGAAATCGGTTTCAATCCAGGGGATAAAATTATTCAGGTCACTAAAGCCATTCATGAAAGAACAGGTTCGAACTACACGCGTCAGGGCACCACCCAACCCTTGGCCTCCTCAGTCTGTCACACCTCCACTACCCCAGACCAATCTCGCTCCCGTCCCACCACACGTGGCAGACCTGCCACACATCGCTCTCCTACTGCAGGTCATGATCAATCTAGCGCCCGATGAAACAGACAATCTTCGATTTTTTGCTGGTACTGTGGTCATCCTGGACATCGAGCATCCAGTTGCGACCGTACATACAGACGTCCTCACTCCCAAACCAGACAGCGTATGCCTTCCCGCTCACGTCGTCCATACTGCAAATACCACAAATCAAGCACAACTCACACCACTGAGGAATGTCGTTACCTCAACCGCCCACAGTCGGGGGAAACGCCGTGCCCGTATCGGACCAATATCACGTAGAACCAGAAACCCAACTCCCCATCCGCCATGTAGGTCCCATAATATCCTCGGGTTTAGTCATTCTCGGAAGCAGTCATGACATACCAACGTCATTCTTCTTGGACACAGGATCTATAGTAAATCTCATCTCCGAAAATTCCTTACAAATTATTCATCGCCATCACAACCACGTCAGTTTCCTAGAACCACCAGACATTCGCCTATGTGGTGTCAACGGCTCAGAGTTTAAGGTTAAGGGAAGAGTCACCCTTGAAGTCAAACTCCACAGAGATTTGCCCCTATCCTCATTGAATTTCATGTCACTAATGACTTGCAGTATCCCGCAGATGCCCTTATTGGGTTCTCCACCATGGCACAACACTCCATTGCATTATTACCTGCTTGTGGTAGTATAGACATTTCTGGATTCCCGGTTTACACTATGGAATGTCCCCGTCCTGTTCTTACGATCAAATCAGTCCTTCAATTACCTCTGTCCCTATCACTACCAAAAAGTCCAACCCAGCCCAAACCACCACTATCATCATCTGAGAATACAGAGATCATTCCTTTACTGACTGCGAGCAAGGACATAAATTCCTCAGTGTCCCCTGATACATCATCTCAGCCCTCGAACATGGCTCTTACATCCTCTCCCGACAACACTATCGCTGACTCAGACATGTCTCAGTTACCTACCTCACACAGTCTGCATGATCTTCTCCAACACGCAGAGACGAAACGTGCAGTAACGAATACGTGCACAATTTTGTTACCGCATGAGTTCACCAAAGTCTCTGTTTGTGTTGCCGGTGCGAAAGAAGGAGTGGATGTACTAACCCTACCTGAGACGTGTTGTGTGAATGGCTTGACTTATGAGTCAGCGTGGTGTACAGTCTTAGAGGACAGTTTATGCTACCTGTACTTGCTCAATGTCACAAATGTGCCACTAAAACTTAAAAGTGGTGTAAAGATTGGAGACTTCCTAGTATACCCAGCGGCCGTAAAGGTGTGCCAGGATTCCTCAATTCCTACTATTCAGACCGATGATACGCCAATCGGTGTATGTACTATTAACTCTACGGGATCTGCGCCGATGCATTCACCCGATATGCTCTCACATCTCACTTGCACAGATTTCCCAGAAAATACGCCTCAACTCCTCGACCTTCTGACCTCGTACAGAAACGTGGTTGCCTTACCCGGTGAACCGATGGGTAGAACAGACCTTGTCAAACATACGATTGAACTACTCCCAGGAACTCAGCCGATTTACATACCAGCGTATCGATTGCCTCATAGCCAGAGAAAGCAAACAGATCAAATGGTACAGAACATGTTAGACCAGGACATTATTGAACCCTCCATCAGTCCATGGAATAGCCCACTTTTCTTAGTACCAAAGAAGGACGGCAACTTTAGACCAGTAGTCGACTATCGTAAGGTCAATTCTGTCACCATTCCAGACCGTTTCCTGTTACCTGTCCTCACTGATTTGCTAGAATCCCTTGGTGACAATAACGTAGCCTTTTCATCTTTAGACCTCCTCAGCGGGTACTGGCAGGTCGAAATGGAAGAGTCCTCTCGCCCAGTTACAGCCTTTAGCACCCCTTCTGGACATTTTCAGTTTAAGAGACTCCCTTTTGGTCTGAGAAATGCTCCTTCCGTGTTCATGCGACTTATCCATTCAGTCTTCAGCGGTATGATGGGACACTCTCTTTTTGCTTACCTAGATGATATCATTGTTGTGAGTAAATCCATCCCTGATCATTTTACCAAACTCCAGCAAGTCTTTGAACGCCTCCAGCTCGCAGGCCTGAAAATCAGTCTCAGTAAATGTGACTTCCTGCGAAAGAAAATCAAATTCCTAGGCCATGTCGTAGATGCACAAGGCATTCATACTAATGAGGATAAAACTAAGGCGATCATTAACTTCCCAGAACCTACCACTACCGATGCTGTACGAAGTTTCCTGGGCCTCAGTGGCTATTATCGTCGCTACATCCGGAGTTATGCACAGATCGCCGCTCCACTGACCCACTTACTCAAGCAGAATGTGCCCTTTGTTTGGACTAACGACCAGTCACAGGCTTTCCAAAAGCTAAAGACAGCTCTTGTAAATGCCCCTATTCTAGCGTTCCCTGATTATACCACACCCTTCCTTCTCTGCATAGACGCCTCAGGCACTGGACTTGGTGCCGTTTTGATGCAACTCGATGAAGCATCAAGGAAGCGCGTAATAGCGTATGCTAGTCACACCCTTACAACCGCTGAACGTAACTACAGTGTCACAGATCTCGAAGCGCTAGCGGTAATCTGGTCCTTGAAACATTTCAGAGATATAGTCTATGGTTATCCAGTGCATATCCAAACAGACCACCTTCCACTATGTGATTTGTTCAAGAATCGCAACCTAACAGGTAGGTTAGCTAGATGGTCTGTCATCATCCAGGACTTTAATCCCACTTTTCAATATGTACCAGGCAAGTTGAATGTAGTCGCAGACGCACTCTCACGTCACGTAGCAGCAGCTATAACATCACTGCAGCCTGAAGTAACTGAAAATACTACACTAACGTCAGAAGTTGTTCGAAACTTTCAGCGCCAAGACCCCATGTGGTCCAAAGTCATTTATTTCCTAGAATCTGGCGATGCCTCGACCTTACCTACTCTGCCAGTATCGCTAGATGAGTTAATGCTAGATGATGATCTCTTGTACAGGAAAACAATGCTCACAGGCAAAGATATGCCCAATCGCGAAGTACGCCAACTTGTTGTCCCCACTGCCCTGGTACCAAAGGTTCTTCATATTGTTTATAATACTCCTCAAGCTTCCCATCCAGGTAAAGACCGATGCTTGCGCCAAGCACGTCTCAAATATTATTGGCCAACCATGCGCCGCGATATCAATGCCCACTGTGACTCTTGCCTCTCCTGCCACCGCCACAAAGGATCAACCGGCTTACCAGCACCTCTCTTACAATACCCAATCCCATCACGACCATGGGAAACTGTCTCAATCGATCTCTTAAAACTACCTCTCACAGAATCTGGTGCTGAGTACTTGTTCGTAGCGGTCGACCACTTCTCCCGCTACTGTGTCCTCGTACCCCTCTCAGACAAGACCGCGAAGAGCCTTGCACGTGCCCTTGTAGATCACGTAATTTGCCCGTTCAGTACCCCTCATACCATTCTTACTGACAACGGTACAGAGTTCAACAATAGCCTTCTCGATGAGATCTGTCGCCACTTTCGTATCAGTAAGTGCAATGTCGTGCCTAACCATCCGGCTTCCAATGGCCTTGTAGAACTCCACAACCGAAAAATCTTAGAGTGCCTCAGACATCTAGGCTCCCATAGTTCGTCCTGGGATGACTGGATTCCCCAGGTGGCATCTTCCATCAATAGCTCCATCCATGCATCCATTGCTGAATCTCCCTTCTTCGTCCTCTTTGGTTTTGACAAGGACCTCCCATACTCTCTCTTATCCTCAAAGCCAGAATCCATCTACAACATGGATGATTATGTTAAACTAAAATTGGCCAACTTCCAGACAATCCACTAGTATGTCCAATCCACTTTGGCTTCCTCTCAGGAGGGCATGCTGCAGCGCCAACATAAGTCCGCCTCTCCTATCACTATCAATGTAGGCGATCTTGTCTTTGCTCATTCCCATACACGTTCCTCCAAGTTGGATGACAAATTTACAGGGCCCCACCGAGTCCTCACTCAACAAGGCAACAAATTTCACCTCCAGGACCTGTCCACTAAGGACACCAGATGGGTCCACGTCGATGACTTAAAACGAGCACCCCGTGGCCTCGTGTTGGAAGAGTCACTTACACAACCTCCTGCCCCCTCTTCCCCTCCTCCCATCCCTCGGTCTCCCTTGTCTCCACCTATCCCTCAGTCTCCTTCCTCTCCATCTCCACCTGCTCATTCATCAATCAATCAATATCGGTCCAAACTGCACTTTGCCCATCAACCTCTTCATGACCTCCCCCATTAACTCTACCCTGATTTTCTAGGTACGATGTTCGCGATCTCCCTGCTGGCAGTGCCGACCCTCCTGGGGTCTGGGTCAGGTCAGGACGATGGTGGAGTACGTCCCGGGGCCTTGGTTGGCTCATGATGCGAGGTCTCCTTGCGCTACAATCTTGCGCCCCAGGCCGACGTAGCCATTGCCCTACCTGCCTACGCGCACCAGTTCCACGGAATCAGGAACCATCTCACGGCCCTCATGGGGACACACAACCCGAATGAGTATCTCTATAACCTTTTCCTCCCACTCTCCTGGCAATTGCAATACATAAGTAACAGATTCACTGAGCTCAATGACACATTTTCCATTCAGACACCCGTGGGTCGTTCTCGTGTGAAACGAGGTCTCTTCGACTTCGGCGGTGAGATTCTGAGTGGCTTGTTTGGCGTTGCTACAGCCCGTGACATTTCTGGCTTCAAATCTGATCTCACTCATTTAGCTTCAGCCCTAGAATCACAACGCCGAGTCATTAAAATCCAACACACTATGTTACAGCTCACAACCCAACTCAATGAAGTCACGTCCACTCTAAACAATTTCACCGATATCTTACAACGCCACCTTTCAGATCTCAACGTTATCTCTCAGTTCTTCTACCTCAAACTCAACATGGATAATCTCCAACTGGCCGTTGACTCTCTCCTGTCTCAAGTCTCTACCTTGGTTCGTATCCTGGTCGATGCTATCAATGGACGTATCACTGCCGACTTAGTACCTGTCTCAGCTCTCCGTTCTGTCCTGGAATGGGCTCACTCCACCTTCGGTCTCTCCCCAGTCCTCCCTTACTCCTCCCTTGAATATTATTATCCTGTTCTCGAAGCCACTCTTCTCACTACATACATCATCGTCCATATTCCTCTCCGTTCTGCCATAACCTTTAACCTTTTCCACATCATTCCCTTCCCTTTCCACCTCAAAAACTCCTTGTTACAGGTATCTGTTCCTTCAGAATATTTCCTCCTCTCCCATGATCATCTTTCCGTTGCCTTCCTTTCTTCCACAGACCTCCAGCAATGCTCCTCCCTTACTCCGACCTCTCGTCTCTGTGCAGCCCACCTTTTCGCTATCTTCCCTAGCAGTGCTACACCCTATGAGTCTGCTTTAGTTCACAACCATTCCATCTACTCGGCCTGTTCTTTTGTCCTAGCTCCTGACCTCCCGGTCCACCATGCTCACCTCAACCATGTCCAGTACTTCTTCTTTGCTGTTCCCATCTCTGTCACGATCATGTGTCCTGGTTCTTCCGTTCACTCTGTCCCCGCTAGTGGTCTCTACAAAGCATCTGACTATTGTACCGTCAAATCAGAGTCCGTCATCACTTACGCCACTCGCTATCACCAAGCTGTTCGTAAACACTCCTATGACATCTTTCAACCAATCGACATGCCTTCAACCCTACCTTCTGCCAACATTACCATCACCTCCCCTCACTTGCGCATGCTCACCTTCCTTAATGACAGTGATTTCATTATGGATCAATTTTCTCTGGCCTTCCACCGTTCATGGGTTCATCCAACAGTTGTGTTTCCCCCTGTGGTTATCGCTTTCATAGGTTTTCTACTCATCATCTGTGCAGTGCATTGTTGTGTCAGAAAAATGAAACGTCGACTCCAGGAAATCAGAGTCGCTACAGGCATAGTACGCCCTACACACGACGTAGACACTCCCCGTACTTAGTGCCCTCGCATTCCGTGACTACCATTGCCATCTAACATTTAACCAAACTGTGAACAGCACTCTGCCTACTAGAAAATAATGGTATTTCTTTCATGCATTACAGAGTGACAGTGTATCCTACAGAAAATACAAAAAAAAAAAAATTAAGGAAGAACAACCATAGAACTCTCATATCTACTCCTTGTTCATCATGTATCAAACTATTATTGTGTACTTCCCCTTATGTTTATCTGTACCTTCGACCCTTCCTGGATTTGTACCTATTAATCCTTGTATATCTCATCTGTATATATCGTTCTAATTCCCTCCCCTCAATATGTCCATGTCTCCCCTACTGCCCCTGTATCATACTTATCCCTTGTACAAACCTCCCGGTCCTGCCTTACTACTATAATCAAACACCATTTCACTCCCGGTGTCAGGAGACACCGTCTCAGCTACCCGGGGGAGTAGTGTACCCCCTCCACAATATGTCTACCCTCGATGTATATATGTCCCCCCCCAATGCATACATGCCCCCACTAATCTTGCTAGGTCAGCACCCTTTCCCACGCCTGAAGACGGCTTTATTGCATCAGTTCTTAGCAGACAACCGAGAAGGGCAGACTGTTTTACTGTGAGCTTGTAATAAACTCCTTATCTAGCTGTTTGTACACGGAGTTTCTATCACCAAAGTATTGCAAGTTACAGAGATTAGAATAGGTGATGAAGTGTTAGTAGCTGGTGCACTGATAGTTATGAGAGGGAAAATATGGAAACGAAATAAAAAGTAGAGCACCACGGGGAACGAGGGTGACTGGTGCTTGAGGGCCTTGATACGAAACAGAGGTCTGAGTGTGACGGCAGCGAGACCGTTGCATAAATGAGTTTTAGTGCCTACATGTAATACGAGTGTGAGATTTGGTTTGGCATGAAAAGGGAAGGTCGAAGAGTACGAGCAATTTACATAGAGCTATTGAGGAATGTGTGTGTGGAGGGGGAAGGGGTGCAGAGAGCCGATATGATAAGGATCGTGAATCGTGAAAGTTGTGGCGTAAATAAGTTTCGAACCAAAGTCAAAGACACTGATCCTAAGTGATATGGTCGTGCTGAGAGAACAGGAGTGAACAGAGTGGTGAAAAAGGCATATCCGAGCAATCTGAAGGTGAAGGGAGGCGTGGTAGTCCAAGAAGGAGAAGGAGAGAGCTGGTAAATGAGTGTGAGCAGGCAAGATAAAGAGGCTGATGAGATTAGGGAACAAATAATTGATCGAACTGGCAGGAAGAACTTTGTGCGGAGGTGTGTATGACGGGGCCTGGCTATCCGTCCACAATCAGTCCCTTAGTCTTTCCTATCAGGAGCGAAGAAGATCCTAGATTAGGCTTCTCGGCCCTGACAGTAAAAGCTAATGCCAGTTTCACTGGCTCCTGAAAGACATTATGTGAGCACTTGACCCCAACCTTCCCTCAATTACAAATTCATATGAACCCCACCTGGTTGCGGCACCTTAATCTACAGGACCACCAGACATCAGTTGGTTATTTGGATACCATCCTATGTAGTAAAAAGTTTCCTGGGTTACAGGAAACCACTTAGCTTGTCACTCAATGTAGTATCACCTGAAGGTAGCAACACATCGAGTGGGTTGATGGTGGACGCCCGCACGAACAGTACCTCAGTGCTGTTTTTCGTCGATGTGATAGTCGTCGGATTGACTTTAACTGACAGGTAACATGAAGCCCATAACTGTGGATGCTTATGCCACTGAGGTGAAGTAAGGACTCCAGGGGCTTGAATGATGAGTCATTAAGAATGTGGCTTATTTAATTGTGCAGACATGTAGTTAGTTCTCCTCCAGTCAGGATTTAACTTGCTCTCTTTACCTTGCCTCACTCCATCCTTAAACGACAGAAGAGATCTAGATGAGTATAATGATGATGTGGTAACTTGAGTAAATAACCTAATACGGTCAGAGAATTCAAAGGAGTCAAGGATTTGGGGCAGCATTGAAAGAGACTGTAAGGAGACGGTGAATGGGAGATGATGAGGTAACGAGATAACTCCAAGCGACTGAAGAGAAATGTAGGTTAAGTGCCTGTATCTTAGCACACACACACACACACACACACACACACACACACACACACACACACACACACTTCTTATGTGTCTGCTCCTTGAGGCCAAGCAGTCGTTCTTTGTGCAGTTACCCTCACGTATCTCCACTTCCGCACTAATATCCACCTCCCATACATACTAGGATGGCCTGTTCTGGGATTCGTGTGATAGTAAGATAATCATTTTATTTATTCTTGGTGTCAGTGGATCTTGTGAAAAATAAGTAGTTTATTTGTTCTGTTTTACCGAAATTCAAATAATCAAATTGTTAGATTGATCCACTGGTGTTGTTAAAGTAGACATCCAAATCAGTTTTGGAATATAAAGTTTGTTTATAATTTAGGAGTATATCATCAGCCATTTCAGTTAGATTATGTATTTTTCATATTATTTTTGGTATTTTCACCCGATTTTCTTCAGCTTTAGAGGAATCTTTGGAAGTGGATGCCTTACATACAACAATCATGTACTCCTTCACCATTTAAGGACTCTTTCTAAGCTAAAAACCTCACTTTGACAGTATCAAGAATAAGCCATAGAGTAAGCCATCGATCTGAAGGTATTTATTATTCTTTTAAATTTTTCACAATCCTCCATGGACCACTAACACTCTTGATATGATATCTTGCTCTAAAAGAAAGAAAATGAAAACTAGTGCATCACTTTGTATTTACTGGAGAGAACTAGGCCGCTCCACGAACTGAATACCAACCCGTTCTTACACGTAATTCGACTGATATTTCCTCTGTGATATAATGAGTCTTACTGTTTAACATCGTGTATTTCTTTAGCGGACGGAACTGCTCCACACCTAAAACTTGAACACAAAGTCATTATAGCCTAAAGTTTAATGGTTATTAGTTCTGATGTAGGAATTAGTATCTTTCGTCCTTAGTCGAACCGTCCCTTCAGTCTAATTCCACGTGGCCTTTAACAGAGCTGTAACGAATTTGAGAATATCGTCTGAAAAAACTTTTTCCTTCTGAGCAACAACATACTCGAAATAAGGTACAACCATCTGCTTCGTGATTAGTCATTATATGTGATTCATAACTCAGTCACAGCACAACGAGAATCTCTCTCCATATATATATATATATATATATATATATATATATATATATATATATATTACGCTCCTGACCAGGAATCGAACCTGAGATTTCTAGATAGGAGTCAGGTACTGGTACCACTACACCAAGGCGTGATAAAAGCTTAACCACCTTAATTTTTTTGATGAACCAGGTAAATCCATTATGGAAAGATATATTTCAATCACAACATTCAGTCTAAAAAAAAATAATTGTACACACGCACGTAATGTGTGTCTTTCCAACATAAAGACGCTCCTGTCGTGGTCTATGTCCAAGCTGGAGATCATGTGAGTCTTCATGCCAAAAATGGGGTTGCTGGGTCCAGTCGTTCAAGCGTATATTACCTGTGACCTCAAATGGCCTCCGACCAGTTACCTCAAATGACCTCGGAGGTCAACTTCACATAGTCCATGTCCGAACTGGAGGTTATGTGAATCTCCATCCCAAAAATTGGGCTGCAGGGGTACCCGGCGTGAGAATCTCTCTCTCTCTCTCTCTCTCTCTCTCTCTCTCTCTATATATATATATATATATCTCTCTCTATATATATATATATATATATATATATATATATATATATATGTCATCATCATCATCATCAGCCGTTTGAGTATCCACTGCAGGACCGGCCTATCCCGACCGAAGTCGGGACAATACAGCCAATGTATCTCTACCAAGTGGCTTAGGCTTTCTAGTAGAGTTTGTATGCAGGGTGAGAAGTGCTTGTAAGTGTAATTGTAGTGTTGGAGTGGCTTTGGATGTGTGTGTAGTCTGTGAACCAAGTGTAATCGGCCCGCGCAAGCTGACTGGGTGCAAGCATACTTTACAGTAAGCGACACTGGTTCAACCACAGCACCCCTTGTGTCCGCCAATGCAGTACGTGGCCGGGTGAACACTCCCAAAGTTTATTACCCTGGCAGGGCGCGAACCCTAGTTCACCCGTGTACGAAACGCACACTCTACCACTGTACCACAGAGAGGCTCCATATATATATATCTATCTATCTATCTATCTATCTATCTATATATATATATATATATATATATATATATATATATATATATATATATACACCTAGGCTGCTTCCCCCAAGGAAAGAGAGGTAGCCGAGACAGGACGACACATTCCCCATTTACACATGCAGTCAAACACATTCAATCGCATCTTATCCCCAAAGGGGAGAAGGGACAGATCCTCACTGCACCACACCGCACAAGGGTCAACTGTGCAGTGCAATCAGTGACATCCGCATCAGGGCCTGACAGCAGACCTGGTTTACCCTTGCCACATCATAAAAGACTCATCCCCTTACCCGCACCTGACCTGACTAGCTGATCAGACCAAACGCGGGAGAATATCCCCTCAGGGCTGCGTCATCATTCATTCACTCACAATTTCTCTCCATTTATTTCTGTCACGCACAGGCATTTTTCCTTGCGCAACAGACATCCCTCTCACAACGAGCGCTCTCTTCACACTGTCCATCCATCCTATTCGTGGTCTCCCTCTCAGCCTTACACATCTCACATCAGATCTAGTTATCAGTTTCACCGATCTCTCATTATCCATTGTCTCCATATGCCAAACCATCGCAACACCCTCTGCTCAACTCTATCAGCCATCTCTCGAACAACTCCAGTTCTCCTTCGCACTTCATCATTTCGCACTCAATCCATACGCCTCACTCCACACATACTCCTCAGACACCTCATCTCCATTACATTCAAACTTTTCCTCTCTGCTACACCCATATTCCATGTTTCAGTCCCATATAACGCAGTCGGTACCAAAACACCCTCATATATATATATATATATATATATATAATGCAAAAAGTAGGAACAAAAGGCCGGGAACCTGCCTGTTGACTCCCTCTTTGAAAAAACAAAAACAAGAAAACGGAGAGCCAAATTCATGACCCTTTCGTTTCCAGATGCCTGGACACACTGCGTTTGAAAGACTGGAGATCACAAGCAGTAGGAAATACAGACAGAGGGAGATGTTTAAGAGCTAACCTGTTGCATACATGAAGGACTGGGCGTAACAGTTAGCACTGGCACTACAGAGTTAAACAGAAAGAAAACCATCCCTAATTCTGTAGCTGGTCGTGTTGATGAGTAAAGACCTGAAGAATGTACATAATATTTGGCTGCAAGGCAGGTTGTATTCGTGCGTGAGCGAGTGGCACCGACTTTCGCTTTGCTGTCAACGTGATAACTTCTCCATTTCTAGATAAACTAGACACAGCAACATCCAAGACATGCCCTATGGCACTATCACTTAGTTCTTTCCCAGTATCTTTGGGAAAAGGCTTGGCATGGGTGAATGAGGCCAGGGTTCATGTCAGACAAGATCAGAATCGGACAAGAGACGAAAGAATACATCCTTCTACACCTGGCAGAGTCACAGTGGTGACTGAGGTATGCTTGCCTCGGATGCTGGGAGGCTATCCCCACCCTTTGGTGATAAGATCTAGTGTTGGCCACTTCAAACTGTGGCACGAAAACACTTGTGGTTATAGCCGTAACCTGGCGTTCCCGATCCACTAATTTCGCATTGGATATAATCGTCACCCAGCGCTTAGGGGTTAAAGATGATGCAGGATTGAGTTGAATATTGCTTAACACTAGAGGCTACTCCTGTGGAAGATTTTGTCGGGTTGAGTTTTTGATGCATTAAAAACAACAAGATTGCTTTGACACCAGTCGGAGATACGAAACATGTCAGACAATAGGTGTGCCATACCCGAATCCCTTGTTTGATGAAGTAATTGCTGAGATGGATGCTGCAGGAAGCAAATGGAAAGGTGATGAATGGAGTCATCAGTGTGCGAGTGGATAGGGTTAGATGTACAGCTTCAGTCTTTGATGACTGGAAGTTAGTTGGTGATAGGACAGAGCCCTGAAGAACACCTCTACTGATAGCTCTAAGAGAAAAACGGTGGCCGTCTACAACAGCAGCTATAGAATGACCAGAAAGGAAAGTTGAGATGAAAGCATAGATAGGAGGATGAAAACTGTAAGAGGGCAGTTTGGAAAGGTAGATAAGAAGACAGCCAGTGAAACATTCCTGGCGGAACCCATACTGACAATCCAAAGGAAGGTCGTGATAGGAAGTGTTTTTTAATCTATATCTTAAGAATAGACTCAAAAACTTATAAAATACATGATGTTAAAGCAATAGGGTGATAGTTAAGGGACTTGGAATGGTCACCTTTCTCTAGGACAGGTTGAATGAGAGCAAACGTACAAGTTGACAGAGAAAGGTCAAAGAGTTTTCCTAGCAAGGTGTAAGCACAGAAGCATTGTTCTTGAGGACAGCAGGAGGACCCCAGCAAGCCCATATGCCTTGTTAATGCTGAGGCCAGTGATGGCAGAAAATGCATCAAATGCAGAAATTTTAATGTCACCCATGAGGAAGTCAGAGTGGGGAAGTGATGGAGGAACAGCACCAGAAGGATCTAAGGTGGAACTAGAAGAGATAGTCTGCGTGAAGAGTTTTGCTTTATACGTAGAAGAAATAGCTACAGAGCCATCACAGTAGAAAAGAGGAGGAAAAGATGATGAGGTAAAGTTGTCAATAAGGTTTATGACTAGGTACCGGAAGACGCAGGAAGAATTTGAGTTGAAGAGTTCAGTGCATTTAGTATGAATAAAATAATTTTTAGCAGGGTGAAGAGCAGACTTAGAGTGATTCCTGGCAGAAACATAAAAGAGACCAGATTCAGAAGTGGGTTGGCTACAGTACCTTTTGTAGGCTTTCTCCTTGTTGTGGACAGCATTAGACAAAGCATGAGTAAACTAAGGTTTTTATGCATTAGTCACAGGATATGAGAATGGAATATATGCTTTCATGCCTGAGAGAATAACCTCCGTACTGCACAAAGCATACACATATATATATAGACACTTATCAAACTACTGGGGATAGATGGAGCTTAAATTACTCCCCTTCTGACTAAAGATGCTTCCTAGGTTGCAAAAACCTTGCAGTGGCAGCTTGATTAAAATGAAAAAAAAAAAAATCACCATCCTGCAGCAGTTAAAAAGGCGTGAGGGCAATACATTCAGTGGCAACGTTTTATATACCTAGAATGGCCCTGCTGTTTGTTGCTGGATCCTCGAGGAAAAGAACTGACTGGAATGTGTGTTAGACAGAGACAATACTTAAAAAAAAAAAAAAAAAAAAAATGCAAAAAAAGTTTATTCGCATTTCATGTGGCATTTTTTACTCCAAAGAGGTAATAAAAAGGGCCCTTAAAAAAGTCCGTAGGGGAATCTTAATTCAGGAAACCAATGACGATCGCCGGCGGTCCGTGTAGCTGTTCTAGAGGTTTTAATGGGGTTTGCTCAAGGCTTCTTTCATATTATTCCCTCAGTAAGTCAGTAAGTGTGTAACTCGTTGATACTGACTTGTCTAGGCCAGCTCAAGGAGGAGTCAACGAATACATGAGGACCGTCATGGGATCGAACTTTGACCCCAATCCACAAGTCCGTAATCGATTCCCCAGCGTAGCTCAGATTTCCGTGTGCAGAAGATCAAGACACGTAATGTTTCTGCACTCTCGATTCATTGTCCCCCCCCCCCTTACCTTTCAAAAATAAAATCTTATGATAATGTTACTCTTATAACTCAAAATTGGATTTTCCAGAAAGGAATAAAGGCTTCGGAAGATTCTTGAGTTTCTTGTCCATTCGGAAAAGTTACAACGGGAAGTTTATTGCAAATTATATTATGGAATCCAGGACCAGAACTCGACCACTGTACTACTGAGGCGCCTTGTATTTCCGCCTGGAAGTGTCATACATTTATTTTGTGCTTTAGTAAAAACAAATTCATCCTTACAGTGTGTATTGTGTCCTTCACTTCCTAGCTGATTCCGATCTTCCTGTTACAGACGGAGACACAATTGAGCAATATATTAAACGTTTTCTGCTTCTCGCTCTCCATTTCTGGGTAACCCGATAGCTGCGACGTACACTAGCTCCAGAAAGTATCAGTGCAGGGTGTGATCGACGACTATAGAAAAGATACGTTTAACTTAAAACGAATGAATTTATGTGTGCTTTTATATAGCTATTTGAGTAATTACAAACGTGTAGAATGGGTACGACAAAATATATGTCCATACATAACTGCTGGCAACTCAGCAGGAGTACAGGGCTTCCAAAATGCGGCCAGAACAACTTCCGCATTACAATACATATCGTCGCTTTTCTCAAAATGTTGACACTAGAGTATGCACCGATACTTTCTGGAGCTAGCGTACATCACATGATGGAAAACTTGTAGCTCCGAGGTACATCATAAAAGCAAGCTTTTTTTTTTTTTTTTTTTTTGAAAAGGATGCACTACATATTTCTCCCATGTGCCCTCATTACCTCACCAAGGCTGAAGTAAGGTAAATAATGAACTCATATTTGTTTTTATTATACATTTCCATGCACTCTTTCATTTAATATGAGCAAAAATTATTTTTGAGAAAAAAAAATTCATATTTTTTGCGAATGGGGAGGGAGGTAGACCAGGAATGTCCTCATTACTTTGCTTCGGCTGAACTAAGGAGAATAATGAACTCATATTTGTTTTTCTTATACTCTTCCATGCAGTGTTTCACTTCATACGAGCAAAAATTCTTTTTGAGGGAAAAAAAATCCTCTTTTTTTGCGCATGGTTGGGCAGACCACGAAGCCTAATACCACATTTGTCGAGTTAATATTGCAGAGTTGTGAGAGGCTTTGCATGTTTTTCTGCCCAGAGATGATTCTTTTTGCTATGATGCGCACTAAGTGTGAAGGAGAAGACGCTGAACTATAAGCAAAAAAATGTCCTGTTTAAATTTGTCCAGACATATTTCAACAATTTTACTTAATCCTCCTGTCCTCCTCTTTCCTACTTATACAGCTTTACTCCTGGTTCTTCCTCGTGTAACTCTAAACTCTTTCCTTAAACCGTTTTGTAAAATATATAATATTTTTATTTTGCTGTAATTAGACGATTATATTCAGGTCAGAATAGACTTTTCTAATTTGAGGAATTAGATACAGCCTTCAGTATCTTCCTCCCTTTTCACTCCATGTCAGTGTGTTTCTTTTTATTTTTTTCTTATCAACCTGTACGCCAAATAAAAGTACTCTATAATTAACGAGTCAGATTTCCAATAACGAGCGTAGTTCGGGGAAAGTTTTACTGCGAGAGACGCAAATGAAGCCACTTAACTTGACACGAGTTAGTGGGGCCGTGTTCTCGTCAGTTACTCTTAGAATGACGCCTTCATGCGTTGGCACCAATATAACCGGCCAACATATCTGAGCTGACCGGTTATACAAACATTCCTCAACTCACCCTGTCTTTCGAAAGGAGGATGGTGGACTGCAGAAGAGCAACTTTAGCGCGCAATTTAATAACTTCGCTTTGAGATGCATGACTCACAAGCCGATGACAACAACTATACCACCTCGAGACTAATGTAACAAAACAACCTCCTCATGGTTGTCTGATGATTTGGCCTTACCTCACTTACACAAACATCAGTTTCCTCAAGGACTGACTGCTAACAGCTGCGCCATTAATTGTCCCTCTTTCCACCTCTGTATCACTATCTAAAGGATGCCTAAGACTGTCATCTGGAAACATACCTGCCCTAGATTTCCTGTCCTACTGAGGTTCAGGCAACCTCTACTAAACAATTTCCTGTCATGAGTAAAATTGTCCCAATTATCAACAAACATCACCTCCTTCCTACACAGACCTTCAAGTCTACTGCTGATTCCTGTCATTCTATAGACCTTTTCCAGTGACGTCACAGAAATCACGTGGTTTTGTTTACGACTCCATATTGGACGGCAAACTCCTCGCAGTAATGACTGTCCAGACAGGTCTGTCAGAAACTGAACTGTCTGATATATGCAGAAACTGGATCAACGCCACCAAGATCTGTATAGGAACAAGATAAAGTGTTTGAGGCTCGACGCTTACACCATATCTAGGGAGAAATTCACCCGTTTCAAGTACGGACACCGAAACCAGATCTCAGATACGGCGATCTCTATCAATGTTTGGTGAACACCTCGTGAAAGTTTACCGGGGCGTCCTTCAAGGTAAAAACGTGTAATATATCTAGCTGGAATTGACATACAGTACATGTAAATCGTCTTGGTACTCAGTAAATTATTGACGTGGGGCCAAGGGGGGAGGGATTGTATACACTGACTGGGAATCGAGTAGTTGATGAATGAGTGGAGGGTGGGGGCGTGGGGGTGGGGAAGGAGGTGTTGGAGGGAGGGTGGGGGGTTTGAATGGTGGTGGGGAAATGGGGATGAGATTAGGGTTGGTTTGGGGCTTGGCGGTGGTGGCGGTGAGGGAATGGGGGAGGGTAGGGGATGGGTGGTAAGGGATGGGACGGGTAGGGGTAAAGGAGAAGGGGCTTGGGTGGTGGTGAGGGGAATTGTGGGGGGCTTGGGGGCTTGTTGAGTAGAGTTGGGGACGTGGGGTGTGGGGGGATGGGGAGTTCGAAAGTGGGGTGTAGGGGGTTGTTGGGGGGTGGGAGTGAGGGGTGGTGTGGGATGGTGGTGGGGTGGGGATGGCTGTGGGGGGGTCAGGGTGTCAGGGTGGCGGTGGGGGAGTTAGGGTGGCTGTTGGAGGGTGGTGGGGGGTGTAGGTGGAGTGGAGGTGTGTGTGAGGTGGTTGGGTGGCGGTGGGGGGATGGGGGTGGGGTTGGAGGGGGTGGGGGGTGGCTCACCTGATATGAAATGCCTGCTACAGAGTCGGGTGTAGGCCGTCAGCTGCCAATTCTCCCTCTTCACGGCAGCTATCCACCTCTGTTGCCTTTTCTCATTGGCTGGAAACCGGCAGAAGTTTACCCCACTTCCACTTTTCTGCCATGTCTTATAGCGGAAGGCACAACAGTGGAATACCATTGTGGAATCTGCAATTCTTCTTCTCTAGACGTCCGACAATTTGCCGTCTAGTATGGCGTCGTAAACAAAAGTCACATGACCCGTGACGTCACATGGAAAAGATCTATTGAGAATCACAGATTCAGTGTTAAATCTTTGGTAACAAACCACTGATAATTAGCTTTCTAAGGAACTCTTTGAACTTCCTAATAAGGTCTCTTTACTTCCTAAGTGTCTCTTCCGACCCACCTGAAACTACTGTACATTGTTGTTCCTACAGTGACGTAGACAGAACCCCCTGATGTGTTGTTAACCAAGTCATCAATTTTCTCCGTCACGTCCTGTATCTTACAAGCAAGAAAGCAGACACGCTTCCTCCTAGAACCCTTAGCACATAATTTCTTCTCTTGGTGCCTCATCAAAGAATCCCCGACAGGTATGAGACTAGGTCCATCCTACACTTCACCTTCTATAACGTGATACCAGTTTTTTATAGGTATATATTAATATAACTTATCTTAGCCTTGCACCCTTCCTTGATTGGCTGGAAACCAATGTCATCTAGCCTGGTCTCAACGTTAACCTCCCTAGTTTCTAAGGTATCTACCTTACCTTACACTTCCTCTACAAATAAGTCCTTAACACTCACGATACCAACCTCATTTTCTCACCTCTTTAACTTTTCACATCACTTTTATTGCCTCACTATTTTTCCTGATTCCTAAACTAAGCCTACCCGCTAACTTGCAAATCAAACAGGGCTTATACACACTTTCTCCTCCCACGAAGTCTCTGATAAACTCCTTCAAGCAAAAGGAGCAGGAAATCGTTGAGCACGTTCTATCCTAAGGGGATTTGGGCAGTGCATTGGAAGTAAACCTTTACGTGAGCAGGTTAGAGGTCACACAGCAGGTTAGTGGTGAGACATAGGGATATATTTTGTACATAACTTTTATATTCTCGCGTGTGTTATGTATATAATTTCAGTATCGGCCTACTTTGGATCAGTAACATACGAGAAAAAATTATAAAATGATATGCAAAAAGAATGAAGTCACCTAAATCAAGTCTCTCAAGTCGCCTAGGATATGAACGTATGTCTCCTCCTAATGTATGTCACAGGCAGAGTGTAGTGTCAGATGGTTTATGTAATGTATGAAACTTGCAGGTGAGTAAAATAACTCAAAACGGTGAAATTGCCTTAGCACCAGGTTAGATTTGGTATTGTAAGGCTACTTTAGGTTAGATTTGATTTGAGTAAGTTTAGAAACGTCAGTTTAGGTTGGATATTGCTAGGTTAGCCTCGGTTTGGCTATGTTAGGAATAATTGCGTTAGTCTGAGTGCGGATTGGTTTTGTGGTGTTTGCTTAGGGTTGGATTCTTTAGGTAAGGTTGGGTTATATTTTTGGGCGCATAGTGGTTTTAGCTCCTTATGATTTCAGGCCCTCTATACATTGCCTTTGCCTTGTATGTAGTGTTTGACTTTATATTCCACTGGATCTCAGAGCTGCTGCGTGCTGGGTGTTGCAGTAAGGGTAATTAGCACACTGCCCTCCCTCTGTCAGTTCATATTCGCTAAGCTCATAAGTTGAAACCCCGGGGCTGCCCCCTTTATTAAACTTTGCTAATGTCCAGGTTTGTTCACTCTAGTGGGCCTGGGTTCTCGATGAGATATGCAATAAAATCATAAAAAGAAACAATTTGCCCTCATATGATTTTCTTTTATTTTTTATTATGCTTAGGAAACAAAGATTATAAGACACTAACAACCCGAATCTTTACAAGTACTTGCTGCTAAAAACAACGGTCCGATCCTCCCAGCCTGAAAACTGTCCACAATACAGCAACATATAGCAGGTGCTGGTAGGCGGGACAACAGCGACGGTAGAGTTCATGTTATGGGTCTGTGACATGACCTCTCACCCACCGCTGGAATAAATGAGTACCCCATCGCTACCACGTTGTCCTCTTTCGCCTTTAGGGCTGTATTGTAGGTGGCATATAACGCTTTGCTGCACCCAGTCTTTAGCGTTTTTTAGCTTGAACCTTTTATTTTTTGTGTGTGTTATAAGTGTTGCATTGTTACTGACATAGTTTACTTCAATAACATGCAAGAAGATAATCAGGTGCAGTGCACAGAACAAATCGTAAAGCTTGAGGCATTACAAAATATCCAGATCTTTCAGAGGCGGGATTCACGAAAGAGATACCAGACTTTTGAGGAGGTAAATGCTCTGGTAAGGCGACTTGCCAGAGCAGTCTACTCCCATCAGGAGTAGACTGTAGCACCAGTCGATCAGGGCAGTACTCCCGAGGTGGATGGAAAGCTGATGACAGGGAGTGCTGGAGCTCCCGTTTCATCAGCCCTCAGAACTAGTTCCTGACCATCCCCCTTTGCTGAACTTTTTCAGTGTCTCAGTTACACAGAGAGTAGCCCAGCATGCTCTCCAGTACAAATTTCTCTAACTATCTACACCAAACTACATGCACAGTACACACTACACTTTCTTTTCAAAATTTAACTAAAATGGCGTCTCTGCACCAAGCCTCGGAGTCCCCAGGGAGGGGGACCATAAATGCCCCCACCATCCGCCCCTCTCCCGGTGATGACTCGAGGTGCCTGGAACCACTGTCTGACTCTCTTCTTCTTCATTTCTGCAACATTCACGGCCTTTCCTCTAACTTTCGCTCTGTTGAGCACCACCTCTCCTCCTCTAAACCTCACCTTCTTTTTCTAACGGAGACTCAGCTGTCTGAGGCAACTGACAGCAAACCCTTTTCTGTATCCTCCTACTTTCTCTATACTCATTTCAAAGCCAAAGGTGACTGTTGTGTATATATACGCAACGACTTATCTTGCTCTCATGTTCCTGAACTCGATTCTTCTGAATTCTCTACACTCTGGCTTCGGCTTTCCTGTCATTCTCTGACTAAATATATCTATGCTGTTTACTTATCCCCTAATTCTACTGACTATCAAAAATTCTTCGACTATCTTACTTCTATGATGGAACACATTCTATCCATTTCTCCTTTCTCTGAAATCTCCATTCTAGGAGATTTCAATGTTCACCACCACCTTTGGCTCTCCTCTCCTTTCACGGATCCACCTGGTGAACAAGCCTACATCTTTTCTATCCTTAATGACCTAGAGCAGCTTGTACAGCACCCTACCCGTATCCCTGACCACCTTGGAGAGAGCTCCAACATACTTGACCTCTTCCTCACACCTAATCCTTCTGCTTACTCTGTTAATCTTTTCTCTCCGTTGGGCTCCTCCGATCACAACCTTATTACCTTAACCTGTCCTATCACTCCGGTACGGCCTGTGGACCCTCTAGGGAAACGTCGCCTGTGGCATTTTGGAGCCGCGGACTGGGAGGCCCTCAGGCAGTGCTTCTTTGATTTTCCCTGGAATGATTATTGCTTCCATGGCCGGGAGCCATCTGAGTGTGCCTTGCGCATTACGGAGGTTATTCTCTCGGGCATGGAGGCATACATTCCTTTCTCATATCCTTTGACTAACGCAAGAAAGCCTTGGTTTAATTACGCTTGTGCTAATGCTGTCCACAACAAGGAGAGGGCCTACAAAAGGTTCCGGAGCCAACCCACCCCCGAATCACATCGTTTTTACGTTTCTTCCCGGAATCGTGTTAAGTCTGTTCTTCGCTCTACTAAAAATAATTTCATCCATACTATATGCTCTCAACTCTCCAACTCGAATTCTTCCCGCTCCTTCTGGCACCTTGCCGAAAATCATTCTAACAACTTTACCTCATCATCCTTCCCTCCTCTTTTCTACTCTGATGGTTCTGTAGCTATTTCTTCTACTGATAAAGCAGATCTCTTCGCACAGACTTTCTCCTCCAATTCCACCTTAGACGATTCTGGTGCTGTTCCTCCATCACTTCCCCCCTCTGACTTCCTCATGGCTGACATTAATATTTCTTCAGTTGATGTATTTTCTGCCATCACTGGCCTCAGTACTAACAAGGCATATGGGCCTGATGAGGTCCCTCCTGTTGTTCTCAAGAACTGTGCTTCTGTGCTTACACCCTGCCAAGGCAAACTCTTTCACCTTTGTCTGTCAACTTGTACCTTTCCTTCTTGCTAGAAGTTTGCTCTCATTCAGCCATTCCCAAAGAAGGGTGACCACTCCCAACCCTCCAACTATCATCCAGTTGCTTTAATGTACTGTATTTCAAAAGTTTTTGAGTCAATTCTCAATAGAAAAATTTTAAGACATCTTTCCTATCACAACCTTCTTTCCGATCATCAGTACGGGTTCCGTCAGGGACGCTCCACTGGCGATCTTCTCACCTACCTTTCAGACTCCTGGTCATCCTCCTTTCGGGACTTTGGCGAAAGCTTTGCCATTGCACTTGACATCTCAAAGGTTTTTGATCGAGTCTGGCATAAATCTTTAATTTCCAAACTGCCCTCCTACGGTTTCTATCCTTCTATCTGTGCCTTCATCGCTAGCATCCTTTCTGGTCGTTCTATAGCCGCTGTTGTAGACGGCCATTGTTCTCCTAGATCTATCAACAGTGGTGTTCCTCAGGGCTCTGTCCTTTCACCAACTCTCTTCCTTTTATTCATCAATGATCTTCTAAGCTGTACATCTAACCCTATCCACTCATACGCTGATGACTCCACCCTTCACCTTTCCATTCGGTTCCCGCAACGCCCATCTCAACAGTTACTTCAACAAACAAGGGATGAGGCTATGGCACACCTAATGTCTGACTTGGCTCGTATCTCTGACTGGGGTAAAAATAATATGGTTGTTTTTCATGCATCTAAGACTCAGTTCTTACACCTATCAACCCGACAAAATCTTCCACAGGTATACCCACTAATGTTTAATAATATTCATCTTAATCCTGCATCATCCTTGAACATGCTTGGGGTTTCATTTACTCGGGACTTATCTTGGAAAGATCATATTATATCTCTTGTAAAATCTGCTTCCAAGAGATTGGGTGTGCTAAGCCGACTCCGCTCTTTTTTTACCCCTGCACAATTGTTGACTCTATACAGGGGTTTTATCCGCCCCTGTGTGGAGTACAACTCTCATGTGTGGGGAGGTTCCCCACATACAGCTCTTCTCAATAGGGTGGAGTCAAAGACTTTTCGTCTCATTAACTCTCCTCCTCTTACTGACTCCCTTCAACCTCTGTCTCTTCGCCGCACTGTTGCATCTTTATCTCTTTTCTATCGCTACTTTAATGGTCACTGCTCCTCTGAACTGTCTGCTTGCATTCCTCCACCTCTACGACTGGCGCGTGGCTCCCGTCTAGCAGCAAACTCTCATCCCTTTTCTGTCCAACTCTCTAATGCAAGAGTTAACCGTTACTTCCAGTCTTTCATTTATGCAACAGGTCAGCTCTGGAACTGTCTCCCTCTGTCTGTATTTCCTGCTGCCTATGATCTCCAGTCTTTCAAACGCAGTGTGTCCAGGCATCTTAAAATGATCGGATCTTGAATTTGGCTCTCTATTGTATTTTGTTTTAATCTTGGAGGGAACTGTTACTGTGGGCTCATGGCCTTTGGTTCCTTCTTCCTCGCATAAAAAAAAAAAAAATCGCCTCTACGTCGCCCTGTCCCCCACCATTTCACTACCCTGCTCCCAGCTCACACCCCCCTCCCTCATTATAATTATTATTACAATTATCCAATATTGCCAAATTATGACCAAAGACATGTCAAGTAAATAATCTTTCATTTTAGCTAGAGAGAAAACAGAACTGTATACTCTGTAAACCAGAATTATGAGAACATAAAAACAGGATACCTTGGTGAGACAAAGGGAAGAGAAAATTATATGATAAAAATACAATACATGAACAGAAATTTTGAATGGAAGAAAACCTAGAGCTCTATGAGATAAGACAAAGTAAATTTATAGAGACGCAAACTAAAACATGGATAAACATATACAGCGAACTAAATAGAATGTTGTACTGTAAAAAAATAAAAACGAAAGAAAGAAAGAAAGTAAGACTTCTCATGGAGATCCTACATTAAGATGAACAGAGCAGCCAAGGTAATGGGGAACAGACTCTTGATACATTGTACACCAGTATCGTCCTCTTCAGTAAGTATATTGGTGAGAATAAAAAACAAATAACATATGAAAACATAATGGAAAAATAGGATCACAGTCAGTTTCTGCTACATCTGTATATCTAGTAGCTACTTTATTCATATACATTTACTAATTAGGACATGAAGGGAGTTCAAGAAGGTATGATAAAATAAAGAGTGAATACTGAAGAGATGCAGTTTGGGTTTAAGCCAAGCAAAGAGAACACTGATGCCATAATCATTGCCCGACAACTTCAGGAAGAATATATAGAAAAAATGGGAACTGTACTTTTTCTCTTGTTGTTTTGGAGAAAGTCTTTGACACAGTCCCAAGGGAGGTGGTGAAGTAGGCAGTGAGTAAGCGTGAGATCAAGGAGTGGTTGATTAGAGTGGTTATTTTTTTTTTTTATATGGATAATGAATGGAGGAAGGGAAAACAAAGGGAAAAGAAAAATAAGTCCATGTGCCTAAAGGCATCCTCCATTCATAAATTATTTATAACAACTGGATTTAAATTGAATGTGGATTAAATGTTTGTGGGAAACAACTCCCAGGAAGTGAATTCCAGGAGTGGTAGTTCTGGGGATAAATTAATTTTTATAAGCAGAGGTTCTGCATTGCGGGGGAGTGAGTGTGAGTTCATGGGCGCTCCCAGCTGCCCGAGTATTTCGGGAGAAAATCTGAAGGGGAGGGACAATTGAAGCCAGTTCGTCAGAGCACTTATGGAAAAAATATCGATAAAATAATGCTAAGCAAGCAACATCTCTACGTACTGGTAATGGAGGGAGATCCTGTGTAATGGCAGGATTATTGATTAATCTAATGGCTTTATTTTGAATTTTGTCCAACTGCCTCAATGCAACCATCTCTACATCCACTTCACAGTGGTGAACAGTATACGATCTGAGGACGCACATGACTTTTGTATATTGTGGCCATCTGCTCGTCAGTGAAGAACTCACGAACTCTGTACTTAAGTCCCAATTTTTTGGAAGCATTTTCAGCAAGGGATTTAACATAACCTGACCAGCTTAGGTTGGGTTTAGAGTAACACCTAGGATATCAATTGTAGTGGATATGGGAATACTGCCATCATTTAAAATTATATGAGAGTCTGAGGGATTCTTTCTGTTGGAGGAATTAATGTATTTAGTTTTCTGAGCATTAAATGAGACCAGATTTGATTGTCCCCATTGATTAATTTTAGATAGGTCCTGGTTCAGAGAAATTGCTGTGTTTATTTGGGAATTTATAATATCAAATTGTGTAAAGGAGGTACTAAATGTGAAAGAACTATGAAGGGTCGAGTCATCAGCATAAGAGTGTATTAGATTGTGAGTGACAGATAGGAGGTCATTTATATGAATGAGAAAGAGGGTTGGCGCCAAAACTGATCCCTGAGGTACGCCAGCATTTATGGAATGAAACTGAGAATAAATTCCATCTACCATGACCCGTATTTTTCTATCATGAAAGTAAGAAGAAATTAGAGGAACCAGTGATGCAAGGCCATAGTGTGACATCTTAGACAATAAGGCCCGGTGCCATACTCTGTCAAATGCTTTTGATATGTCAAGTGCTATTGTGTGTGTTTCACCATGTTGGTCTATTGTTTTGTTAATCTGATGGGTAAGGAGGCAAAGAATGTCTACGGTTGAACGTTTTTGTCTAAATCCATACTGCCGATCATTGATTAATTTACTGATTTCTAGATGCTGGATTATGTGTTTGTTAATTAGTGTCTCAAAAACTTTACCGAGAATGGAAGTTATTGCAATTGGTCTATAGTTTGATGGATAAGAATTTGCCCCGTTTTTAGGAACAGGATGGATATATGATTCTTTCCAAGAGGCTGGAAAACTTGAGGTATGGATGCATAAGCAGAAAAATTTTGCCAAAACAGGAGCCAACACTGAGGAGCAATTTTTAAGTACTATTGAAGGAATTTCGTCTGGACCAGTAGCTTTGGCTGCTGAGATTGTCTGTAATACAGCTTGTACGTATCTGGTGTGAATCAAGAAAGGAGGTATTTGAGGGGAATCAAAATCAAATACAGGAATATTGTGATTTTCTGTATTTAAGGTTGAGTTTCTTGAAAAAAATGTCAACAATGAGTTTGGCTTTTCCACGTGGGTCACTTACTAGATTTCCATTGGGGGCCTGTAAAGATGGAATGGAAGAGGTGGTAGTGAAGTTAGTTTTGAATGAGTTAAGGGTTAACCAGAATATTTTATCATTTGGGTTGTTTAGTAGTTTGTTAGCCTATGTAGAAAGTTTGATTAGGATTGATAATAGTTTTGGCATGGTTTCTGATATTTCTGTAATAGTTAAAGGCTTCTTTGGTTTTGATCCTTGTATAAGTGTTATAGGCTATTGTTTTATGTTCTGTTACTCTAGCACAATTGTGGTCAAACCATTTAGGAGAATTACATCTTTTTCTGTAGCTATGATGGGGAATGAATGTTTCCATGCCGATTTTAATGAAATCCTGTATGTGGCCCATTGTGGAATTTGCATCTTGGGAGAAAAAGGAGGTCCAAGGAACATCGATGAAATTATTACTGAGTCCCTCCCAATCTGCCCTGTCGTAGTGCCATTTAGTCACCACGACAGGTTCAGAGCAGGAGAGTGTGGTAGGTGTTAAACTGGTGGCTTGAACCAGACAATGATCATTTTAGTGCTCGCACCCTGGAGGAAGAGAATGGAGATCTGAGTGATAAGGTTTCAATATTGGCGTGCATCAGGGGTCTGTCTTGAACCCATTTTTGTTTGTCATGGTGCTTGAAGCTCTCATGTTACCTCAGAAATGAACTTCCGTGGGAGATGTTGTATGCTCATGACTTGGATTTGATTGTAGAGAATGAACGGGAAGCAGAAAAAAAAGTTTTAGGAAGTCTAGAGACGAAATGGGGCTGAAAGGTTTGAGAGTAAACGCAGATAAAACGAGAGTGATGATGTCTAGAGCTGGTGGCGGTACTTCCAAAGCAGAGGGAGTGTGGCCATGTGTAGTTTGCCATGAGGGTGTGGGAAGTAACTGTAATCAATGCAGTGTTTGTAATAAGTGGGTGCATAGGAGATGTAGTGTTATCAGAGGCAGGCTGCAAAATCACAATTTCGAGTGAGCGGTATGTCGGGGAGAACATGTAGAGACTGAGAGGCGTGAAAGCACTTATCTTGCTGAAGAGTCTCTCGAGTGTGTGGAGGAGTTTTGTTATCTGGGTTTCATGTTGTGCACTATAGGTAAGGCTGTGGCTAGGATGAGGAGTGGTTGGAGGAATTTCAGGGAACTGTTGGCTCTCCTAGCACAGAGAGGGCTCTCCCTCCATGCTAAGAGATCCTTGTATGTGGTATGTGTTAGCAGTATAATTCTGTACGGTAGTGAGAACTGGTCAGTAAAGGAAGAGGATATTCGTAGGCTCAAACGTACAGAAATGACAGTGATTAGATGGATGTGTAGTGTGTCCTTCAATGCAGTTAGGATTGCAAATAAAGAGGTAAGAGGAAAGATAGGACGGGCATGTATTGCTTTTGTGATGAGGGTGGGTAGATTGAGATAGTTTGGGTAAGTTGAGAGGATGAAAGATGACAATTCGACGAGGAAGGTGAGAGGTGTGAACGCTGAGGGTAGGGTAGCGAGAGGCAGACCAAAAAAAGACCTGGGAGGTCATAGAGTGAACTGAATAGGGAGGCTGCCACAGATCGTGCAGCGAGGAGAGTGGCCACTACGTGACAAAGGCTGATTCATGCTTGCATATTGGAGCTTTTTTAAAGGATACCATACTAACGATGCTGCTGCTGTTGAAAGTATCAGGTAATGGTCCCCATTATTTTGATGATTCTGCTCATTCCAAGAAAAAAATATATATATTACCTGCTCTCCCTCAAGTACCCCACATGTTCTCTCAGGGAGGAAGAGATGCTGTGGAATCCCGTCCTGACATTTTCCCACAAGCCACTCAGCTCCATGTGTAAATGAGGTCCAGGAGAAGGGAACCTCAAAGAAGACTAGGCTGGCATGACAGGTGGCACTGGGGGCCTGGGTGCTGGGGAAGGAGACTGCACATTATTTGTTAGCTGAAGAGGTGGAGTGGGTAACCTGACGGATGATTTGGGGGCCTGATGTTTGAGTGTACATGTGACCAGCTAAAGCTGGCTGGGTATGCGGAAGCTGATCCTCCAAGTGATTAGAGATGAAGCCTGAAGAATGATAACAATGTTTAAAAGTAAATACTGTTTTTTATGCAAGGAAGAAAGACGCAAAGGCTAGAAACCTGCAAGACTGTTCCCTCAAAAAAAAGAAAAAAAGAAAAAAAAAAGGAATATTAAGATCTGTTCATTTCGAGATGACTGGACACATTGTGTTTAAAAAACTGAAAGTCATAGGCTGACCTGATGCATTCATGAAATACTGTGAGCAACGGTTCAATCTTGCATTAAAGAGCTCGAAGAATAGGGATGAGAGTTCGCTGCCTGACGGGTGATACACATCCACCGTAGTGGTGGAGGGATGAAAACAGTTCAGAGGAGAGGTGACCAATGCAGTAGCTATAGGAAAGAGATAAAGATGCAACAGTGTGGCAAAGAGACAGAGTTTGAAAGGAGCCAGTAAGTGGAGGAGAGTTAATGAGACGAAAAGTCTTTGACTCTTCCTTGTTGGGAAGAGCTATATGTGGGGAGCCTCCCCACACATGAGAGTCGTCCTCAACACAGTGGCGAACAAAACCACTGTATAAAGTCAGCAACTGTGCGAGGATAAAAAAGGCATGGAGTCGGCTTAGCACACATAATCTCTTGGAAGCAGGTTTTACAAGAGAGGTAATGTGATCTTTCCAAGATAAATGATGCAATATTGAGCTAGACAGTCAAAAATTTAAGGATATTCCTGGGGAAGATTTTGAGGGGTCGAGAGCTGTTAAGAACTGATATTTTGATGCATTGAAAACATAATTATTTCTACTCCAATCAGAGATATGTGCCAAGTCAGTTATTAGATGTGCCATAGCCTCACCCCGTGTTTACAGAAGCAATTGCTATTATGGATGCTGCGAGAACCGATTGGAAAGGTGAAGGGTGGAGTCACAAGTGTATGAGTGGATAAGGTTAAATATACATCTTAAAGGTCATTGCTAAAGAGAAGGAAGAGAGTGGGTGATAGGACAGACTCCTGAGGTATACCATTATTGATAGCTCGAGGAGAAGAACGGTGGTCAACAACAGCTGCTATAGAACGACCAGAAAAAAAGCTAGAGATGAAAGCAATTATAGATGGCTAGAAAGCGTATTAGGGCAGTTTGGAAATCAAAGATTTATGCCAGACTATTGAAAGCCTTTGAGATGTCAAGTGAAATTACAAAGCTTTCCCCAGAGTCCCGAAATGAGTATGACCTGAGTCTGAGAAGAAGGCAAGAAGATTGCCAGAGGAGTCTCCGTGGAGGAAACCATCCTGGTGATCGGAAAGGCTATGAGAGGAAAGGTGCTCTGAACTTTTTTTTGGTTAAGAACAGATTCAAAAACTTTAGAAATACACGATGCTAATGGAACTGGGCGATAGTTAGAGGGCCGGCAGTGGTCACTCTTGTTTGGGACAGGCTGAATGAGAGCAAATTCCAGCAAGAAGTAAAGGTACAAATCGACAGAAAATGGCGAAAGTGTATATCTAGGCAGGGTGCAAGCTCGATAGCTTTTGAGGGCAACAGGTGAGAACCCATCAGGCCCATATACCTTGTTAGTATTGAGTCCTGTGAGGGCAGAGTGCACATGGGCTGAAGAAACTTTAATGTCAGTCATGAGAAAATCAGAGGGGGGAAGAGATAGAGGTACATTGCCGGAATCATCTAAGGTGGCGAAGAAAGTCTGAGCAAGGAGTTCTGCTTTTTCACTACAAGAAACAGCAACAGAACCATCGGAGTGGAAAAGGAAGAGGGAAGGAGAATGAAGTAATATTTCGAATGGTTTTTGGCAAGGTACCAGAATAAGTGGGAAGAAGATGAGTCGGAGAGTTCAGAGCATTTATTACGAAAGGAAGTACTCTAACCTGAGAAGAGAACAGACAACATATTCTGGGCATATACATAATAGAGATGTAAGTTCAGTGGTGGGTTGGTTCCAGAATCTTTTGTAGGGCTCCATCTTGTTGTGGACAACAGTAGAACAAGCGTGATTTTTTTTTTTATTTTTTTTTTTTTTTTTTTTTTGCCTTAGTCACAGGATAAGAGAAAGGAATGCATGCTTCCATGCCCGAGAAAATAACCTCTGTAATGCTAAGACATTCAGATGGCTCTCGGCCATGGATGCAATAATCATTCCAGCGAAAATTAAAGTAGTTCTGCGTGAGGGTCTCCCAATCAGCAGCTCCAAAGCGCCACAGCCGCCGCGTCTTGGGAGGGTCCATAGGCCTTACTGGAAAGATAAGACAGGTTAAGAAGATACGACTGTTGCTGGAGGAGTCCAATGGAGAGAAAAGATTAACAGAGTAAGGAGAAGGACTGGTTTTTCAGAAAGCGGTCAAGTACAGTCATAAGAAAAAGTATCGTTACCCCCAGGGATGTTCGATGCGAATCGAACGTTAGCTTGGCTATGTGGGCGGGTCCTTGTTGTTCGCCCTCCCCTGTCTAGTGTTGCCATATCACAATCCCAGTACAAGAGTTGGAATTATGAGCAAGAATGAGCCATATGGCGGGGAGATATAAAGGAAGTGCTTGCGTTACCCTGAGCGCCCCGCCGGGTGTTAATAATGAAACTCGGCACGTTTGTTATTTTCCTACTATTCAACACTTATTATCTATAAAATACAACAAATAAATTTAGAAGTGTATTAAATCCATAGGCATCGACTTTTGTATGAGAGTGTAGCAGGGGTTAACGAGTTCATTTGTTTGCTTTGGATGAGTGGTTAAATGCTTCAGAATGATGCTTCAGCTAGTGGCATCCATGCCTCGACGTCTAGAGGCTGTTTTGGAAGCAGGGGGTGGGTATACAAAATATTACAGCAGCGAGACTGAACAAGTATTATTATTTTTCTTCTTCTCGACATTTATTGTAAGTAAAATGCAATACATATATATTATATTTCATTGAAATTTACTAACTTGGCTTGTATCGGCTGAAATACTCTCATACGTCTGGCATGGATGCACGTACTCCTTGCCCGTCTACATGTGTGCTGCCGAGTCTACACCATTGTTATATTTTTATTTAATTAATTCGGTGCCGGATAATAAAACGTATTGTCTCTATGCACAGAGGCCAAACGATCTAATTAGCTTTTATTACATCTAGCATAAATTCTAATATCTGTGTCTCACATATCCGACATTGACGGGTTTGCGGTACAAACTTTCCTGTCCTGTCATTCTACGACACTTCGTCGTTGTATCACAGTGGATAGCTCTGAAGGGTAACGATAGTTTTTCTTGACTGTACGTTGGAGCTCTCTCCAAGGCGGTCAAGGGTACAGGTAGGGTGCTGTACAAGCTACAGTAGGTCATTAAGGATAGTAAAGACGTAGGATTGTTCACTGAATGGAGAGGAGAGCCAAAGGTGGCGGTGAACACTGAAATCTCCTAGAATGGAGTTTTCAGAGAAAAGAAATTAATAGGATGTGTTCCATCTTAGAAGTAAGATGCTCAATGAATTTTTTATAGTTGGTAGAATTAGGCAATAAGTACACAGCAGAGGTACATTTAGAAAAGAATGACAGGGTAGCCGAAGCAATAGGGCAGAGATTCCTAGGATTTCAGTTCAGGAACACGAGAGCAAGATACGCTCTTGCGTACATACACACAACAGTTACTTCTGAATATGAAGTGTGTATACAGAAAGTAAGAGCATGCAGAAAAGGATTTGATATCAGTTATCTCAGACAGCCGAGTCTCAGTGAGGATGAGAAGGTTAAATTTAAAGGAAGAGATACGGTGCTCAACAGAGAGGAAATTAGAGGAATGGCTGCGGATATTACAAAAATTAATAAAGAGTGAGCCAGACAGTGCATCTCACTTGGTCATCGCCAGGAGAGGGAGGGGGGTTGGGGAATCTGAGGGCTTATATGGTCCACCTCTCACAAGGCTGGGTGCTGACACGCCATTTTTATTGATTTTGGAACAGGAAGTGTGGTGTGTAATAAGCATGTAGTTGGTGTCGACAGTTTGAGGAAAATGCATAGAAGAGTATGCTGACCTTTCTCTATGTTACTGAGACACTGAAAAAGTTCAGCAATGGGGGATTGTCAGAAGCTAATCCCGAGGGTTGATGAAACGGGAGCTCTAGCTCTTCCTGTCACCAGCTTTCCTTCCACCTTGGGAGTACCGCCCTGTTCGACTGGTGCTATAGTCTATTTCTTGCACACACTACCCTATATTGACAAGCAGAAATGCTTTTGATATGGATCAGCAGTTTTCTTATTACTGGAGGAACTGTGCAAACAAACACTGACTTACTTGCACACATTACATCCCTGCAGTACTAGGGTTCTCAGTGCATGGTACGCCTAGCATATGGTGGAGGGAGGGGTTCAACAGTATGGCTGACCTTGATAATATAGAGTCTACAGTACACACAAAATAGTCTGATTGTCAGAAGTGGGATAAATTCAGTGTTTTTATTGAAGAAATGGAGGTAGTCTGTAAGATAGTTTTTACAGTGGGCATCTCTTCGAAATACCATTTTATATATATTTTTTTCAGCAGTTCTGAAATCATAAGAAAGGTTAACTGACGCCTAAGTATCCAGTAAGTGTTCCACCATGTGGTGAAAGTGATAAGGGGAAGAGGGTATAGTATATAGCAAAATTTTTACTTTAGCTTTGAAGTATTGTTATATACATATATATATATATATATATATATATATATATATATATATATATATATATATATATATATATATATATATATATATATATATATATATAATTTTCACTGCAGGGGGATGCACTTACTGTTTGCATAGACATTACTAGCCCCTTCACTGATGTCAGAAATGTTATATAAGAGAGTTTTAAAAAATCAAGGATTCCATCAATACAATAATACTTGTAACATGATTAAACATGGTTTTGCATTGTACTGTACTTCGTGCTGCCTGTTTTACTAAGTTTTACATGGGTGTACTGTTTCACAGCCAATGCTACCCTTTTCCTTCGCTGAATATATACGTACAATTATTGTACTCTAAAGCTATGACTGTTAATTTTGTATAAATTTTGCTTTATTACTAGGCAGGCCTACATTTCACCTGCTTGTTAATTTACCATGAGACAATTATTTCTTAATTTAAATTCCTCTCTTTGAAAGATGTACATACTGGCAGTTTTGTAGTTCGAATTACAGACAATTGGTGTGTGAATTTTGCGTATCAGAATTACCTATTTAACATCATAACCCCTTATCAGAATCAACATTCCCATTAATTTTTATTGTCAATACACAAATTTCCCCAAAAAATATTTTTTCACAATATAATCTATAAAGTAATGTCCACCAAATTTTGTTCTATATTTTTTGCACCAAACCCTTTAACTGAATCAGTACTCCTGTTTATTTAGAAATAATCCTCTATAACCACTTGATATTACCCCATACACTGTAATCCACGTGTGACAAAATGGTATCCAGCTTCTGTTGCAAGTATTATGCTGCTTTAAGTGTATACAGTATCGATCGTGACAATATGTATTTAGGGGACGATGACCAAAGTTACGTAGAGTAACACTCTATGGAGAGTTCATATAACCCTATATAACGCGTGTGTTAATAATTGATATCTGCATCCTGTTGCAGGTACTGTCTTGCTGTAAGTAATAAGTATAATATGACAGGATATATACTTCGGGGAGGATGACTAAATTGACAAAAAAATATATAAATAAATACCGCAAATAAATTTCAGTGACTACTTGACATAGCCCCACAGAACTCGTAACCACCTCAGTATAAAAATCACTTTCTAAACTAGATTTACTTGACAACCCTTTCGGATACGTCGGTCTGGCCGTGTATAACAAGTCCCAGAGGTGGGCAGTGGGACGCACTGTTTAAGTTACATAACAAGCATGGTGCACACCTTGGGTCCCTGAGGGCTCAATCAAATCCTGTTGAGGATGAAATAACCTAGGAATGTCTGTCAGCGACAGCTGCACCTAAAAGGTTGTTCTGAGGCTGGTGCTCTGTTCATAAAGTAGAAGTTGGCAAGCACTGGGGGGGACACAATCTGGCCGCACTATGGGGTGGTACTACTACTCTGCGGCCAGGTTGTATTAGGAAGAATACTGCCACCGTATTCCCTGCGTGTCGTAAAAGGCGACTAAAAGGGGCGGGGTGAGGGGACTAGGGACCCCCTCCTGTTTTTTTTTGTTTTTTTTAGTTCCTAAAAAGAGACAGGCCAGAGAAAGGGATGAAGGACTGAATTATCCCCGTACCCAGAAGATTGGGTCTATGAATGTAAGTGGATGTAGTATGATTGACGCTAAAAGGGAGGAGATTGGGAGAATGTTTGTGAGAAGAAACTTGGATGTGTTAGCTTTGAGTGAAACGAAGATGAAAGGGAAGGGTGAGTCTATGTTTGGAAGTGTGAATGGAAGATTGCCAGGTGTTGATAGACGAAGGGCAATAGAAGATGTGGCCTTGTTAGAGAGTCCGGAAGTACAACAGTGTGTGATTGAATGGAAGGTGTCATCGAGACTGATGTGGGTGAAAGCGAAATTTGAAAGTGAGCTGTGGGTGTTTGTGAGTGCATATGGACCTGGTAGTGAAAGGGATGAAGAAGAGAGGGAGTCTTTCTGGAATGATGTTGATGAGTGTCTGCAGAGTTTTGGACCAAATGTGAATATGATATTGGTGGGAGATCTGAATACTAGAGTGGAAAATGTAGCAGTTGAAGGTGTAGTTGGTATACATGGTGTGCCTGGAAAAAATGAAAATGGGGAACGAATGATTGGGTTGTGCGTTGAGCGAGAAATAGTGATTGGAAACACCCTGTTTTAGAAGAAAGATATTTATAAGTATACATGGGTGAGACAGGAGGGTGGAATGGTTGTTGTAGAGCAATGATAGACTATGTGGCTGTGTCCAGGAATGTAACAGAAAGATTGTTAGATGTGAGAGTTCTGACAGGGGAGGGTGGAAGTATGTCTGACCACTACCTAGTGGAGGGAAAGTTAAGTGTATGTAAGAAATGGGTGAGCGCTAGGAGAGTTAGGTGTAGCAGGGAGGTTTTGAAAGTGAGTGAGTTGGATAAAAGAAAGAAAATGATATAGCATCAGGAGAAATTGAAAGATGAGTGGAACGCAGTGAAAGATCAGGAAAATGGCAGTGTGGAGGAGGAGTGGCAGTTGTTTAAGAGTGCTGTGGTGGGGCATGCGAAAGAGGTGTGTGGTGTGAGATGTGTGGGTGGTGGTGTAAGAAAAGGAAGTGAATGGTAGTGCGAGGAACTAAGTATGGCTGTGGCTGAGAAGAGACATGCATATGAAGTATGGCTGCAGAGGAAGGATGAGGTGTCATATGAGAGGTATAAGGAAAAGAGGAATAGGGTGAGAAGGGTTGTGCGTGATGCTAAAGTGGCAGCAGATGAGAGGTGGGGTAGGCGGTTGACTGAGAATTTTCAACAGAATAAGAAAATGTTTTGGAAGGAGGTGAAAAGGGTGCAAAAGGGAGAGTCTGGGAAGGAAGAGTGAGTAAAAGCTGAGGATGGAGGGATGTTAATTGAGATGAATGCAGTCAGGAAGAGATGAGCAGAGTATTTTGAAAAATTGTTAAATGTAGAGGAGGAAAGGGAGGCTGAGATTGTGGCGGATGGAAGGGTGCAAGGAATAAATGTGTTGGGAGAGTTGAATAATTCTTTTATCACGAAGGAGGAAGTGCAGAAGGCAGTAAAGGAAATGAAAAAAGGGAAAGCTGCAGGTATGGATGGGTGTGCTGTGGGATGTCTGAAAGGTGATGGAGCGATTATTGTTGACTGGCTAGTAAGATTGTTGAATGTGTGCTTTGTGCAAGGTATGGTGCCAGTTGACTGGGCTAGTGCTTTATGTAAATAGTAGAGCGTGCGTATGAGTGGGAAATTCTGTGAGTAATTGGTTTCCCATGAGAGTGGGGCTGCAGCAGGGATGTGTGATGTTGCCTTGGTTGTTTAATATTTATATGGATGGTGTTGTAAGGGAAGAGAATGCAATAGTTTTAGGTGGAGGTCTGAGTCTGGTGAATGTTGATGGTAGAGAGTGAAATCTGAAGCAGCTGCTGTTTGCAGATGATACTGCACTGGTGGCTGATTCAGAGGAGAGATTGAGACAGTTGGCAGAGGAGTTTGGAAGGGTGTGTGAAAGGAGGAAATTGAAAGTAAATGAGAATAAGAGTAAAGTGATGAAGTGTACGAGGTTGGTAGATGGCAGGAGGATGAATATAGTTTTGAATGGTGAAGAGAGAACCTGTATTTTTACACAGGAAAAATCATCAGAGAAATTACCAATATGCCGGGAATCGAACCCAGGACTCTCAGGTGAGAGCCAGGCAGCATACCACTACACCACGACCAGGTTAAAGTTAACTCACGTTGTCACAATCTTCAGGCCCAAAGTGGGGGGCGGAGGAACGTTGGTTACAAGATTGTGACAACGTGAGTTAACTTTTACCTGGTCGTGGTGTAGTGGTATGCTGCCTGGCTCTCACCTGAGAGTCCTGGGTTTGAATGGTGAGTTGCTTGAGGAGGTAGAGTGTTTTAAGTATTTTAGGTCACATGTTGCTGTGGATGGATAGATGCAGAAGTGAAGTTTAGAATGAATGAAGTAGGAAAGGTGCTGGGAGGAATGAAAAAAGTGTTTAGATGTCATTTGCTTGGAATGGATGTAAAGAGAAGGCTGTATGAGGGTGTTGTGGTACCGACTGCATTTTATGGGGCTGAAACATGGAATATGGGTGTAGCAGAGAGGAAAAATTTGAATGTAATGGAGATGAGGTGTCTGAGGAGTATGTGTGGAGTGACGCATATGGATCGAGTGAGAAATGATGAAGCGTGAAGGAGACGTGGAATTGTTTGGGCGACGGTTGATCGAGGTGAGCAGAGGGTGTTGCAATGGTTTGGGCATATGGAGAGAATGGATAATGAGCGATTGGTGAAAATGATAACTAGATCTGATGTGAGAGGTGTAAGGCTGAGAGGGAGAACATGAATAGGATGGATGGACAGTGTGAAGAAAGCGTTGGATGCGAGAGGGATGTCTGTTGAGGAAGGAAGAGTGGCTGTGCTTGACATAAATAAATGGAGCGAAATTGTGAAAGAATAAATGATGACGCAGCCCTGAGGGGATATTCTCCCGCATTTGGTCTGATCAGCTAGTCAGGTCAGATGCAGGTAAGGGGATGGGTCTATTATCATGTGGCAGGGGTAAACCAGCTCTGCTGTCGGGCCCTGCTGCAGATGTCACTGACTGCACTGCGCAGTTGATCCTCGTGCGGTGTGGTGCGGTGAGGATCTGTCCCTTCTCCCCTTTGGGGATAAGATGCGAATGGATTAGTAAATTGGGAGTGTGTCGTCCTGTCTCGGCTACTTCCCTTTCCTTGGGGGAAGCAGCCTAGGTATATTGATAGATAGATAGACGATGGAAATAAAGGACAACATAATAAACATCTGACTTTTAATAAAATCGTGGATTATTCTACATTTTTAATAATCCTGGAAAATGACAGTTGCTTCACCAGTGGTGGTTAGCACTTTTGCACCAAAGCCATCAAAGCAACATTGTTTATGACAGACCATAACTGCCTTGGGAGGGGGTTGTGGGTGGGCACCTCTGTCTGAGAACTTGGAAGAGTCTCTACCAATACGTGTGACTGTATATTAAAAAATAATAATAATAATAATAATAATAATACTGATTCAACAACTTCTGCTCAATTTCAGTAACCTAAAAAATAAACTCAATATACTGTACAGTACATTACCTTAAAATACGAGGACCATCCAAAATATCAAATAAATATAAAACCAAACATGACGCAGGTAACACCGGTGATGAACAGTCTGAATCTGTATGCAATACAATTTTACATCTTCCCTTTGCAGTGGATATACAAATGAACAACTAAACTGTGGAAACTTCATATTCTATAATTTCTGGGTACCACAGAACTGCTGGGATAACAAAATATATTTGAACATTTAGTAAAAGCAACTTTTGGGTTTTATGTGTGAAGTACAACGAAGAAATTTTGCAATAATTGATTCATACACTAACAAAACTGTTATCTTAGCAGTTGTACGTTAGTGATGAATGCATAATTGTATACTAAATTCTTTAGGTCGAAGCCGAAACCTATCTGTTTCTACTCAGCGTAAATGGCATTATAGTGAATACAACCGTCTCGTAAGACAATGGCACACGATACATTTACCTTACCTGTATCATTGTAGCCATATTTCATTAATGTTAAGTTTCTCTTGGTAACTCTCTTGATATCTGTAAATCGTAGAAGACATTCGCTAGGGTCATGCATATATATTCTCCAGCGGTCGCACGTTCCGTATTAGCAAACCTGGTACCATTCCTTCCCACGGCAGTGGTAGAGTAACATTCCAGCTTTGTTGTTGTTGTTGTTGTTCTCTTTACCGAATAGAGCACATTTTTATTTTGAATGAAATTTGGTCGTAATGCTCGATGAGAGGCCCCAGATCACTCTTGTTGTTTTCAATATTGGGCTTAGAACGAGGTTTGTAAACCTTTTTGATGATTGCCTGTAAGCCGAAATCTGCTTGAGAAGTAGTTTCCGGGTGGTCAGATGGTGAAGAGAGTTGCCAGAGGAGTTACCAGAGAGTTTGCCTTACGTGAGTCTTACAAGAGGCTTCGTGAACATGGTGGTACCCGAGTCTGTTAAGAGTGTGGTAACTGTTTCTGGTAAGTAGTGAGGTACCAGGGAACTGGTATGTCCTTCGTGAATTCCACCTCAGGAGATTAACCCTCAGTCAACAACATTGTCTGTTAAGTGTTGGTCTATAGCTGCTTCTGGGGTGAAGATACCTTTACCTCTTCTTCGTCAAATGTCCTTATGGCAAACGTGTTGATGCCCTGGGATAAGTGGAAAGAGACATAGCTATGAGTTGTTCGTGTGAGTAGATAACAGAATTTGCGAGGAGCTCATCCGTGGAAAGACACGAGTCATCTATAAATGGGTACTTACGTCATTTGATTTCACTTGTCCATGAGACAGTGAGTGGTACACTGTAGGGTATGACAGTTATGAGGTTCTGTAAGTGATGTGACTATGATGCGACTTTAAGTACTCCCTCTGCATCTACGATGGCTGATCGTCCACGACTTTATAAATTACTAGGTACTTTTGACTCCATTTGCACAACAAAAGATTTAGATCCATTACCATATGAGGTATCGAGCCATTAGCTGGACTGAAGACAACCCCGTGGCCACTCCTTACAGGCAGTGGATATAAACTGAAGTACCTCGCCAACACTAGGTCCAATGCAAAACTTAACACTACAGAAGTGCAGGATGATAACTTTATCCTCCTTCGTTGGTAAACTCCTTCTATATGATGACGTACTTTTTTTATTCTGCTCTTGCTACTATCAGGCAGTATCGTTTAGCTTTGAAAGGAAAGTTTTCGAAAAGGATAGATTACGCACAGCCTTCATTATTTCCTTCACTAAAGTGGTTCTGTCTGTGAGCAGAATAAATTTGTCAGGTAACAATCAGAATAACCTTAAAAAAAAAAATAAAAGGCACCGATTCAAAGTTAAAGTTCTATTGGTGACAACGGTCACTTCACTGTTGAAGGAAAAGGAGTGGTAGCATGCCCTGCTGTGTCAAAGGGCAAGTGATCCACATCAACTGTAGTTTGCGCCGACACTAAGCCAGATCGGTAAACTAAATCCAAAACGGAAGACTGAGAGGGAGCATAAAAGTCAGAGTGTCGATATAGTATCACTAACTCTCTCATGGTAAGGACCATTTAAGTATTCTTATCGTTCAAACGCCAGTATAAAATCGTCCTTTACCAAGAACAGAATACCCCTTCTCTCTTCCTCGCATTCCCTACGTAAGTTTTATATGAAAAAAAAAAAAAAAAAAAGTCATCATGTCAGTGAAATCAATAGACCATCCCAAGAGGAGCATGTGTGCCTTTCTGGTGCTGTGGATTGGCTGACCCTCTGGTAGGGCTTCTTTAATGAACCTTGGAATGACTACTGTATCTATGGCCAAGAGTCTTCCGTGAGTGCTTCGAACATTGCAGAGGTTATCCCTGTGGGATACATTCCTCTCTCTTACCCTCCAACTAATGTTAAAAAAAAAAAAAATATTTAAATAAGTTTAACTAATGCTGTGCACAACAAGGAGGTCGTTGTCAAACGGTACCGCCGCCAAGCTAACGCTGGATCATGTACATTACATTCTATTTTTGTCCGGAATCGTGCGAAGTCTGTTTTCTCCTTGTTGAAAAGTTTCATGAAATAAACTTCTCTCTTCTGAGTCTTCCTACTCCTCATGGCACTTGCCAAAAACTATGCAATACCTTTATCCCTCTCCCTTTTCCATTGATAACCTTCTTCCTGATCGCCAGTATGGGTTCTGCAAGAGATGTTCCATTGAAGATCTTCATGCATTCTTCTCAGATGCATGGTCATCTCTTTATATTCTTTTTTTTTTTAGAAAACTTTGCTTTTCAACTGTACGTCTCAAGAGTCTTCGACAGAGCTTATTACATGTTTTTTAAATACCGAAGTACATCCTTCTTTTTTCTGTGTTTTATCTTCAATTTCCTCTTCGGAAGTTTAATAGTTGCAGTTGTAAATTGACACTGTTTTTCTCAAGCTGAGTAGTAGTGGTGCTACTCAGGATTTCATCATTTCACCTGTTTCCTTCCTCTTATTCATTAATGATTTTCTCAGCTATTAATGTAGCCCTGTCCTTTCATACACACGTATGACTCTACCCTTCACTTATCCACCTGACCCTCATAGCCATCATCACACAGTCTTAAGAGGAGGCTTTGTACACCTGAAGTCTGATTTGCCTACAGTTTCTAACTTGGTAAAAGAAAACCTTTTAATTTTCACTGCCTCAAAACTCAAACTCCACAATCACTCAACTAGGTACAAGCTTCCACATGACTAAGCCCTTATATTCAAGAATACATAGCTTGGTCTTGTCATCATCCTTCGATATTTATGGTGGTTCTTTTGCTTGTGATCTGTCTTGGCAAGATCACATTACTCTTCTTGTGAAAATACATTCACGGAGGTTAGGTGTGATGAACTGTCCCCTTGTATTCCAGAACACCACTCAGCGACATTGTACTGGCACCTTATTTCCCGTTTTGTGTGTGCTGTTGGGGGAGGGGGGGTGGAGGATTTACAACAAACGGCACTTCTTAACAGGGTGGAGTCAAAGATAATTGGTTTCAATATATCACCGTAATTCACAGATACTAATTTAACATTCTCTCTCTCTCTCTCTCTCTCTCTCTCTCTCTCTCTGTATGTATGTATGTATGCATGTAGAAAGTATAATGAATCTTGGGACAAGTAGATGTGACAGGAGTTGTGTAACAGAAGTAGATAAATAGTGCAGGGGTAGGTTGAGAAGCTCCATCACAATGGCTTTTTGAATTACTGGACTAACAGCTACACGTCTGCGTGGTATGAAGATCTCCCTGCGACTGTCTCTGCCATTACAGCGTGACAGCACCACAGGGTGTTCATGTAATAGTCACGTTATGCTGTTTCATTGAACTTACAAATACTCTGAAATTGGTCAGAACATGCTCTCAGCAGCTACACTGTGTATTCCAACAATTGCATTATAGAACACCTGTATATCAAGACATATACAGCATCATAAAACTGGTAATTCATTAAGGTATATAATATTTACATGTTCTCATATATATATATATATATATATATATATATAGATAGATAGATAGATAGATAGATAGATAGATAGATAGATAGATATTCTTGGAGGCATAAGAGGTTGAAAGCTATGGCACATTTTCATTTACTGATTATCTTATGTACAGTTTTTATTTGCCGTACAGTTTTTAGGTGATCTTCTTGGAGTTTCTTCCCCAAAGGGCAGCAACGTTTCGGAACTACAGTACCTGGTTCCATCTTCAGGCTGGAACTGATGACTTTTTTTTGAGGGGGGGGAGCTTTATGGCCATCACCCACTACGTAGGGCATTAGGCCAAATAAGATAAAATTCAGACACTACAGCAGTTCATGCACCATACACAAGACGGCCGGTTTAGGGGACCAGTTGTAGAGGGAGCATAAAATAAAATGCTCCTAGATAAGCTAGACGGACCTCCTCCCCCCATGATAATCAGAATCAGGGGAATCCTCTCACCCAGGTCGGCCGCCCAGAGCAGATCATTCAAGGTGGAGAAAGTCGTGGCTCCGACCTGGTGCGACCGGATGTGGGCGTTAAAGGTCAGGAGGTGACGGCAGGAGGTCACATCTATTTGATCCTTAGTGTTCACGATAGGAGGGCACGATGGGCTGCCCTCCTCTGCCTGAGGAGGGGAGGACTCATTGACCTCCTCGGCCAAGGAGCCGGTCGACGCACCATCAGCCATGGAGACTGAGTCAGAAGAGTCCTGCTCCTCCTCGGTCACTGACGGTGGTTGGTGGACGACAGCAGCAGTCTGAATCTTGGCCAAGTCCGGGTCTGGGTCGGTAATGGATTTTGCAGTCTTCCAGTTGAGGGAAGCATCCAGCCTCAGCCTCTTCTGTGGTGTTGTGCGGGGGGCATCAGGTCGCGGCTGCTGAGCATGATGCTCCTGATGGTGAGGAACAGAGTGTACATCATGGGTGAAGCACTCAGAGAGACAAGGCGAGGCAACCTGTTCTCATCAAAGATCTTGAAGAAAAGAATGTGCCAAGCCCCCTTGTCATCCCCGCAAAAAGCCTTCGCCGTTGTGATGCACATCTCCACGACAGTGCTTATCTCCTCAGGACTCCCAGGATCCCTGGCCTAGTATCCCTGGGCCGTGAGATGCCGGCGTGCATAGGTAGATCCTTGCACGGCCACGCCTCCTGGTCCAGTAACATCCCGAGCCTCAGGACCCTTGGGAGTCCCAAAGAGACAAAACTCCACCAACTCGCCGTCCCCGAAGAAGCGCTGGAAATGCCAAATGACAATGAAGGTGGTGCACGAAAACATCGACGTCAGTATCCTGGCTCTTGATGAAACCATACCCAGCACTGACGTTTAACCAATCCATGGTTCCTCTGATCCTCTTCTGGGCCTCCAGAGACTGTAGTCTGCTGTTTGCACCCCTAAACGGGTTGCAGGCAGTAGCAGGGGATGTGTCCTCCATCGTTGCTAGTTCAGTTCTCCTCTCCTGATGGTTCTGTCGTGGGTGGCTGCTTATATATGATTCAGGGGCATCAGGTAGAGACAGGTGAACAGAGCTGATCAGTTAAGCTAATAACTCATCGGCTGCTTCGTTGACTACGCATATATTGTGTTTTGAGGGTGTTTGGAATTGAAAATCTTTGACTTGTGTGCTTATTGCAGGTTGTTTTGTGATAATGTAGGTTGCCTCTAGAAACAAGAGATGGCGAGGGCCTTGTTCTCAGTCAGTTATCTAGGTGTTCTCACCTAGGTCTTGTCGTGTCAGGCAGGAGTTGTGTAGGGTGACATAGTGGTTCTTGATGGCTAAATTCTGTAGGTGACAGGTGAGGCACCTTGATAGCCTGGTCAGTGTCATTCCAATGTATGAGTGAGGTCCACACTCCTCACTGTTGCAGTTATGCTGGTATATGACATGATCCTCCTGAAGGGGCTTCTTGCTCACGGTGGGTCGGTTACAAAGCAGGTGAGCTGTTATCCTTGTCTTGTAGTAGATGATGCGAGTAATGTGTTGTTCCACATCTGTTGGGCTTACATTTCTGTATACATTGTCCTTGACCTTGATGATCTCATCTTTCCTGTAGTCTGCAGAAGTGTGGTATCTATAGGATATCTTTAAGTGTTTGCCGGCTGTGGGTGTAGTGATGTCTTGGTGAGTATACCATTTGTCCATGTGTCTCTTAATTACGTCAGATAAGTCGATGTTAATGTAGCCATTGTTAATGACGACTTGTGTCGCGTGTTCTACTTCCTGGTGGGCTTTTTTCCAAGTGGAGCAGTGTGAGAGGGCTTTCCTGATGCAGGCACTGATGGAGGAGTGCAGGTAAATCTGGGGCACTCACTATCTTCATTCAGGCGGAGTCCTTTTTTCATGGGCTTGGTGAATCCTACGTTGTGTGCGGTGATGACCTAAGTTTAGGAAGTGTAGGCATCTGTCGCTGGTGTCTTCATAGGTGAGGTTAAGTCCAGAGGCAGCGGTGAAGCACTGTCTGAGGTACTGCAGCTCCTGGAGGCCCTTGATACAAAGATATAGTGGCAGTGTAGGGGGGCGAAACAGCCATTAGCTTGGAAGCCTCGATTCGATGATCCCCATGTAGAAATTAGCGAACAGGACTCCAAGGGAGCTGCCCATCGCTACACTGTTGGTCTGTTGGTTTACATCTGTCCGCTTGGGCAAGTGAATTGGGCTTCTTTCATATAGAGCTCCAGCAGGGTCTTCAGGGCCCTCTCTGGGATGTCGAGGGGCTTGGTGTCTTCGCAGTGGTATACACAGGTGAGTATGAAATAAATCGTCTTGTCAACTGGAGCGCTGGTAATGAGGCTTTTGATGTCGAGGGGGACACTGATGTGGTTGTCTACGGGGGGGGCGTCAGGTAGTATTTCAAGGAAGTCTGAAGGAGAGGACAGACTGTAGGTGTTAGGTATGGCAAATAGAAACCGTATATCAGAAAATCAATAAAGGAGAATGTGCATATCTTTCAACCCCATATGCCTCCAAGAAAATATCCTGCCTAGATACACACACACACACACACACACAAATATATATATATATATATATATATATATATATATATATATATATATATATATATATAGTAACAATCACTACCGTCCCGTAAAGTTCCAGGTTCAAAACAAAAGAGTTAGGTAAAATTACAAGTTAAAGTTTAATGCTCAAACTAACAACAAAACATTCAGGACTCATAAGGATCATGTAATGGCAAAAAACAGGTTAAATATATAGGTAACTGCAATAGCCTCTATTAACACGAAATTAGCAGGAGTAAATTTATCTAAGTCAGCCCTGATAAAATGAAAATACACTGGGTAATGCTCAGTTAATGCAAGATAAATTATTACAGATACAAAATAATATTAAAACTGGCTGACAAAATGAATCCTACATAAATTACAAAAAAAAACTCACTAGGCCTACAAATCAACACCTTATGCTATACAGTACAAGGAAAAAATGCAATAACAGTTATACTCATATTACACAGCTGCTAGATGGTTGGAGACTTCCGGAGCACTCACAAAAATAACTGTACAGGGGAGGACAGAGATGTGAACAAAATGAGGAGTAGATCTAAGTGGCAATGATGCAGAGACTGAGCTCATTATATAGGGGCCGGCAGAGTTGATACAACTTGTAAGAAGGACGCGCAAATGAAGCCATGGGGACAAAGAGTTGACAATCCCGCTCTGAACAACAGAAAGGACGACTTACTCTACTATAACGGTAGAAAGGGGGAACTGAGGCAGAACACGCTCGTGATCAAACATGCAGCATACTGTGCGTTAAAATTACACAAAGGATGATGAAATCATAGGCTATGTAACAAAATATATATATATATATATATATTGTTACATAGCCTATGATATATATATATATATATATATATATATATATATATATATATATATATATATATATATATTGTTACATAGCCTATGATTTCATCATCCCTTGTGTAATTCTAACGTACAGTATGCTGCATGTTTGATCACGAGCATGTACTACCTCACTCCCCACAACTACCCATATAGTAGAGTAAGACGATCTTTCATTAGATCAGAGCAGGAATGTAAACACTTAGTACCCTATGGCTTCAATTGCGTCGTCCTTCTTACAAGTTGCATCAAGCTCTCTGCCCCCTGAGCTCAGTCTCTACATTAATTGCCACTTAGATCTACTCCTCATTTTGTTCACATCTCTGTCCTCCCCTGTACAATTGTTATTATTGTGAGTGCTCAGGAAGTCTCCAGCCATCTAGCAGCTGTGTAATTTGAGTATAAGTGTTATTACATTTTTTCCTTGTACTGTATACCATAAGGTGTTGATTCGTAGGCCTAGTGAAGTTTTTGTGATTCATGTGTTTTTATGTCAGTCATTTTTTATATTTTGTATCTGTAATAATATATCTTGCATAAACTGACCATTATCTGGTTTTCTCATTTTATCAGGGCTGACTTAGATAAATTTACACTTGCTAATTTCGTGTTAATAGAGGCTATTGCAGTTAACCATATATTTAACCTGTTTTCTGCCATTACATTATCCTTATGAGTCATGAATGTTTAGTTGTTAGTTTGAGCATTAAACTTTAACTTGTAATTTTACCTAACTCTTTTGTTTTGAACCTGGAACTTTGCGGGACAGTTTTCTCTGTTCCGTAACATAAATTTGGCGACCTCTTATCAGGATATTCAGGATATTATCATAAGGATATTGCTTGATATTTTGTGACTGTGATTTATTCATGATGTCTACTATTACTACGCTTCATGAAGCCAAAGATTTTTTGTCAAATGTGCAAACAGTGTGTGATGTAGAAAACAGAACAAAGAATGAACTTAAGCTTGTTGCTCAACAATTGGGAATTGCAGTTCACTCTCATCATTCTAAAGATCAAATTGTTGGCATGATTAATAAAAGCTTGTTTAATGTAACTTCAAATGAGCAAACGCAGATCGAATTAGCTAAGTTACAGCTAGCCCTGCAGGAGGCTCGTGTTAAGGAGGCTGAGTTTCAGGCACGTGCTAAGGAGGCTGAGTCTCAGGCTCGTATTCAGGAGGCACAGGCACAGGCTCAGGCACAAATTGAACTAGCTAGGATTCAGGCAGACCATGAGTATCGCATGAAAAAAAGTGGAACTGGATCATCTAGCTCTGATGATTTTGATGTGGCTAAAAATGTTAAACTTGTCCCTCCTTTTAATGAATCTGGTTTAACAAACTATTTTCTGTTGTTTGAGAGGGTAGCTACAGGTTTTAATTGGCCCCAAGAGTATTGGCCAGTACTCCTTCAAACTGTTCTCACCGGTAAAGCTCAAGTAACTTATGCATCATTGCCTCAGGATCAATGTGATAATTATGATGTAGTTAAGAGCTTGATTCTTAAGGCCTATGAGCTTGTTCCTGAAGCCTATAGAGTAAAATTTAGGACAACTTATAAGCAAGATAAGCAATCCCATGTTGAGTATGCAAAAATCAAAGAAGATCTGTTAGAGCAGTGGTTAAATTCTAAGAATGTGGATTCTGATTTTGGTAAATTTAAGCAGATGATTTTGCTGGAGGACTTCAAAAGGTGTATTAATAAAGATGTAAGCCTATATCTTGATGAGAGAAGAATAGATAATTTGTCTGACGCTGCAGTTTTAGCTGATGAATATGTTCTCACTCACAAGATATATTCTAAAGAAAAAAGGAAAGCTGAGAGTAAGTACGTTGCCTCTACTCAGAGTACAGGTAACAGGAAAGAGAATAAGGATGATGTTTCTCAGGAAGTAAATACCAGCTTCACCTCTAGATTTCAGAAAAGTAAGTGTACTTATTGTACTAAGCTTGGTCATACTACGGAGAAATGTTTCAAGAGACAGCGTGACTTGAACAAAAAGGAGTCTTTAAATATTCAGTCAATTGGTCTAGTGTCCACCCTTGAGAGTTCCCAGAATTCTTTAACTGAGTTAACTGAACCTGCTTTGAGGGGTAAATTAAATTCTCATGATGAAGCTCCTCTTTTGAGCAGTAACGTGGGTGACACTCTCAAGAGTTCATGTGCTAATTTCCTGTCTGATGGTTTTGTCAGTCCTCTGGACAGTAATAACAGGAAATCAGTTAAAATATATCGTGATACAGGTGCTTGCCAAGCCCTTATGCTGACCAATGTTCTAGACTCTAATGTTAATTCCTCTGATGAAACTAATCTTACAAGGTGTAGGGAATAATTACTTCTCTGTCCCTCTGTGCAGAGTGAATTTAGAGTCTGGTTTTGTTAATGGTTCCGTTATGGTTGGGTTGGTTGAGACACTCCCAATGTCAGGTGTAACTTTCTTACTTGGAAATGATATTGGTGGAAGTCAAGTGTGTCCAGCTCCTCAGTTGTCTAGTGAGCCAGTGGCTGCGGCCCAGGATTGTGGTGTCCCTGATGTGTTCCCTGCATGTGCTGTCACTAGGTCTAAGTCTAAATTTACTGGTGACTTAGAGGATAATGATGATGATGATGTTATCCTAGCTGACACTTTTCTTGCTAATTTGGACCACTCACCAGATGAGGCAGTACCGCGTAGTGTTGATAATTTGTCTCGTCAAGAGTTGGTTGAGTTGCAGGTTGCTGACCAGCTGACTCTTCCTCACTGCAAGCAGTGAGGAAGAGTCAGCTGGTGATTCTACTTGTTATTATATAAAGTCAGGAGTACTTATGAGGAAGTGGAGACCCCCAACAGCATCAGCCGACTGTGAATGGGAGGTTGTACATCAAGTTGTCATCCCTCGTGTTTGTAGGCAGGATATCATTAGAGTGGCTCATGATTCCAGTTTGGCAGGACACCTTGGAGTGAGAAAGACTGTGGCACGCATTTTGAAACACTTCTACTGGCCAGGTATCTTCAGTGATGTTTCCTGGTATTGTAAGTCTTGTCACACCTGTCAAGTTGTGGGGAAGTGTAATCAGACCGAAAAGGTTGCACCTCTAGTTCCCATTCCTCCTTTTGAGGCGCCATTCACCCGTGTGTTGGTGGATATTGTGGGCCCTCTTCCTAAGACTTCTTCAGGATTTTCTTATGTGTTGACCCTGATTGATATGGCTACTCGTTATCCTGAAGCCATTCCACTTAGAAATATCTCAGCAAAGAACGTGGTTAAGGAAATGCTAGGGTTCTTCACAAAGTCTGGTCTGCCCAAGGAGGTACAGTCAGACCGGGGAAGTAATTTCATGTCAAATGTTTTCAAGCAGTCTCTGAAAGAGTTGGGCATCACCCAGATCCCGTCCTCAGCTTACCATCCCCAGACCCAAGGAGCATTGGAGAGATATCACCAAACACTCAAATCGATGCTCAAGAAATACTGTTTGGAACATCAGAAAGACTGGGATAAAGGTCTTCCATTCGTTGTATTTGCTGCAAGAGAATCTCCAAATGAATCACTGGGCTTCTCACCTTTTGAACTTCAGTTTGGCCATGAAGTAAGAGGACCCCTTAAGTTACTCAAGGAATGCTGGCTGTCGGAGGAAGATGATGTCAACCTGCTGGAGTATGTGATGAAGTTCAAAGAACGGCTGTCCACTGCTTTACAGCTGGCGAGAGAGAATTTAGGACCTGCTCAGGAGAAGATGAAGACTTGGTATGATAAGAAGTCCAGGTTACGCCACTTTCAGCCAGGAGATCAGGTTTTGATTCTGCTACCGGTGCATGGGCAACCTCTTCAAGCCAAGTTTAGTGGTCCTTATTTCGTGGAGAAGAAACTCAGTGATGTCAACTATGTCATCGCCACACTAGATCGTAGAAAGAACAAGCAACTTTGTCACATCAACATGCTAAAGTTATATCACAGGCGGGACGAAAATAACTCAGTCTGCACTGTAGCTGTTCCACCCGAGTCTGCAAGTGAAGTTCTCCTGTGCAGCATGAGCCTGAGTGATAGTTTGGGGAAGAATCCTGATATCATGAATAATCTCCAGACTAAGCTTTCTCATCTACCTCCCGAGGAAAGGCAGGAGTTTTCGGCATTACTGCAGGAGTACCCGCAAGTGTTCCGTGCCACTCCAGGAAGAACCACTGTGTTGATGCATGATGTCGATGTTGGAGACACAAAGCCAATTAAACTGCCTCCTTACCGTGTGAACCCGGTGAAAGTTCCTCTCATCCAGAAGGAGCTTGGCTACCTGTTGGACCACAAGATGATTTAGCCCTGTCAGAGCGAGTGGAGTTCTCCTGTCACTCTAGTCCTAAGCCAGGTGGGTCACAGCGGCTTTGCATCGACTACAGACGTGTTAATCAGATAACCAAAACAGACACCCTCTCCCTCGTGTGGAAGATTGCATAGACAAGATCGGAAAGGCTAAGTACATAAGTAAGTTTTATTTGTTAAAGGGATACTGGCAAGTACCTATGACTGAACGTGCTAGGGAGGTCTCATGTTTTGTAACACTAGGAAAGACTTTTGCATGTTCTGTAATGCCATATGGTATGAAGAATGCACCAGCCACTTTTCAGAAGCTCATGAATGTTGTAACAGAGGGTTTGGCAGGGTGTGTTGTTTATATTGATGATGTATTAATCTTCAGTGACAACTGGAAAGATCACCTATGCCATGTCAGTAAATTTCTTGAGCGTTTGGTTCAGGCTAATCTTGTAGCTAATTTATCAAAGTGTGAGTTTCGTCAAGCTAAAGTTCAGTACCTTGGGTATGTAATTGGTGATGGACATGTTGCACCACCAGGAGCTGAGGTTCAGGTTATAAGTGATCTTCCCAGACCTAAAAGTAGGAAAAAGCGACAAAGATTTTTGGGAATGGTAGGTTATTACAGGAGATTTGTTCTTAACTTTTCAATTCTTGTATCACCACTTGCAGACCTACAGAGAAAGGGAGTTAAATTTGTCTGGACCGATAACTGTGAATCCTCTTTCAGCAAACTTAAAGCTATCCTATTAAGTCAGCCAGTGCTCGCTACTCCAAATTTTGCTAAGCCTTTTAAGATGGCTTTTGACACAAGTGATACAGGAGCTGGGGCTGTTTTGCTGCAAGAGGATGATCAGGGTATTGAACACCCTGTATCTTATTACAGTAAGAAGTTCACTCCACCTCAAAAGAACTACTCAACTATTGAGAAAGAGCTTTTGGCCTTGATTTTGGGTTTACAGCATTTTTCATTTTATTTGTGTTCTGGTTTTGACCCCATAGTCATTTATACCGATCATAACCCACTGAAATTCCTTAGTAAGTTTAAAGATAAAAATCAGAGATTGACAAGATGGAGTCTACTTCTTCAGGAGTATTCATTAGACATACAACATGTCAAGGGGAAAGAAAATGTTATTGCAGATTGCTTATCTAGACTTTAGACAGATTGTTTTAGAGTAATAAGAAATTTACTTTGTAAATTTCTTTTTTCTTTGTGGGGAGGCGTTACATAGCCTATGATTTCATCATCCTTTGTGTAATTCTAACGTACAGTATGCTGCATGTTTGATCACGAGCGTGTTCTACCTCACTCCCTCCTTCTACCCTTATAGTAGAGTAAGGCGTTCTTTCTGTTGTTCAGAGCAGGATTGTCAACTCTTTTTCCCCTATGGCTTCATTTGCGCGTCCTTCTTATAAGTTGTATCAAGCTCTGCCGGCCCCTATATAATGAGCTCAGTCTCTACATTAATTGCCACTTAGATCTACTCCTCATTTTGTTCACATCTCTGTCCTCCCTGTACAGTTATTATTATTGTGAGTGCTCAGGAAGTCTCCAGCCATCTAGGAGCTGTGTAATTTGAGTATAAGTGTTATTACATTTTTTCCTTGTACTGTATAGCATAAGGTGTTGATTCGTAGGCCTAGTGAGGTTTTTGTGATTCATGTGTTTTTATGTCAATCATTTTTTATAATATTTTGTATCTGTAATAATATATCTTGCATTAACTGAGCATTATCTGGTTTTCTCATTTTATCAGGGCTGACTTAGATAAATTTACACTTGCTAATTTCGTGTTAATAGAGGCTATTGCAGTTAACCATATATTTAACCTGTTTTCTGCCATTACATTATCCTTATGAGTCATGAATGTTTAGTTGTTAGTTTGAGCATTAAACTTTAACTTGTAATTTTACCTAACTCTTTTGTTTTGAACCTGGAACTTTGCGGGACAGTTTTCTCTGTTCCGTAACAATATATATATATATATATATATATATATATATATATATATATATATATATGGAAATCATTACCAAGGAGTAGGCTTACTGCTGAGTAGAGATGCTTGTAAGGTAGTATGTGAGTTTGAACCAATTAATGAGCGCTTGCTTTATGCTCGTTTAAAATCTGACCATGGTAATATCAGTATGGTTGAAAGGTACCCTCCGACAAATGAGGCTACTGATGAAATGAAGGATAACTTTTATGAGAAGCTGCAGGATGTAGTGAATAGAGTGGCAAGACATGATGTGTTAGTTTGTATTGGTGATTTTAATGCGATTGTTGGCAGTAGTAGGGATGGCTTTGAAGACAGTATGGGTAAGCTGGGTGTTGGTATAAGGAACGAAAATGGGGTGCGACTTGGAAGCTTTTGTTCGGCAAATGACCTTATAATTGGTGGAACTATCTTTGAACATAGAAAAATACATAAGACTACTTGGATTTCACCATGTGGTAAATATTGTAACCAGACTGACCACACTGCAATTAGCAGAAGGCATAGGAGTTATTTGCAAGATGTTTGTTTAAGGAAGGGGGCAGATATAGGTAGTGATCATCAACTTGTTGTGTCAAAGATTAAAATAAAACTTAAGAGAAACGTTAATGGTAATTGTACAGGAGGTAATAATTATGATTTGGATGAGCTGAGAAGTGATGAGAGCACGAGGGAAAAGTTTCGGTGGGAATGTAGGAACAGGTTTCTAGTCCTGCAGACTTAAATGGAATCTGAAGACAATGATATTAATCAAATGTGGAGAGAGGTAAAAGAGGTTTTGCATGAGAGTGCTAAGGTTACTATTAAGAAAAAGGGAAAAGCGAGAAGGAAAAAGTGGATGTCAGATGAAACATGGAATGCACTTCAGAAAAGGAAAGAGGCTAAGTTAAGAAGTGAAGAACAACATGTCGATGGCCAGGTAGCTGAATTACTTAGAGCAAAGTACTGGAGTTTACATTCTGAAGTAAAAAGACTCGTTAGACGTGATAAGAGGAGGCTATATGATGAAAAGGCGACAGAGACAGAAATTAAATTAAGTAAAATTGACGGTCAGAGCACAAGAGCAGCGTATCAGGCCATAAAGGAGTTAACTGGGACTGAAAAGAGAAGGAAGGAAATACCTGTACGAGATAGAAATGGTAATTTGATAACTAAAGATTTGGATACAAAAGGAAGGTGGAAAGAGCAATTTGAATCTGTTCTAAATAGACCAATCCCAGCTGAAGAGGACATTTTGCCAGCCGAGAGAGATTTGCAGATAGAAACAGGGGATATAACTCTGGAAGAGGTAGCAAAATCTATAAAGGAGTTCAAGAATTTTAAGGCCCCAGGAGAGGATGGAATATTCCATGAAATGCTTAAGGTGGAAAATGACGAGTTGATGAATGCGCTTTTGAAAGTTTTAATGTGGCTTGGGATAATTGTGGAATTCCAGAAGAGTGGAAAAATGGAGTGATTATAAAAATACCAAAAAAGGAAGATTTAAGTGTGTGTGGCAGTTGGCGGGGGATAACTTTGACACCTGTAGTTGCAAAAGTCTTTTCCAAAATCTTGTTGAACAGAATAGAGCCAGTAATTGATAAAATTTTAAGAGAAGAACAAGCGGGATTTAGAAAGGGTCGAGGTTGTAATGATCAGATTTTTATTGTAAGGCATCTAATGCAACAAACTAATGAGATGAAAATGCCACTTAGTATGTGTTTTGTGGATTTTGAAAAGGCGTTTGATAGTGTTTCACGTGGAGCTATGTTGAAAATTATGAGATTCTATGGTATACCAGAAAAGTTTGTAAATATTATTAGAAGCTTGCATGAAGGTACTTTTTGTAAGGTAATGGTGGGTGGTTCTTTGAGTGATCGATTTCAAGTTAGGTCAAGAGTGATACAAGGAGGAGTTCTTTCGCCATTGTTGTTTGTTTTGGTTATGGATTATGTTATGAAAAAGGTTGTTAGAACAGGTGCAGGAATTAACTGGAAAGAAAATAAGAAGCTGATGGATTTGGATTATGCTGATGATATTGTACTGATTTGCGGATGTATTTACGAGATGCAGAGGGTGCTTGATTGTTTGGTGGAGGAAGGAGAAAAAATGGGATTGATAATAAATTGTGGAAAGACTGAAATTATTAATATGAACGTGGAGAACCAAATCGATTGTGTAACTGGGAATAATGTGGTGAAGAATGTAGAAAACTGTAAATACTGGGAACGATTGTATCATCTAATGGATCATTAAACAATGAAATTGAGGAGAGGATTAGACAGGCTTGGCGAGCTGTTGGAATGTTGAAATCTGTTTGGAATAATAATATGCTTTCGGTACATACTAAAGTGAAAATTTTAAAGTCCATGGTTAGACCAATTTTAATTTACGGGCATGAGTCATGGTACAGTACAATTGCAACAGATCAGAAAGTATTAGGATTTGAGAATAAAATACTGAGAAGGATTCTTGGGGTAAAGTGGCAAGACAGAGTTACAAATGCAAGAGTAAGGGATAATACAAGAGTGGAACCAGTTAATGAATATGAGACTGTCTCGCTGGAAGTGGCTGGGGCACATATACAGAAAAGAAGGTAGTTTAATACAGGATGTGCCAGAGTGGACTGCTAGAGGAAGAAAAGGTAGAGGTAGGCCGAGGGAAACCTGGTTGAAGACAATGAAAAAAGAAGCAGGAGAGGAGTGTTGGTGGGACCTGAAGGAGATGGCAAGAGACAAATATTGGTGGAGAGAGTTCATTGAGGCCCTATGTATCCCGTGGGGTGCCACAGGAAATGACTATATATATATATATATATATATATATATATATATATATATGCAAGCCTCTGTGATACGGTGGTAGAGTGTGTGTTTTCGTACAGGGGAGAACGAGGGTTCAGTACATGCCGGGGTAATAATCTTTGGTATTGTTCACGCAGCCACCTGCTGCTTTGGCTGACATAAGAGATGCTGTGGTTGAATCGGGGTCACATACTGTAAAGTATGCTTGCACCCAGTCAGCTTACGGCGGCCGATTACACTTGGTTCTCAGACTACACACGGATCCAAAGGCACTCCAACCTTACAGTTACACTTACAAGAACTTCTCACTCTACATACAATCTCTACCAGACAGCCTAAGCCACTTGGTAGAGACACATGGGCTGTATCGTCCCCACTTTGGTCGGGATAGGTCGGTCCTGCAGTGGACATTCAACAGCTGACTATGATTATATATAAATAAATAAATAAATAAAATATATATATATATATATATACTCGTTGGACGTTCTTCTCCCATTCAATCCACATTACAGCGGCTATGAGCACCTTTTAGCTACTCATAGCCGAGATCTCTTTTTATGGGACATACTGTACATTGCTGCCTCTCAGCTTTGTGGTCTTTCCTTTTGCTTTTAAAAGTAGGATTCTCAGAGTTAAGCAGAGTCAACGTAGGTTACCCAAAATAAAATGGAAAATTCGTAATTTGAAGCCACATAATTAATCATTCTCTGTGTTTTTAATCCACAGAGCTAAGAATTGTTCATATAGAAGCGTTTTATCCACATGTTAAAACTTTTTTCCACCACTAATCAAGCTAATATTTTTCTTCGCTTCAATTTTCGAATGAATTTGGCTGGAATGAAATGCAAAAATCGGATTTCGCAGCCAATGGTATAATTTTCTCATTCCACACGTATTTTTTTTCTCAGAGTCCGTGGCAGCCGCTCATCAACGCGGCAAAACTGACACTAAACCCGCTGAGCTCATGTTGACTCCACATTTTTTATGGCCAGGGAGCGCCGTCCCCCAGTCCATAACCTCACGCTCAACAACGGAGGGGTGGGGGTGGGGGGTTAAGAAGGCTATGTGCACGATACCTGTTTGATTATACTGTTATGACTACTATTACTGCAACTCAAACTAAAACTACAACTACAAGTACGGCTACAGCTACTACCACTACTTTCGCTATCACCACTAGGACCACTTCCACTGCTACTGCTACTGCTATTACTACTGTTAATGCTACAACTTTTACTGTTACTACTACTACTACTGCTAATAATAATAATAATAATAATCTGCTGCTGCTGCTACTGTTACTACTACTGCCACTACTACTACTACTACTACTACTACTACTAATAATAATAATAATAATAATAATTTTTGTGGTAGGTGGGGGCGCTCACCATCCACTCAGTCGATGTAGTGCTGCTCTCGGGTGTCTGCCCTTTCCTCTCCATCCTTCTTTCCTTCCATTCTCTTCTGTCTTTCTTTCCTACATTCTTTCCTTGTCCTTCTGCCTACGGGTGACTTTACACTCCCTCTTCTGTCTTTCTTTCCTTCATTCTTTCCACTTTCTTCAGCCTGTGGGTGACTCTACACTGAGTGACAAGCCAAATGGTTTCCTGTACACCAGGAAACCATTTACTATGCTGGGTGGTAACCATATAACCAAATTATGGCGCCAGGTGGTTTAGTGGGTAATTATTGCGCTCCGATCGGATTGAGCCGGTGAAGGTTTATATCCATGGAGTGGTTGGGGTTCATTGCTCATGTAATGCCACTCAGGGATGAGTGAGGCTCGTCACTCTCATCTTAAATGTCGGGACCAAATGCCTAGCCCCGGGCTCCTACGTTCCTCATGGGGCAACGTAGGATTGGATGATGGATGGATGGATGGATGGATAATTATTGTTGTTGTTATTATTATTATTATTATTATTATTATTATTATTATATTAATACTAATGTACCTCCTACACTAATAATAATAATAAAAATAACTAGTTACCTATTTGCTTATTGTGTAGCCACAATAAGGATGCTTCCCATAATTATTTATGGTATATGAATTGCTTTGTAAGTCTGAGTACATTTTACATTTGTTTCAATAACTGGCCAATTGTATGGTTAACTGTACCCATATTCCTTTCAGGTAATGAGAGTGATTATAGCTATATTTTCCTAAAATTACAGATTTACAGCTTTTGTTGTTTTCTCTAAAACGTGGCAAAATATTCAGCTAAAATCACGGGAAACATATGTATCACAGAATTTTCAACCAAATAGCTGTATCTCAATTAGTTTCTGAGATATTCAATTTCAAATATGCAAATTTTGCACTTCAAAAATAGGTCAAGGTCATTTATATTTGGCACAAGCACTAGGGTAACTTCCTGTATTATATCATCAAGATCTAAGAAAAAAAGGGACGAAAAAAAATACCAAAACAATTAGCTTAGCCATATATACAGCGAAACTAAATAATAATAATAATAATAATAACTAGTTGCCTGTTTAATTTTTGTGTAGTCACAATAAGGAAGCTTCGCCATAACTATGTGTGGTATTGATTGTCTTAAAGCAAATGTTGATTTTGTGTTCACTGACCCAAACCTTCATAATTTTGAACACATAGATCTGCTGATTGTAAGGTATCAAATTTTGGCATCATAAACTATGACTTTAAAAATAGTTAAAGATCATTCATATTTGGAATATGCACTTAGATTAAATTAAGGTAGCTTCATGTGTAATATCAGCAAGATCTGAAGACAAAGGTGTAGAAGAAGTAAATGAAGCATAGTAACATTTTACATTTGCCTGTATGCTTAATTGTAACCATATTCCTTTCAGATAATGAGAGGGCCAACAGCTATATTTCTGTAAAGTTACATCGTTAAAGTTTTCGTGGTTTTCTTTAAAACGTGCTACAAAGAAAACACTGAACAGATTTGAATTCGGTACTTTCCACTAGGCTAAATGGCAAAATATTCAGCCAAAATTCTCAGCAATTTTTTTTAATTATAGGATTTTCAATTAAATACCTGTGTCTCAACCACTTTCTGAGATATTTCAATTTCAAATATGCAATTTTTGCAACAAAAATGAGTATATGAGCTTCATTAATAGGTCAAGGTCATTTATATTTGGCACAAGTACTTGAGTTACACTAGTGTGCCAAAAGCACAAAGAAAAATGATAAAAATATATATCAAAACAATAGGTTTCAATATTTACATGGCGAAGCTTAATAAATTAATGATGGAAACAAGGATCTCCACCTATGGTAGCAGATGGAGATCAAGTAGTAGGAGTAGGTACACTTGTGTGTCTTACTGTATATCAAGATCTAAGAGGAAAAAAAAAAACAAAGAAAAATGATAATGATATATACCAAAACAATAAGTTCAATATTTATATTGCGAAGATCAATCAAATAATGACGGAAACAAATATCTCCACCTATGGTGGAGATGAATTAGTAGGAGTAGGATTTCGAGCAATAATTGTAGTAGTTGTAGTAGTGGTGGTGGTGGTAGTGGTAGTAATAGTAGTAGTAATAGTGGTAGTAGTAGTACTAGTAGTAATAGCGTTGGTGGTATCAGTAGTAGGAGTAGTAATAATTAAAACTTCCCACATCCCTGTGGAAGGTTTTATTATTTTTGTCAGTATTCTTATTATTATTATACTAGAGCCTTCAAACTTCATCAACTGACTCCCCCAGCTGGCCGCTTCATCTGGCAAAATTTGAAGGAAATCGGTTAACCGGATCTCCGGATATTATCCGGAACATAGAAAACCAAATTATTGACACCAAGAAACCACTTAAACTTCAAAGCTGAAATATTTAGAGAGCTTTTTGCCAGGGACCAGACCTCTAAAGAGTATTATATTAATCAGATGAATGTTCTGAGATCTCACAGGGTCAAATACTGGGATTTTCCCAGATATTCCAGATGTCACCTAATTATCCATGAAAAAAAGTTAGAGCCACCAGACTTGGTGGACTTCTGGACTGTCATGACCCAAGGTGACATGCACAAGTTCAGTGGCCATGACCTCCCCTGGAATAAAAAATTGGGACTTTTCTTGATATTGCAGATGTCATGCAAGTTTCCATGATGCATTAAATCTAGAGTCAACATACTTGGTGGACTTACAGACTGTGATGACCTAGGATGGCATGCACAAGATCAGTGACACCGACCTCCCCTCGAGTCAACAATTGGGTCTTTCCCGGATATTTCGGATTTCACTTAATTTTCCATGGAGGATTGAAACTAGGGCCACCAATCTTTTTGGACTTACAGACTCCAAGGACATAAGGTGACATGCACACGATAGGTGACATTGACCTCAAGGTGTTTTTATAGCTCAGCTTCTAGTAGTCAATGGTTGTGGGACGTTTTTCTTTATCAAAATTTTCCATGGATAATTTTACAGATATTATTATTATTATTATTATTATTATGATGATGATGATGATGATGATGATGATGATGATGATGATGATCATGATCATGATGGTGATGATGATGATGATGATTATTATTATTATTATCATTATTATATAGCAATAATAATCATCATCATCATCATCGTCATCATCCGGACTTCCTTTCCCACCCAAGGGCAGAGTGAGGAAATAATAATAATAATAATAATAATAATAATAATAATAATAATAATCTTTCTGTCTATCTGTCTGTAGTCAGACACCTTAATCTCGGAAGGGGTGGCCACAAACAAATCGCCTCCATTTTGCCCTGTCTTCTGCCATTTTGATGCTTTCCCCCAACTTACACCCCTCTCTCTCATGTACATCTCCACTCCATCTCTCCACCTTATCCTTGGTCTTCCTTTCCCTCTTGCCCCTTCCAACTCACTCACATACATTCTCCTCGTTAGTCTTTCCTTCTCCATCCTCTCCTCATGGAGGTGGAGGCGTCTGAGGTCTGACCTGCAGGGGAATCGGGTCCTCAGTCATAGATGAAGCTGCTGCTTGTGTTAGCTGGGATGTTGGGGAGGCGAGAGGAGGACAAGTTGCCCGTGCGGCTGGAATTGGTGCTGTAGAGTGTCGAGGCCTGACCTTCCACACCAGGGGAGCCATCCTGTGAGGGGAAGGCCTTGCCTTCTGTGTCAGATGAGCTGGCCTGCGAGGTAGAGGAGGGGCACAGAGGCACAGCCTGGGCAACTACCCGATCGACTGTGGTGACAACGGGTGCTGTGTTGAGCTGCATCCCTAAGGCCTGTGTGAGAGCTTGCATGATGGCGACTGCAAGCTGGGTACATAGCGTCTTCAACTCCTCCAGAGTGAAGAGCGGAGGCAACTGGGCGGAGGCGGGGGGAGGACTGGAGGTGGAGCTGGTTGCTGGACTCTGTGATGGTTGTGGCTGGTGGTGCACCTCAACCGTTGTCTGACCCTCGACAAGAGCCAAAGGGATGGGGGGAAAGGCAGTTACGTCGAGAGGTGGCAGACTTGGCACAGGAAGGCTGTGCCTCTTCCCCCAGAAGAAAGTGCCGGAGGAGCTGAGTGGCACAGGTGGACTGCTGCACCTTCACCCAGGCAACCTGTCTCTCCCTGCCTTGTGTCACCCTCTTTACCCTCGCAGGGCAGCTGGGGTGCCATCCGTGGTGTGATCTGGAGCAGTTGGGGCATTGTGACGTAACGGGCTCCTTCGCCTTGAACTTGACGAGGCATTGTTCGGTGTTGTGAGCACTGCTGCAGATGCTGCAGACTACCGGGCGGTTGCAGTTGGCATGGTGATGGCCGAACCTCTGGCACCGGTAGCAGCGAAGAGGTTCCGGTGTGTAAGGCCTCAGCCAGAACACATCCAAGTTGCCGAGGTCTAGAGATGGCACAAGCAGTCCTGAAGGGTGACACAAACTTGCTGTGTCTCCTCCTTCGTCCTGCGATTTTGATATATCGATGCCTCCTCCACTAGCTGGTGCTGCAGGAGTATGGCCACTGGCATGTGTCGCGGGTAGCCCATCACGACGGCCTTGGTGACCTGGCCACCCCAAGGCAGCTGCATGATTTTTATGAACGGAGTTCGTCCTCTGCCACCGCCTTCAGCTGGAGATAAGCATCCTTGGTGGAGGGGATGAGGACACAGCTCTCGTCCCTCCCATAGCGGTTTGTGACCGCAAGCCCTGGCAGATGGTTTTCTAGGGCTGCAACTGCATCGTAGCTCATGGCAAAGCCCGACTGTACAGGGACACGGAAGGCTAGAAAGTCTGAGTGGGGCAGCGGTGGTATCTGGACCGATACCGACGGGCATGGAGCAGGTGGAGGCCTTGGTGGAGCCGCCGGGTGGGATACCGGTGCTGGATCGTTTCCCTGCGTTGCTCGCCGTGTTTTTCGCGACACAGTGATCCAGGCGTCTTCTTCAGGAGAGGCAGCAGGGGCTGCAGCAGCGGCAGCCTGGGAAGGAGGAGCAGTGGCTGGAGGCGCCATGGCAGCGTGAACGCTCTTAATCTTGCAAGAACGAGCTGGCAAGGGTGACGTCCTGTAGGGAGCCGATGCTGAGCTGCATGGCATCGTTGTTCTGGTGGCAGGACCGCGCACAGAACAAGAGGAGGCTGGGTTGGCAGAGGTGGTTGACAGAGCAGAGGAAGCAGGAGGCACCTCTCCATCACCTCGTGAAGGTGGGCAACCTTGACTGAATGGGCTGAGGAGAAGAAAGTCTTTGTAGCAGAGATGTGACGAGCTACAGCCCCACTGGATCGAGGAGCAGGGTGTGCAGCAGGAGAATCCTCAGGTCTGGACAAATGGGAGCTACTGGAGGAAAGCCTCCACTCCTGCTTTGCGCCTGCAACAGATGTTGGTGAAGTGAGCCTCGATGCAGAGGCAGGGGGGTGGGCAGGCCCCAAGGGCCTAGGGATACCGGATCCCTTCATTCCCCACTACACACACACACACACACACACACACACACACACACACACACACTACAGACACGCAAACACTCAGCCAAAGCAAAAGAATAAACCGAAAAAAGTGGCCAAAGTCCTTACAGTGACGGGCAACCTATGCTCCCCGCCCTCTAAAGGGCGACATAGGAGGCCCCGCCACTGCTCCTTTCGGGCCTTCCCTAATCTAGCAGAGCTGCCCTCACTGCCCTCTTTAACCAGGCCCTAATTGCCCTCCTTCATGGAAGTGCCCTAATGGCACCCATCAGGGTTCGGCATCGTACTACAGTGAGGGACACTAACGGCAGGCCAAAACACACACACACACACACACACACACACACACACACACACACACACACACACACACACACACACACACACACACACACACACACACACACACACACACACACACACACACACACACACACACACACACACACACTCATACACAGGCAAAGACAGAGTCCCAGGGAAACCTGGAAAATGCCCGGAAAGTCTTCCTCAGTGCCAGAGACTAAGTCCCAAAACTAGCAAAAACTGAGAAAAACAGCTAAAATTCTTCACCAGTAGCTGAGACTACATCCAGCGCCAGAGAGATAACAGCCAGAGCTCCGCATCGAACAGTGTCTAGGTAGGGAGTCATCTCCCTCCTTCTCTTAGCCATTGTTATACTTGCATTATATTCATTCTCTGTGTTTAACAATTCCACAAAGTGTTCTCTCCATCTGCTCACCTTTTCTCCCTCTTCCACCAGCCAATTTGCCATTTTTATCTCTCACTCCCATACTACCTTCCATATCACCCTGTCTTACTCTCTTAACTTCCTTCCAGAACATTTTCTTACATTGCCTCCACATTACACTCAAATTCCTTCCAAACTCCGTATCCGCTCTCTCCTTACTCTCTCTTACCAATCTTTTCACCTCTCTCCTCTTCTCTGCACATTAACTCAGTTCCATCTCTAAACTTTCTCCATGCCTTTGCTTCCCATCCATTCAGTAAATGATTTCCTTTTTACGCCACAGCTTGTCTCACCTCTTCATCCCATCATTCTGTTCCTTGCACCCCCCCCTTTGCCTTCTCTTCACCACTAACACCACCTCACATGCTGCGCAGTTTTCTTCTGTGATTATTTTGCACACACTTTCCACCTCGTTATCTGCTCCAAATCATATTTATCCAATCGCCCTCCCACTGATTACTAATATTTTTTTTTTTTTTTTTTCATCCTCCTGTAACTTTTCTATCCATTTTGTATGAACTACGTCTTCCTGCCCTTCTCTGCTTATTTCATCCATCGCATTTGTATCTTATCTCTCACCACCACAAAGTGATGGTCGGAAGGTCCACATCCCCAACCTCTGTATGCTCTTGCATCCAGCATAATTATGTCTTTCATTCCCTCATCCACACACACATAATGAGTCATTGCCTTCCGTTCATTTAGCTCACCACCCACCCTACTCATCACTCGTCATGTAAAGCCTACCTGTAGATCAGTTTGTGCCTAAAGAGGGTATTGGCTATCACCAATCCCCTCCCCGCACAAATGTCACCAGAGTACTGCCACTCTCATCCACTTATGCAGGCACACCCCACTCACTACCTATTCCATCCACTTTCACATTCCCTACCATTCTGTTCATATCTACTTTTCCATTTATACTCGTTCCTCCAGTCAAAAACACTCTCTCACTCCTTCCAGACTTTTCCATGAATAACTCCACATTTGCCCAAAACTCTTCTTTCACTCTGCTTGCATGATCTTCCGTCAGCGCATATACACACATGATCTCCCACGCTTGTATTCCTACTTTCAGTCATACCCACACAGTCCTTGACTCAACTGATCCATACTCTGTTATGTTTTCTTTACATCTCTTGCCCTCTCAGTCTCACCTCTACCGCACATATACCCAATCCATACTCCCACTCTCTCACATTCTCATTTTTCCATTTAGTCGTAGTCAATCCACATATCTCCACGTTTGCATTCACTGGCACCTGGACAGTCTCTCTTTCACCTCATCATTCACGCCCCGCACATCCCATTTAGCCATTCTCAGCACGTACTTTGTTCGGTCCTTGATCATCACTTGTAGGTCTCTTCGGGTCAGAGGCATTAGTTAGTTGTTTTTCGGGGAGAAACACTAACACTCCACCAACCCCGTTGTTGACAGCTAGGGAACACATATAGTTTGGTTATATGGTTACCACTAGCACCCAACTTATTAAGTGATTTCGTGGGTTACAGGAAATCATTTGGCTTGTCACTCAATGTAAGTCACCCGGGAAGAGCACTACGTTGAGTGAATGGATAATAATAATAATAATAATAATAATAATAATAATAATTATTATTATTATTATTATTATTATTATTATCATCATCATCATCATTATCATCATTATATAATCATCATGAGTATGATCATCATTTGCATCATCACCGTCATCTGTATCTTTTCCCCCACCTTAGGAGAGAATTAGGCATGGTTGAAAAAAACAAAACAAGGAGACTGAAAACAAGGAAGATGATGAAATATTAAGAGCAAGCCCAGCAAAATGAACCGGAAAATCACACACCATAGTAATAATAATAACTGACTAGAAATCTGTGCCTGTCCTACGGGCAGTCACTAGTCTCCATCTACTGTTTCTTAGTGATCTTGACTCTATTGTGGATATTTGGATTTTTTTCTATCAGCAATGGTCCATGCCAGGACACATATGAGTGATACTTATTTAGCAGAAAAAGATAACTGATATAGAATACGGAAAGGGAACATGCTGAAAAAATGGTACTCATTAAAAAAATTCTCTATTAACCTCTAGATTCTACCATGTCATAAGGGAAACTGCTTCAGCGATAAGTAATAAGTCTCCGATCATTATATATAATGCTTCTCGTGAATCCAGCAGCTGACAGGCATCAGCTGCTGGGATTCTATGTTTGCATTCAAAAATATAAAAAATAACCAGAATGATTTGTTAATCAAAACTGGGTGGCTCTAATACCTCTGTTTTGGCCTGAAAAGGATATAAAATTACTTCTAATATACCTTTGAAAATGTTTTTTGTTTTTTTCAAAAGTAGCTTGATTTTGATTTGGAGACGCCCAAAATCTACAGTTTATATACAAATTATTGTTTTTGTATGAAGATGTTATAATCTACAATTATATTCAAATTATTACTTTTGCAGGAAGATATAATCCACAATTACATTCAAATTATTATTTTTGCAAGAAGATAAGGCGTAGGCCTAGTCTTCCTAAACTAGAGAAACCACATTTTTTGTTGTTGCTATACATCGGCATATAAATAAAAACCTTACCAACTAGCATGGTATTATTTTCATCCTGAGCCGTATAGTAAGGATGGGAAATGTTAGGGCAATTTCAACATCTGTGTTTGACGGAGAGGTCTTTGGGGGTTGGTAACACTGAACCTGGGCCCTTCGGCTTCCTAGCGCATTCTCCGATTCTTCTCGACTCATCGGGAGACTCAAAGGCTGGAATATTAATAATAAACTACATACTCTTCTCACTTAGCCACATTAAGAATGCTTCGATATGAAGTAATGCATGTTTAATATATACAAGCTCAGAACTCAGAAGACCCTAAGGTAACTTCTTGTGTAAGGTCAACAAAGGATGTGACAAGAGTGTCGAAGAATGCATGTGTCTGCTACTGTTTCGTACAATGACTTTGACCCCACTGGGGAGATTTGGATATATTTTTCTATTAGCAATGGCCCATGCCAGGTAACATAACTTGGGCTCTTCAGATTCCACGCTTAGTCTCCGATTCTCCTGGAATCGTTGTGAGCCTCTGAGGCGAGTGTAATAATAAGTAGAACTCTGTAACTGTCCTACGGACAGTCACTAGTCTCCATCTACAGTTTCATTGTGACCTTGACCGCATTGGAGAGATTTGGATTTTTTTTTTCAGTCAGCAATGGTCCATACCAGGGCGCAACCCAAGCTCATCATATCCCTTCAGTCTCCAGTTGTCCTGGAATCGTCAGATGATTCTAAGACTGGATTAATATAACTTAGTTATGTAATAATATTGTGTACCCACAATAAGGAGGTAAGGTATGTGAAATATAAACAAAATCTGCAGGCCCTACGGTAACCTCTGTGAAATATCAAGGGATCTAACAAAGGTGTCGACGAATGCATGTGTCTGCTACTGTTTCTTACAATGACCTTGACCTGACTGAGAAGATTTTTATTTTTTTATCAGGAGTGACCCATGCCAGGACACATAACCTGGGCCCTTCAGATTCCTTTCACAGTCTCTGGTTCTCCTGGAATCTTTGAGAGACTCTGAGGAGAGTATAACGATAATATCAGCGTGAACAATAGTCCCCACCTCTGCAGCAAGTAGAGATTATCACCAGAGAAAACTATTAGTCTCCTCCTATGTACGTGGAGAACAATTACTTCAGTGAAATCAAGTCTTCACTTTTGTTGGGGATGACTAAGTAGTTACGTGCCCTCATTGTGTGGCCACAATAAGGAGACTTCGCTGGGTTCGTTCGTTCGTTCAAAGATTTCCTGCACATATAGTGCAGGCCGGGCCATACATTAGCCCGGTCAGTGGGGTATGGGCTGGTTAAAAAATAATAAGTGGGGAGGACAGGACCTGGGGATTGCCCAGCACACACGTCCTGTCTCCTGGTTGGCTTTGTGGTGTGTGTGTTCGCTGGGTGATAGGGTATGTGTAATATGAATAAAATCTGAAGACCCTAAGGTAATTTCTCGTGTAACAACAATTGATCTAAAGACAAAGGTGTCGAAGAATGCATGTGTCTGCTCTTGGTTCTCACAATGACCTTGACCTCACTGGGGAGATTTGGATTTTGTTTTTCCCCCTATCAGCAATGGCATATTCCAGGAAATATATCCTGGGCTCTTTGGATTCCTTGCGCAGTCTCCAGTTTTCCTGGAATCGTTGCAAGACTTTGAGACGAGAATAATAATAACTAAACTCTCTGTACTGTCCTACGGACAGTCACCAGGCTCTACCTATTGTTTCATAGTGACCTTGACGTCCTTGGGATCTGGATTTTTTTTTCCTATCAGCAATGGCCCGTAACACATAATCTGGTCAATTCAGATTACTTGCTTAGGTCCCATTGAAATATCCAGTACACAAGGCCACCTTATCTCGTTCACAATACTGATATGACACTTTCTGACATGCCCTTCCTCTGCGCTTAAAGGATTAGGATTATTTTTTTTTTTCTATCAGTAATGGCCCATGCCATGACACATTACTTGGGCCCTCCAGACTCCTCACGCAGGCTCCGGTTCTCCTGGAATCGTCATGAGTCTCTGAGACCGGAATGATGATAATACCAGCCACTCCATGGACTTTAATCGTAAGTTGTGATCAACAGAAAAATCCATGAGCCCTGGTATGACGTAGGAATGAATCTCCTTGGTTACTATGGTCAGTCTGTTTTTAGCTTACGAAATTGGGGCACTGCCAGAACTTGAATACTTTGTCGTTGTGTCATAAATTCAATAAGTCTTGGTAATGAGGGGGAAATGAGTCTCCTTCGTTTATGGTTAGTGAGGTATTTTATTGCTATCTAAAAAAAAAAAAAAAAATGGACCACTTCTACACCTGGAATACTTAACTGAAGTTGCATGAAATTCGATAAGCCTCAGTTCTGAGGTAGGAATGAGTCTCTTCAGTTTTTATACGCCATGCCAGACAACTTTTCCTTTGACCCACATCTTCTAATAGTCGCCTTGATCTGGTTAAGGTACAATAATTGTCTTCCTATTCATGAACTTGAAATCTTTGGCACGCAGCATGCTTCTGTTTCTTGGGAGATTTCTGGCAAACCTTCCTTGAGTCTCTGATGGTGGTTGAAAGGTTCGGCTCCACGGACGAGCTGGAAGGAGCGGAATATAGTCAGATTGACCCACAGGTTTACTGCACTAGTCCATCGACCAAGCTAAGAGACTTCGGAAATATGTTAGGTAAAAAAAAAAAAGAAAGAAAGAAAATGTTCTGGGATGGCAGGGATCCAGAGAAAGAGTTAAGAACAACACAAAAATATGAGAACTAACAAGGTGGTTGGTAATATGGTACACAAATTTCGACGCCTCCTAACACACACACACACACACACACACACACACACACACACACACACACACACACACACACACACACACACACACACACACACACACACACACACACACCATTACCTTATTAATGCTGGTAAAGACCATTACGTTGCCATACCAGTTAACAACCAAGTTCCCATAACACTCTCAGCTGAATGAAGTGGTCATGTGCTTGGTGAAATACAATAATGTAGTCTTGTTTCTCAGAGGGATTGGTGAAAGTAATAACAAACTTCGCGCTTATGCTCACTCCGGAAATAATGAAATAGTTTAGTATGTCGGAATGAAATATGAAATTTTCCTGAGAATGAGGAGGCTAAAAGTATACAATAAAATGAATAAATATATAAATAAAATAAATAAAGGTGTGCATCACTTGTTTAACTCCATGTATAGTATAGTGTGTCCCAAGAGATTTTTTATTTTTTTTTAGATAGTTTTGGACTAATTTTGAGTAAAGAATGCCTTATAAAAACGAATCTTACTATCAACTGTTAGAGCTACAATTACTGATAACCTTACGGGCGAAAATGACCTCACTCATGATTAACCCATAAGATGATCAGTAATTGTAACTCTGTAGCCGTAAGACATTCGACCCACGATAAGGTAGCCTTTTTGTACTCCGAACTAGCCATAGATGCCTCCCCGTGAAGTGTAAAAAAAAATCGCTTAACACCCTTTAAATATCATCCATTCTTCATTCGTCTTTTGCTTTTCAGGGTTCATACATCGCTATTTAAGTATAAATTAAAACAGCCTGTTCATCCACCTTTTTGGTTCTCTTCGCAGCATTCTACCGTCAGAATCTTATATATAAATGCTTTTTAACAACCATATTCATACCCACCTACTTAATATGACCATACAATCCAAGTTCACCATCTTCTACCCTTTCATTAGCAAGTTTCTTACTCTATTTTTCTAACAATAGGTAGATTTCTTCCACCCGTATAAAAAAAAAAAAGAAATACCGGTGGTAATTTCTTATGCTAATTACCTCATTGTCATTACAGCCGCAAGATTGCGAGGTGCATACCAGGCCACCTGGTTGATGTTAATGGGTTTTACTCACTCCACTTGCTCCTGCCCTTAAAGGAACAGATTTAAGTTACTTTGTCTATTGTAAAGCCTTAATGACAGTACTTGTCCTCTCTTACTGTGAGGGGATTGGGATTATACAGTACATATATACAAGCATCAATATCTGTGTATCTGTCTATCTATGTCCGTCTAATCGTCTGCCTCTCTGCTTATCTATCTATCTGTCTATCTGTTTGTCTATCTATCTGTTTATCTATCTATAGATAGATAGATAGATAGATATACCAAAGAGAAAGAAAGAAAGCGTGGAAGCTCTCTTTTTCCAGTAAAAACTAAACAACACACTGTAACTCAAGATTCATTTGCTTCTAGCTATCTTTACACGCTGCGTTATGAAATATGTGGCATTGGGACCTAGATTTTGATAGAACTAAATAAATTAATGCGGCAGTAATGTAAAATCTATTAGTAACGTTGAAAAGGGATTCGGTGCCATAGGAACAGATAGACATTCAGAATGACATACAGATAGATAGATAAATATATAGACAGACAAACTATAGATAGATAAATAGACCAATAGATAGATAAACTTCTGTACTCTCCTGTCATAACTGTAACAGGCCACGCATGATCTCAGTATTTCCATTTATTTATTATGCCATTTCTAGTCTCTATAAATTCTAGAACCGCAATGGACGTGGCAAAGTACACAAACCGCACCAGTGAATTGTCAGCGTTCAGCTACGAGGAAATATTCGCGACATTTTTTTCCCGACTGTGGCAATGGTAGGCTTTACATGAACATTTTTCTGTGTGTGTGTGTGTGTGTGTGTGTGTGTGTGTGTGTGTGTGTGTGTGATAACAGTATGCAGCACGCAATAGTAGATTATGGAAAGGAAGGATGCACTCTGTCTTGTGGGGGTAAATGAGATGCTTGGAAGGAATGACACATTGATAACAGAGGATTAGTGACGGTTTTCCTCACTGCCCTACCTTCACTAACTCATACAGTGGAACCTCCAACAGTAAAACTGGGAGCGTATACGTTTAATAGTAGGCCTGACCAACATATTTGTTTTTCTAGCTACCAACAAAATATATTAACTATCATGGAAACTTCGATTTTGGAACGTCAGATGTAAACTTTATTAACCCTATCCCAAGGGAGACCTTTCCTAAATTGAATAAAATAATCTGGAAGTGGCAAGAATAAATCATTAGAGAGCGGCATATGACTCAAGGGGTTAAGAGTGTGGTAGAATGTCCTTTCATGTCTTCTCACATGTTCACACTCCGTCAAGGTTTCATCGGTGTATTTAAATAAATGTTCTTTCACTCACAAACACAGCCACAGCAACACGGTTCCACTTGCACTTTCTACGCTTCAGTCAAAAAACATTCACACCTAAACCCATGTTTGAAGCACTGGGTGAGGCTGGTAACTTCTCCAGTGACAGAGGCCCTATAGATCGTTTGCCCTTTACGACTCGCAGAACATGGCTTATATACGTGCATTATAGAACTGTCCGCCCATGTCAGCCGGTTGGAAACCCGACGTTATAATCCATCCATCCATCAATCCATCCAATCCTATGTCGCCCCTCGTAGAAACCCGGGGTAAGGCAAGTTGGTCCTGACATTTAAGATGAGAATGACCAGCCTCACTCATCCCTGAGTGACATTACGTGAGTAATAAACCTCAAGCACCCCTTGGATATAAACCTACATAGGCTCAATCCGACTGGAGAGCCTGAATTACCCACTAAACAACCAGGCGCCATAATTTGGTTATATAGTTACCACCCAGCGTAATAAATGGTTTCCTGGTGTACAGGAAACCATTTAGCTTGCCACTCAGTGAAGAGTTACCCATAGGCAGCAGGAAGAGGAATGAAGGAAAGAAAGAAAGACAGAAGGGGGAGTGTAAAGTCACCCGTAGGCAGAAGAAAGAGGAAAGAGTGAAGAAAAGAAAGACAGAAGAGGAAGGATGGAAGAGGGGGAAGGGCAGACACTACAGACTTCCACTACCCTAATTACACGAAAGCACTTTTAATTATATCTGATCTCCCTCTACTTCCATATGTTACCGTTTCACTCACACATTCACATCCTTGTCCTAGCATGCACACATTCACTTGTTACCTTTGCACTCTTTACTCGTTTCATCTTACCAACTTGATCGCCTTTCCTACCCTCCACATACCTCTGTTCATCCTCTCTTCTTCTCATACCGTCACTCTCATTTCACGTCTCTCTCTCTCTCTCTCTCTCTCTCTCTCTCTCTCTCTCCTTTTCTTTACACACAAATCCGCCTATCCTTACCACAGTCTATCTACTCGTCTCGTCTCTCTCACACCATCATTTCTCTTCGTTCCTTAAACACACACACACACACACACACACACACACACACACACACACACAAGAGTGTAACTAAAATATCTTCGAATGGAACGTGTATTTAGACATAATAATTCACTGCGAATAGTGCAAGCTCATATCATTAATGCACACACGCCAGTCAGATTTTCATCATATGTATATCTGGTACACTTCGTAGATTGCAGGGAGTATAATTTATGTAAAATGTTGTCATCTCTCATCAGAAATTTTAATACCGGTACATGAAACCCCCCCTGTGGCGGGGGGGACACAGTCTGGCCTCACTATGGGGTGGTACCACTACTCTGCGGCCAGGTTGTGTTAGGAAGAATTCTGCCACTGTATTCCCTGCGTGTCGTAATTGGCAACTAAAATGGATGGGATGAGGGGATTAGGGACTCCCTCCTCTGTTTTTTTAGTTCCTACAGTGAGAGGGAATAGAAAGGGATGGAGAACTGAGTTATCCCCGTACCCTGAAGATTGGGCCTATGAATGTGGGTGAATGTAGTATGATTGAGGCTAAAAGGGAGGAGATTGGGAGAATGTTTGTGAGAAGAAAGTTGGATGTGTTAGCTTTGAGTGAAACAAAGATGAAAGGGAAGGGTGAGTCTAAGTTTGGAAATGTGAATGAAAGGATGTCAGGTGTTGATAGAGGAGGAGCAAGAGAAGATGTGGCCTTGTTAGTGAGTCCGGAAGTACAGCAGTGTGTGACTGAATGGAAGGAGGTGTCATCGAGACTGATGTGGGTGAAAGCGAAATTTGAACGTGAGTTGTGGGTATCTGTGAGTGCATATGGACCTGGTAGCGAAAGGGATGAAGAAGAGAGGGAGTCTTTCTGGAATGATGTTGATGAGTGTCAGCTGATCAGGTCAGGTGCGAGTAAGGGGATGGGTCTATTATGATGTGGCAGTGGTAAACCAGCTCTGCTGTCGGGCCTGCTGTAGCTGACACTGATTGCACTGCGCAATTGACCCTCGTGCGGTGTGGTACGGTGAGGATCTGTCCCTTCTTCCCTTGGAGCTAAGATGCGAATGAATGAATGAATGAATGAATGAATGTGTGTGTGTGTGTGTGTGTGTGTGTGTGTGTGTGTGTGTGTGTGTGTGTGTGTGTGTGTGTGTGTGTGTGTGTGTGTGTGTGTGTGTGTGTGTGTGTGTGTGTGTGTGTGTGTGTGTGTGTGTGTGTGTGTGTGTGTGTGTGGATGAGTAAATTGGGAGTGTGTCGTCCTGTCTCGGCTACCTCCCTTTCTTTGGGGGAAGCCGCCTAGGTATACAGACAGATAGACATACTGTAAAACAGATTACAGATACATACAGGCTTCGTTTCCCCTACACGTTACATGGCACTTGGGTAATGGAGCACATTTTCACATTTGGGGGCATCTCTAGCTATGGCCTGGTCGGTCTGTCATGTCTAATAATAGACATGCCCAAGTTTGTTCACTTTAGCAAGACCTCACGAGGTGTTTCAGCTCTGCTTCCTAAGGATTTTCACACGTAACGTGATACACTAGAACAAAGCATCATACGATGCTTTACTGCAGCTCCCTAAGGATTTTAACACGCATGGTGGTTCACTCTAGCGATGCCCCATATAGTATTTCACATAACCGAAGCCTCGTAAAGTTCCTCATCAATCTAATACTTCTGTGCTTGCTTCTATCCTGACGAAGATCTCTTATTCCTTTTCGCACGGATGATGGTCATGAGTAATTAGACTGGGAACCAAGGAGACTTATTCCTGCCTCACCTAAAGCTTAACTAATTCATGCTACTATGGCACAGTATTCATGATATGGGAGTGGCCTAGTTCCGTCAGGTATACATAAACCGAAAGTCGTACCCATGGGGATTCATTCCCACTTCATAACCAACCACAACTTAGCACTCATGTTGCGGGATTAGCGGGGTTCCATTGGGTGAAAGTAAATCGACACTACGACCATCTGTCTTTGTTGCGGTGCGTTACGGTTACCATATTCAGACTTTGGTGAGTTGAAGGTCTCCCGTGATCTAAGCGTGAGAAATGCAAGAAGATATTGCTTGTTACCTATCGACTGTACGAGGGGCATTAAGGAAGTCTGTATTTTACCGAGTCCCTGCTGTCCCCGAGATCCACAACAGTCGAAGTTACATCCAGATCCCTAATTATACTGTTGGGTGGAAAAAAAAAAAAATGAATGAAATCGTCTGGAATGAGCAAAAATGAAGAAAAAATAGATGTTACCTTAGTGTAGGAATTATCCTCTTCACTATAATAATGTATTTTTCGCTATGCTACCTCCACATGGATCTTTGGTAGTACAGATTTCTTTTCTTTTTTAATGCAATAAGCGTTAGTGGAGATAGAGTGTAATCCTTCCTCTACTGTTCATTTCTCTGAAGCGAAAGAAAATGTCTGATAGTAGCAAGAACAAAATACTGTGTCATGGTATTAACAGGGAGTAGCTTCCTGTACTCTGGAGGTCGTAAATATAAATGTAAAGAGTGAGTCATATTTTAAAAACCTCAGTTCTCGTGTGCTGCGGCTAAGACGATGTTACTACTGTGTTTATATACACTTGACAAAGATGCGTAACCCTTTTCAGCTCAGTTGATGGCCAGGTGTAGTCAGATTGAATGATAAATTGACTGGTAACCAAGGAGATTAATTCCATCCTTATAAGGAAGGTTCATCAAATTTCATGCAACCTGGACTTGGTATTCGTATTGTAAGAGTGTCTCAGTTCCATCAGATGAAATCAAGCTAATTACAGTACCTACCTTGCACCGTTTTTTACACCTCATAGTCTTTTTTAATCATTCTCTCCCTCTCTCCTTCTCTCTCTCTCTCTCTCCGTCCCCGCAACACACAAGAGTCGAGGTGCGTGATATATGGACCACCCTGGAAAAAAAAGAAGAAAAATCGCAATGGAAGGATTAGGAGGAAGTCAACCCCTCCCGGACGATTTAATTTACCTTTGAAGAGACTTTGTGGATCTGCAGGGGTTAGATACGGATCGGTATTCTCATCAGGTAAGGAATCTATCTAACACCTCTTCCTAAGCGATATATTTTGCTTATGTTTTTGATCCTCTTTTCCGACATTCAAATTACTCCAACAGTACCATTTTTGGCATAAGTATCATAAACGTTGATATTAACCATCCGTATCCATAAAATAAATCGCTAAGGATGACGTTAGGAAACTTCCTTAGCCGACAAGAATATGGACCACAGTCTTCATAAACTCTTGACTAACGATTTGTTTTTTCCACATTGAATAAATAATGAACAAGTGGCAAAAACTGTAAAAGATGTGACCGGACTGAATGAGTTAAGCTGAAGATAAAGAAAGAAATCAGCCATCTGTTTGTGATATCCATTGCAAGACTCTCCCCGAAGCTGAATGGAATCGTTTGGGGCAAAGATAAAATAAACGGGCTGATATAACGCCGAATGTTAATAAAATCATCTTGAAATGGCATGACTCCTCGGAGCCTGATGCGTAAGTGTGAGGAAATAAAAGTATGAGTCTCACCTTTTCCTCAAGTATATTATGTTGATTAACTTCGCACCTGTCATTTCACTACGAGACGTGTACGTTAAACTGTATAAAATTGTGCAGAGATGGCAAGACTAAAGAAATCTGATGGTACATTGATTTAAAAAAAAAAAAAAAAAGATATACCAAGAATAAAATCTGAGAAAATCGTGTGGGGGGATAACAAAATATAAAGAGTGATATATGAGGATGGGGATGCAGTGAAACTGATGTTTGTGGATTATAACTGCCCAGTTGATGTGTCCTTTGCTGTTCAAGTGTGAGAAGTAGAAGCCTCTCACCTTTACCTCACCTGTGCATGATGGGCGATCCCCTGTTAACTCTTATATTACTAAACGTCTTCCGTAAGGGACAGAAATCGTCTAAGTGTGAGACAAGTACAAAAAAAAAAAAAGTCTTATTTTTCTAAACGGGAATGAAATCGCCAGTAGGAAGTAGGAATGTAAGTGAAACTGTTTGATATATTAAATCGTCTGAAGGGAGCAAGAGGAAGAGGAAAAGGAAGTTATTACTATATGAATCGTCTGGCAGTAGGGAGGCAAGATTAATTAGGTTGTCGTATCGTAGGGGAATTCAGTTGTCAGCAGCAGAAATAACAGTGTGGTTGATGCCTACATTAGTGAAACAGAAGTACGATTCTCTCATCTTTGCATCACGGTTATGTGCGGACTGTCGTGCTTCTGCGCCTGCCTGCCGTGGCCTCCCCTCCTGTCCCTTCCCCCAGCCTGTTCGTTCGCACCCTCGCTCCCTCACTCCTCAGTGTGCTCTGAGACATTTTGGAGGATGGGTGCGTGTTACTAACGTTCCGTGTCTCTCGCGTTCTGTCGCCAGCATTTTCGCAATTGTGAATCTTTGCCGTGCTTTCACAGTATTCATACCATAATTTCGATACATTCATTTGGAATACATAAACCAAAGCCTTCTTAGAGTATAAGAAATCGGAAAAAGCATATAGTGAGACAGACAAATAGAAACTCATTTTCGCTCGAGGTTGTGCGTTGATGTGAAGGCTTCAGAACGATGTAGCCTTGTAACGACTCAGTTCAATGCAGTGATCCATAACGCGGATTTTATTGTACTTTATGAGAAGATGAACACCCTTACCACCATACTTGTAGACGTCATCCTCCTCGTCTCTTTTGTGGAAGATTCAGGTAAGAATTAGAGTAGCAAGTAATTTTTTTGGACTTTGGCGAAAAATTATTGATCGTTGGTCATTTATTTTGGCAAAAAAATATAAATCTTATTTCTTTCAGTGCCATGCAACCGTAGTACAAATATGGGCAGTGGAACTTAAGTTTTATGTCAATCAGAGTAAGATCGGAGTATTAATGCGTATTAATATTTTGGGTTTGTAGTATATTATTATGGATAAAACAACATGTGTTTTTATTTATACATATTGTTTTTTTTGGAGTCTGGCAGGGAATTTTCCCAGTGAAAGTTTACACAACTTTGTGCTTGTTTGCGGGTCAGCTCAAGTTATTATTTTTAGTAATTGTTGTGAAAGATATACAATATTTGTTTTAATATTTATTTCCTCGTTCTTGGTTTGGGAATCAAAGTGAAAACGTCGTTACTGGAACTTCGAAGTTTGCCTTTTTACTGTAATAGAGTTGATTGAAATGTAATTAATATATATATATATATATATATATATATATATATATATATATATATATATAAAAGTGACTACCTTTTTGTGTGAATCGTGGCAGGAATTTTATGAGTGAACATAGCAGTTACTCTAGTTTAAGGCTGGGATCACCTTAGGGTATTGATATCATTTTGCAGTAATTAAACAGAGGATGGCGACAGTTTCGTTTTATTTTTTATTCTGTGTATTTATTTATATGATGGTTCATGGGTCTGGGAGCTTGGTGATAAGTTCGACAGTTATATCTGCAAAAATTACATCCGTTGAACTCTGCCCTTATTGCAGATGATACATGATTTTTCTTTTTTCTTTTTTTTTTTGAGGACATGTTAAAATTACTTTTTTAAAATGCATTTTCCCATTCATCGTCTTGGAATCACGACAGAAATTTAGCCAATGAAACGTTACTATTCTCTAACTTTGCCTCGACCGCAGTAACTCAAAGTGCCATCGTTTTCAGCTTTTAATCTGAGATAGAAGTTGAAGTTTACTGTAATATCGTCGTTGCTATTATTTTGTTTTCATTATCACTTTTTTTATTTGAATCGAAGCAGTAATGGTCAGTGAAGTTCTTAAAAATTACATTGCACCTGTGTTAGAGTCGGTTGAAGAGCAGCACTGTTTCTGGTGATCATTTTAAGGCTCAGAGTGATAATTGGTTTTGTCTTTATTATTGGGTTTGTAATTGCATGGGAAATAGCAGTTGTGAAAAGTATCGAAATTACGTCACGTAACACGTAACACAGTCACTTTATGAGTTGCAATAACGTACTTTTGCTTAAATTTTAGGTGCAAAGATAATAGCTCCCTTTATGCTGTGCTGGTACATACTTTCCATTGGGATGGAAATCATCGAGGAACTTTTGGTAGTGAAACGTAATAGTACTTCACAACTTTGCGTCCGTCTGAGTAGCTTGAAAGTATTGATATTTTTATCAGTAAACTGTTATTCGAAAAAGTGATACCTGGGTCTTTATATCGTACTTCCTCAATCTTGACACTGAAAACTTACTGTCAGATAGGAAAGAGAAACCAATCACTGTCATAATTAGACCGTAACATTGCATCTATCAGACGGAAGGTTTGAATGATCTTCCTAACATTTTTGCGTTATCTAGGGATAAACTTAACTTGCCTCTCTCTCTCTCTCTCTCTCTCTCTCTCTCTCTCTCTCTCTCTCTTGTATATAGTCGTTGGAATCGCAATTGAATGGTCGATAGCTAAAGATCAAAATACCATTTCCTCTCTCCCCCGAGTCTTATTAAGAGTGCCAATATCATTAGCTATTAGGTCATGTATTTGGATGTAAACTAAAGCTTTTCTCATTATCTATATTCCATGTCATACTCACCTCATGTTTAAGTTCTGGGACTGGAGTGGAACATGCAGTCAGTGTTTCGTATTATGGTGATGGGACAAAGTTGACGTACTGATACATATTAGCTATTATTAGTAGTATTATCTTTTTTTTTTTTTTTTTTTTTTTTCACTGTTTGGATTCCCAGTGCAGTATGCGGGAGTGAAACATTTTGAGTCACCGTGGAGACTGACAGTGAAACAGCATATTACAACTAAACAAATCAGCGTTTGTCTTGTTGGAAGGACACAAGTCATAAATAAGAGCAGTGGAAATGAGTTATTACGAGGAATATGTAAAGTTACATGGAGGAACAGGCTGGCAAGTAAGGAAGTGATGGAGTATTGTGGTGTGCATATTGATGTGATAGAAAGTGTTAGAAGTACACCGACGTAGTTTGGCCATGTCGAGAGGATGGAGTGAGAGACCAACTAGGAGAGTGCATGTAAGGTGGAAAGGGCAAGTGGGAGGGATGGAGTAGGAGATGTATGAGAGAGGGAGGGGGTGTAAGTTGGGGGGAGGGCAGCGAAATGTTAAGGGAGAGGGTGACCTGGAGCCGATTGGTCTGTGGCCACCCTTTACGGGATTAAAGTGTGTGGATATAAATAGATAGATAGACAACTCTGCGTCTGTTGAGTCTACTCGAATTATTCGATTATTATTATTATTATTATTAATATTATTATTATTATTTTACGAGTAAATATACAGGATGTCCCAGGAGGAGAAAACATACCGTAACATTGAGAAATGATAGGTGGGGGAATTCTAAACTAATAATGCTGTATCAACGTGGTGTCAAATCACAGCCACCAGGTAGCTTCATTTTTTGATGACATTGGAGATAATGATTTTCCTCATAATTTACCCATAATGATATCAGTAACTGTGGTTTCGTAACGGATGAGATCTGGACCCAAGTTTATGGAATCTATTTTGCTTAGAATTCTCGTTTCTGTCACTTCCCAAAGTTGTGTTTTTAACCTCCCGAGATACAGTACCCTGCCCTCTAGTTGGTGGTTCTGAAATCGCTATGCAGATTCCAAGGTAAAACTTAACAGCACCAGCTGCATACGAAAGGACTACCAGTGTGTGTATTACTTATCCCGTTTAGGAGTAGCACTGTTTGTAACTTATTTTAGGGGGCATATTTAAAGTTGCATATATATATATATATATATATATATATATATATATATATATATATATATTCTTCAGTGGTTTGGAACCGCAGTGCGAAATTGCGTCTACTGTACAAAAATTAGCTCAACGTAGCAGTCTTTAGAGGCAGAATAATCTTTGCTGTACATAATTATTTTTGATGTATCTATTTATTTATTTTTTAAATCCCAGCGCGATGTGCATTAGTGAAAGTCAGCAGTAGCGAAAGTGGTGTTTTAGCTACTCTTTCGGAGCCTCATTAGTAATTACGGAAGTGGAGAGAGAGAATTATGTTGGTGGCACTGAATTAAACGAGTGTAGTACCGTTATGGTAAATTTATGTTTAAAAAACATAAAGGAAATATTTGTGTGTGTGTGTGTGTGTGTGTGTGTGTGTGTGTGTGTGTGTGTGTGTGTGTGTGTGTGTGTGTGTGTGTGTGTGTCATAGAATAAGATGGTGTTGTAAGCTAGCACGATGGAGATGTCATGGGAGAAGAAAATGTTGAGAGTAGGGTTAAGTAGACTGAACAAATGTGGTCATGTTATGTAAGCCACTTGCATCAAGGAAAGTTGGTATATTGTTTTGGGATTTAGGGGAGTTTTGATCTAATAAATATATAAATAAATAAATAACAATATATACCGATAATAGGAAAACACGGATAGAAGACTGAGCACTCCAAGTGCACCTTTAACGCTCACCATATGTTCTAAGGGCCGAATATTTCACTTCTCCTTGTGCCCTTGACTTTTGACAAATAATTCTTAAAAACTAACAAATCCATTCCTTCCCAACCCTAACTCTTCGTTAACATTGCTTCAAGTAAATTTAATTAGTGTTTGAACTGACTACCCAGTCACTATAATATTTAACCTTTCCTTGTGACCGTGACCTTCGAGTGTTGGTAAAGCAGTATTTCCCTATCCTTCTTTTAACTTGAACCATCTCCCAGAGTTTAGTTTATATTAAAATTGAGTAAGCTGACTGTGCCCAGTGACCGTAAACTTTGACCCACTGTACTAAAAAAAAAAAAAAAAACCCTCTTAAGTGATCCTGAACACATCCACCAAGTTTGATCCAAAACGATCCCTTTTAATAATTTTTTTCATACTCAGATAATTATCTGTATCTATCTATAGGCAGATAGATAGATAAATAAGTAAATAGACAGGTATGGTGGTGAGTGGGAAGAGAAGAGATTTGGTCCTAAAATATTGTTGGAGTATAGCCTAGTTTGTATGGCGTAGATTAATTGCAGATTTCTTTCCTCTCTTGGTAATAGACATGTGTGTGTGTGTGTGTGTGTGTGTGTGTGTGTGTGTGTGTGTGTGTGTGTGTGTGTGTGTGTGTGTGTGTGTGTGTGTGTGTGTGTGCGTGTGTGCGCGCGCGTGCGCGCGCCGACGAAAAACAATTCTAAGCTAAGGTAAAGACTTCTACCCATATAGCCTAAATAAAATTATGGTGTAGGAGGTTCTCTCAGATTTTTCAAGCTTCGAGGGAGCTATGAGTGTTTCATGTTAGTGGCTCGTCTAGCTCTTTAATGTTATCGTATCTCTCGTCATCACTGGTCTCGTGTTTCGTCCATATTTTACGAGCAGCCGGGAATGTATGGGTTTAACAAGGATGCAAGTGTTTACCGTCTGTGTTTTTGTTGTAGAAATATCTTTCGTCGGTAACAAAACGGAGGAATTATTTTGAATCTACAAAAATTTGAGCATTCGTGTTTTTGAGGTTATATGGGTTGGGATTGGCGTTATAAACTAGTATTGGTAGTATCTTCGACTTTATTAGGCGGATTTTAGCGTTCTCGGGAAAGCTTCAGAGTCTGAAAAAACATGTGAGTTCTGTCTATTAGTTTGCTTATGTTGTCGGTGATCATGCCAAGGGATGATAGTGTATGGCCTAAAATTCTGAAGTTGTTTTTGATGTTATATATTTTCATGGAGGTAATATTGTCTGGTTTAACTCTGCTCTGTACTGCCCCTGAATTTGTCTGTTTGTCTTTATTTTCCAGTTCTTTTCATAACCGTTAAGTCTGATCACCTGTCTGAACAAGCCAGTCATGTACGGCTGATGTACCATTTTGATACTACTAGCCTATTTGGGTTGCGTCATCGGCCTAGTATCGAGGGCCTGAGGGCCGGAGGGTGGAGGCATATACTGTGTGTTCAATGAAAGACAAAAGTCGTGTCCCGGTTGCACATTTCCGTTCTGTGTGGGTATTCGTCTCAATACCACAGTCAGCCACCTCAGCCAAGCAGCCCTAGTGGGATAGGTTAAAATTTCTTCACCATATGGTAATCTTGCCTGGGAAACACATTGAGCATATTTTCGAGAAGAACCTATGGTTAGATTTGAAACGAGGGGGCAAGTGTCATTCCTGGCTAAGGGTTCCTGGTGGTGAGAGGAATACGCGTACAAAATGGAAATACTCGTATGCGTCCCGGTTTTGTTCAGAGATTAAGTGTAACATGTAAAACATTATGAGAACTCTACCATAGTTACGGTTCCTATTTGTGGTTGGATAGCTTTACTGTCCTCAAGCTTCATATCTGCTGCTGATGAGATGGCAGTATAAACGAACCCAGGAATTTCCGAAGCCTTAATAACCATTTGCTGCGTCCGAAAGACAAAATGTGAACTATGTTCGGTCAGGCGATGACTACCTGGCTGTTACATACAGCAAAATGTCAGGCAGACCTAGTACCTTAGTATGGAGAGAGCAAAACAACACGCGTCCAACTACTGGGAAGATGAAAGAGTACATGATATACCTTTAATTAGGAGGAAAGAATCCCGAACAGATAGTTAAAACATTCGGTGTAGCAGAACTGGAGAAAGGTGGATTCGGCGATTTCGGAAGGAAAGTACAACGGAGAGCAGTCATCGTTCAGGTCGCTCTAGTGTTACCACACCAATGCAGGACCAGGAAATAATCACAAACATGGAGGTAGCACCTGTAAACAGTCCTTATTCCCTAAGAAACGAATTGAACCTAGAATGAAGCACACGAATTGTTGCGTGTAGACTTCTGGGTTGTGTTCGAACTCCAGCCTGTGAGATACATTTCACCACTCATAATAAACATTCGGTTATTCACAAACTATTCCTTTATGTAACAACGTTGTTGATGACAGTTAATGAAAATCACAGCGTATAATTACCAATTTAACCTAAGCAGAAGTTAAAATATTGAAGAAGTAGAACCAAAATTCAGACTTGTCTTTTGCTAATAGAACTGCAGCGTTCCTAACATGGTATTAAAAAAGAGAACAGATAACAAAACTTCATAGATACATCAAGTGAAATTAGCAGTTGGAAAAACACATCTATGTACAGTACCGTATATTTATTTCGCATAGCAATGAAGAATATGCTCGCATCCACAGGCCTGTCACCTGGAGAAGATGGCAACTAATGTCAGTGCTATGAACCGCCCGTATGAGACAAAGCAGAGATCACCAAAACCTTAGCCTTTCAGATGTTTTCATCATATTGTAGGACACGACTTTTGTCTCTGATTGTACAGGTATGTAATAAATACGATAAGGTTAGACTTATGACCGACCCCTGAAGCACCCGACCGTGGAGTGGAAAAATAGGTGATTTGCCCTTGTTTATTATAACTTCAGCTGCACGGTTTTCTAGGCAGTTGCATAGCTGCTTCTCTGTTATTTCAAGCATACTCAGTTGTAGTAGTTTAGCCTAGAGTCCCATCGTTCAGGCTTTATCGAAGGCCAACTTGTATCCCTTTTTATTGTTGTGCAGTTTATATATGTGACTTTTGCGATTGCATTTTTTTCTTGAGGCCATGGTTATTGTCAATGTTGTGCTTGTATTTTGTCAAAATTCCTGTTGGTTGGGTTTGTCAAGGTTGTTACCCTGTAAGTACAATCGGAACCAAAGATTTATTGTCCTTTCTGATAATTTCCTTGGGGCCTGTAGCAGCGATACTAGGTCGTAATTTGTGAATCAGTGCTCGGTTTTCCTGCTTCAAGGATCATTGTTATAAATGCATCTTTAAATTTTGGAGCGAAATTCCCACTATTTAGCACTACATTGTATATGTTTAGCAGATATTTAAATCCTTTTTGGTGGAAGTATGTAATTTATGTACTTATTTTTTTGTGACCTTTGCCATGAAATGCATTTTTTTAATTTTTTTATTAGAGATGAGTGTAGTATGTGCTTTTTTGAATAGATAGTAGGTTATCATGGGAGTGCCTGATCGAGTCCATAGTGTGGCGTGGAGTGGGCCTATGCTTATGAGATGATAGCCAGGCCTTGGTTTCTCTTTCTTTAGCCGCTAGGATACGCAAGTTTGTCGACCGTACCAGCGTGAAAATCTGTATATGGAGCTGATTGTTCGATTCTTACAGAAGTAAAGTGTTATGCTCAAGGTTTAGAACTTGAATTACACACCTTATGCCGCAAACTAGAGCATTTTAGTCCAATTAGTTCATGAGCTATAGCCCATCAAAGTTGAAAAAAACTACCTTCCAGGCGGCGCGACTCCCCGTTTTTTATGCGCTCCCACCCCATTCCTCCCTCATTCATCCCCTCCCTCCTTCCCGCCTATTCAACGCTTAGTTCTGATTGGTTGGAAGGGATATACGTCACAATCAGGGCGACGCATGTTTTCTCCAGTTTTTCTGAGTCCCTCAATCGATCACATTCAGTATCTTGCGTAATCCTGAAAAAGGATCAATTGATCCTGTTGGCACTTTAGGAGTTAGTTTGGCTGCAGTTTACATTATCTCTGATGTCATCTGAAACATTTTCCTTCAAGTGTTCGAAATTTGCAAGCGATGTTAGTTACCTTCTGTTTTCATTCCGTCTCCTTAAGCATTTTATTTGCATTCCTGGAGTGCCATGTAAATTTTTAACACCCTTCCAGAAGGACTTTGGGTCTTTGTATTTGTCTGCTACTTGCAGGTCGAAATTTGACATTGCCCTGTGACCTTGACTTGTGACTGATTGTTCTCAAAGCTGAATCCCTTCGTTGTTGCGTAATTCATAACCTATCCATCAAGGCTGGTTCAGATCTGATAAACATTGGGTTTATTTTTTCCTGTGACTTTGAATTCTGAAATTGTGTGACCTCTTGTTCTAAGAAGAGGTTTACATCTTGGCTGGATCTTAACCATGCCACCAAGTTTGAATGTACCTGAATCAACACTATCTGGTTTATTTTGTTCAGCCATACACTCTGGCTGAACTTTAACTTTGCCTCGTGACTTTGGCCTTTGAGTGTTTTCAAAACTTTTTTTTTTTTGGGGGGGGGACCGAAGCCTCTGGTCATTAAGACCTTTATATATATATATATATATATATATATATATATATATATATATATATATATATATATATATATATGTTCACATATATACTGTATATATCCACATACGTACATATATATACAGACATATATGTATAAATACAGACAGACACACACACATCCATGTATATATACAAACACACTTTCACACATACAAACACCGTATATATATATATATATATATATATATATATATATATATATATATATATATATATATATATATATATATATATATATATATACCGGTATATATATATATTTAATTCATTGGAGCCCAGTGTCCCGAGTATTGGACAGAACTGGGATTTCTCAAGTCTTTATAAAGTAGGGAACCCCCAGGTAGGGATCTATGAGCTTCGCGACTATGAGCCAATAGGCGGAGGGCGGTACGCTTAGTACCCTCCCAGTACCATGCCTCGCCCATCACCCCTGGGATCCAATGGGTTATATATATATCCATCCATCCATCATCCAATCTTACATTGTCCCATGAGGAGCGTAGGAGCCCGGGGCTAAGCAGTTGGTCCCGACATTTAAGATGAGAGTGACCAGCCTCACTCATCCCTGAGTGGCATTACATGAACAGTCAACCCCAACCACCCCTTGGATATAAACCTTCACCGGCTCAATCCGATTGGAGCGCAATAATTACTCACTAAACCTCCAGGCGCCAAAATTTGGTTATATGGTTACCACCCAGCGTAGTAAATGGTTTCCTGGTGTACAGGAAACCATTTGGCTTGTCACTCAGTGTAGAGTCACCCACAGGCAGAAGGAAGAGGAAAGAATGAAGGAAAGAAAGACAGAAGAGGAAATGTAAAGTCACCCGTAGGCAGAAGGACAAGAAAAGAATGAAGTAAAGGAAGACGGAAGAGGATGGAAGGAATGGAGAGTGGAGAGGAAAGGGCAGACACCTGACAGCAGCACTACATTAAGTGAGTGGATGGTGAGCGCCCCCACCTACCACATATATATATATATATATATATATATATATATATATATATATATATATATATAATTTTCATTTATATTATTTTCTTTTTTATATAATTATTATTATACATTGTTTATTAGGAAAAAAAAAACTAAAACCCCTAAAACTATTAACCTAACAGACACATCGCTAACCTATACTAAATCCTAAAGATACAAATTGCTAAACCTACAATAATGGTAAAAATACCTCGAGCAAGAGAACACCATCGACTGCAGATATGTACCGTAATGCTTTTCTACATTACACACCTGCATTCATCACCTGGTGACTGTCAGTCGAGGCAGACAATGATGTAGGATACATCAATATATGAAGGAGAACCAGAGGAGTCAGGAACTATTCCCTATACGTCAACTGTCGATCCTAATTACGGTAATTGTTACAAGATCCTATAAAGAATTTATATATATACAAAAAGTGAAGCACCTCACCCAGCAGAACACCAATGACTGCAAATGCCCAATACCTTTTTATATTGCGCGCTTGCATTCGTCAGCTGGTGACTGTTAGGCAAGGAACGGGGTTTAATGTTGGGGACATCAATATTAGAAATAGATCAGTCGGAAGTAGGAACTATTTCAGATACGTCAGCTGTCAGCCCTAATTAATAATGTAATATATACATATTTACAGTCGATAAAAACAATAACCATACAGTAAAAAAGTCACATCACTCTGATCAGTCCGATCTCTCTCAAGAAACCCATCAATTTATCAGCCATAACAATGTCCCCATCACCCAGGATGGTGGAAAGGGTAAAGAGGACGTCAGCTGCTCCACAGTAATTTATAAGTGAAGCACGTTCACGAATAAATCGCCGACAGTGCAGGATGATATGACTGATTGATAACACCGCATCACAGATGTCACAGTGTGGTGGGAATCGTCTTTCAATATATGGTTTCATATGAGTTAAGATAGTGACATTAAACTGTAATCGCGCCAACACTTTTTCTTCCAGGCGACTGAGACGGTTGGCAGTATCCCAGTCGCCCAGGTACGGCTTGCATGTTGGAATATTTAGTCTGGTCCACTACCCTTGCCACAGAAGATTTATTGATTTCTTTCCGAGAGAGAGACTCGACCGTAGATCACATGGAACGTCCCACGTCTCCCTGAGCTCTACAGCCGACTTTGCAAGAAAATCAGCCTGCTCATTGCCATACCGTAGATACGGCAATGACCAGGCACCCAGATCAGCGTGAAGGACTTGTTACTCAAAACTGATTTACTCCATATTTGCCCTATTCTGAACTCTTCCTCGTAGTTTCTCAGATGGATAAGAACTTTAAGTTGACTATTGTAAGTCAGCGTCTGTTCTAGCCCTGTGAACTTGATGTTTGACCAGTTGTTCTCAAAACAGTACTGACTTCGTGTGCTATCCATCAGTTTGTCCACCAATTTTGGTTAAAATCAAATGAAAACTGTTTGAATTATTTTGGTAAAACACACACACACACACACACACACACACACACACACACACACACACACACACACACACACACACACACACCGCTCGCTGGTGCAGTGGTAACGCTCTCGCTTGCCAACTGGTGGACGGGAGTTCTCGCCTCGCTCAGGTTGCGAAAAGTTTCACTGACGAAGTGGGTGGTTACTGTCCCCCTCGAGCAAGGGGACGGGTGTGTGCGTGTGTGAAGGTCACAGCCTTGCCCTTAAATCGGACTATATATATGAGCTCTCAGCTCCCTTCCGGGAGGGTAAAAGCTGACGATCACGACCATCAAGTGATCCTGACCGACCCGGTGAATTACACACACACACACACACCGCTCAAAATATGACACCCACTCTCGCTCCGCGAGTGCTAGTGAAATTTTTAGAGAATTACAGGGTTGCTGCTCGCTAACAGCTTGTTTGGGGGAGAGAAAAAGTAATGCTATAACTGAGGAGACTGGATGGGACAGTGGATAATGTAGCAGTCATACTGAATGATTGTGGTGATGTTTGACAACACAAGCATTAAGGAAAATGTTGGTGTTCTGGGGTAGACTTTTGGTGGTGTGATAACCTAAAAGAATATTACGTAATGGTATGGGAAACGGAAAAGGTGAAGAAGTGTTTACCGAGCCTGGATAGGAGAGTCGTTGTTATGCCGTACTGCATGAGTGTATGGTAAGATTACGTAGGATAAAGGCAGTGTCAATAAAGGGAAAACGGTAATTTAGAACAATGTGAGGTGATAATCATAAAGGAAAAATGCTATTAAAAGAGTTCAGTTCGCTGACGTATTTTTCAGTTAAGCTACCTCCATATAGTATTATTTAACGACTGTCTTCCGTTTATATAGTTATCATCTAGTCCTTACTTGCACTGTCAGGAGCATAGGTGCGCAGGGCTAGGTCACTCAGTCCCTAAATTAAGTGGAGGATGACCAGCGTCGCTTTTCTCATAAGTGGCATTATCTAAGCAACAAACTCCAACCATCCCTCAGATTAACTAAGGTTATATGTAATTTCTATACTTTGATATTTTCCTCCTAAACTGAATACAGATAAGGTTTTGAGAATAACAAGAATAAAATAAAAAAAGCGTCGTCAAAACAATAGGTCTTAGTGATGTGAGGGGGAGAAAGGAATGGATTGGGTGACGGATGTTGATGCAAAAAGATAAAGTAGGCCTAGCTGAGTGTAATTGTGGATGTGGACTGGGAGGAAAAGTTAAGCAGATGAGTGAACTGTGGGAAAAGGGAGAAAATAAGGGAAAGGTGAATGAAGGGGAGGGATGTGGAGAAGGGAAAAATGATTGAATATTTGATATAAATGGGAGTGGGAGATGAATATGGGTGGTAGGGTTGAGATGTGGATGTGAAGGAAAAATAAGGGTGGAGTAAATGAATAAAGTCTGGAAACTAGGTCAACGGAAAAATACGGGATATATGGGCGAGTACATGATGAAAACCGGAAAAAAATGAATGAAAATGGGGGGGGGGGATTAAGGCGGTTAAGAGGTGAGATATTGGGAAAGAGAATACAGTATATGCAATATAATTCATCCACCTTAATGCATTCAGTCCAGTTACCGGTATGTATTTATCGTTTACTGCAGCCTATCAACCATTTTTATTAAACTTAAGAAGGATCCAAGACGAGTTTGTCGAGTTAAGTGGAGAGACAGACAGATGAAACTGTCATAGGCAGAAAGCCTGCCTGATGTACTGAACTGGAATCTGGAATTTTAACCTCCCAACCAGCCTAGGGCCTTTGACAGATTTTATGAAAAACAATAGGCTTCCAGGGTTTATGGATATCTACCTTGATTTTTTTCTTTTTTTTTTTCAGAACGACTGGCGCAAAATTGTGACCTGTAAGACAAACAAACAGACAAATAGACAGACAAACACACGGAACTGACCAATATGCCTGCCGAATGGAAAGATTTAGGGAAGCAACAAAAACGAAAGAGAAGAAGCGTTGAGATGAAGTGCTAGAAAGCGATTCGTTTACCCAGTACGGGATTATGGTGTCTAGCGACAGGTAGATACATATATATACAGATCGACAGACAGACAGGCAGATAGCACCGGTAGATAGATAGATTATTAGGCAGAAACTATTTATACAGATAGACAAGAATAATTAAATATGTTGGTACAGTATTCATAAAGCAATACCATATCTAACTCAGCCACCTCGATAAGTCTCTTATAATTTGAGGAACATCATCTGGTGGTATTAAAAACGAAGTAAAAACATTTCATCAGATATAAAGGATTAACTTGGAGAAGATAAATGACAGAGGGAAATGGTGATCATGTGGTTAAATGGGAAGCTGGTGATGGAAGAAGATGGAATGGTGTAGTTGCGTAAGGTGGGGATGATTGAAAGAAGATGGGGTGGATTGGTGAAGATAGGGGTGTGTGGAAAGTACATAAATATATTGGTATAGGTAGCTGGGTGAAATATTGTAGGAAAGAAAAAAAAACATGGATTTAGATACGTGATTCTTAAAAATGTGTGGTGCAGCCAGCTGAGGGAAATGAGTGAAAAAATAAGTCGGAAAGTTGAGTGAAATCTGGTAGAAAAGGAGGTTACCGGTAGTTCAGGGAGTGTGTAAAAAAAAAAAAAAAATAGGGTAACTGAGTGAAATGTGGAAAAAATTGGATACGTGAGTGGAAAGTTGAAAAACTTTAGTAGCTGTGTGATACTGGAAAATATAGGGAAGCTGAGTGTATTATATAAAATATTGAGTACGGTAGCTAGTTGGGATAACTGTAGGTAAAAGGGAGAAAATGGAGTAGCTGAGTGATTTTTGGGAAAATATGTGTAGCGGAGTGACGTACCGTGTGGGAAAAATGGAGCAGTATAATAATATGTTAGAAAAATTGGGATAGCTGTGAGTAGTGAGGGAAAAAAGATGGGGTAGGCTAGTTTAGTGAAAGTGGGCAAAAATGTGATTGGTGAGGAAATTGTACGGGAAAGAGGGAAGCTGAGTGAATTGTAGTAAAAAAAAAAAAAAAAAGAATAATGAAAAAGGGAAGGGGGTAGCCTACCTGCAGTTGTTGGGTGAAACTGGGAAAACTCAAGTAACTCAGGGAAATGTGGGAGACAGTGGTGTGGCTGGGTCAGTGCTATAGATGAGGCAAAAGAGAAAGTAGAACTGATACCTTAATAGTTGTTAAGGGACATGCAGAAACTGGGATACTAGTGGGTGACTGTGAGGAGAGTCAGGGTATGGGAGAACGATGGGGTAGTGAAGGGAATTGTGATGTGGTTTAGAAAGTATTCTCATGCATCGCACTTACAAGAAATGGTGGAATGTCTTTTGGTGTCTCTTTGCAGTATGTTCTTGCTGCAGACAGACTACAGGAGTTTTTTTTTTTTTTTTTTTAGTGAATCCGCACGAGTAGAAAGGGGTACATGACACAAGGGTAAGGTTGTGAGGGAATAGGAAAAACGTTCGAGTAATTACATGAAGGTTGGAATGCTGAGTACAGAGAAAATGATGGAGCAGCTGTGGCAGTAGTGGAAATGTTGGCAACGGTTAATGAATACTGTAGAAATAATTAGGTAATGGTTTAAGATGGTCAAAAAGGAAAACAAAGATGTGTTACTTTGAGAAAGTTTGAACAGTATAAAAGAAAAAGAAACAATAAGTGAGCGGAAGTTGAGGAAAAGGAAAACAAAATCATGAAAAGAATGAAATAGTTCAGTGAAGGAACAACCCTGGAGAGATGGGGGAAAAAATACAAGCCTAGAAGTGGAGGGAGGAGATAAAAGAAAAATGGTTGGTTTAGCATGAGATGTAATGACAAACTAGGATATATATATATATATTGTTATGGAACAGAGAGGGATAATGAACACTTCAAGTGAGAATACTAAAATCACTACTGTCCCGCAAAGTTCCAAGTTCAAAACAAAAGAGTTAGGTAAAATTACAAGTTAAAGTTTAATGCTCAAACTAACAACTAAACATTCAGGACTCATAAGGATAATGTAATGGCAAAAAACAGGTTAAATATATGGTTAACTGCAATAGCCTCTATTAACACGAAATTAGCAAGAGTAAATTTATCTAAGTCAACCCTGATAAAATGAGAAAACCGGATAATGCTCAGTTAATGCAAGATATATTATTACAGATACAAAATATTATTACTACTGGCTGACAGTAAAAACTCTACATTAATCACAAAAACCTCACCAGGCCTACGAATTAACACCTTATGCTGTACAGTACAAGAAAAAATGCAACAACACTTATACTCAAATTACACAGCAGCTAGATGGTTGGAGACTTCCTGAGCACTCACAAAAATAATAACAACTGTACAGGGGAGGACAGAGATGTGAACAAAATGAGGAGTAGATCTAAGTGGCAATAATGCAGAGACTGAGCTCATTATATAGGGGCCGGCAGAGCTTGATACTATATACTTGTAAGAAGGACTAGCAAATGAAGCCATAGGGGACAAAGAGTTGACAATCCTGCTCTGAACAACAGAAAGAACGACTTACTCTACTATAAGGGAGAAGGGGGGAGTGAGGTAGAACACGCTCGTGATCAAACATGCAGCATACTGTACGTTAGAATTATACAAAGGATGATGAAATCATAGGCTATGTAACACCTCCCCACAAAGAAAAAGAAATTTACAAAGGAAATTTCTTATTACTCTAAAACAATCTGTCTACAGTAAAGTCTAGATAAGCAATCTGCAATAACATTTTCTTTCCCCTTGACATGTTGTATGTCTAATGAATACTCCTGAAGAAGTAGACTCCATCTTGTCAATCTCTGATTTTTATCTTTAAACTTACTAAGGAATTTCAGTGGGTTATGATCGGTATAAATGACTATGGGATCAAAACCAGAACACAAATAAAATGAAAAATGCTGTAAACCCAAAATCAAGGCCAAAAGCTCTTTCTCAATAGTTGAGTAGTTCTTTTGAGGTGGAGTGAACTTCTTACTGTAATAAGATACAGGGTGTTCAATACCCTGATCATCCTCTTGCAGCAAAACAGCCCCAGCTTCTGTATCACTTGCGTCAACAGCCATCTTAAAAGGCTTAGCAAAATTTGGAGTAGCGAGCACTGGCTGACTTAATAGGATAGCTTTAAGTTTGCTGAAAGAGGATTCACAGTTATCGGTCCAGACAAATTTAACTCCCTTTCTCAGTAGGTCTGTAAGTGGTGATACAAGAATTGAAAAGTTAAGAACAAATCTCCTGTAATAACCTACCATTCCCAAAAATCTTTGTAGCTCTTTCCTACTTTTAGGTCTGGGAAGATCACTTATAACCTGAACCTTAGATGCTGGTGGTGCAACGTGTCCATCACCAATTACGTACCCAAGGTACTGAACTTTAGCTTGACCAAACTCACACTTTGATAAATTAGCTACAAGATTAGCCTGAACCAAACGCTCAAGAAATTTACTGACATGGCATAGGTGATCTTTCCAGTTGTCACTGAAGATTAATATATCATCAATATACACAACACACCCTGCCAAACCCTCTGTTACAACATTCATGGGCTTCTGAAAGGTGGCTGGTGCATTCTTCGTACCATATGGCATTACAGAACATGGAAAAGTCTTTCCTAGTGTTACAAAACACGAGATCTCCCTAGCACGTTCAGTCATAGGTACTTGCCAGTATCCCTTTAACAAATCAAACTTACTTATGTACCTAGCCTTTCCAATCTTGTCTGTGCAATCTTCCACGCGAGGGAGAGGATAAGTGTCTGTTTTGGTTATCTGACTAACACATCTGTAGTCGATGCAAAGCCACTGTGACCCACCTGGCTTAGGGACTAGAGTGACAGGAGAACTCCACTCGCCCTGACAGGGCTCAATCATCTTGTGGTCCAACAGGTAGCCAAGCTCCTTCTGGATGAGAGGAACTTTCACTGGGTTCACACGGTAAGGAGGCAGTTTAATTGGCTTTGCGTCTCCAACATCGACATCATGCATCAACACAGTGGTTCTTCCTGGAGTGGCACGGAACACTTGCGGGTACTCCTGCAGTAATGCCGAAAACTCCTGCCTTTCCTCGGGAGGTAGAAGAGAAAGCTTAGTCTGGAGATCATTCATGATATCAGGATTCTTCCCCAAACTATCACTCAGGCTCATGCTGCATGGGAGAACTTCACTTGCAGACTCGGGTGGAACAGCTGCAGTGCAGACTGGGTTATTTTCGTCCCGCCTGTGATATAACTTTAGCATGTTGATGTGACAAAGTTGCTTGTTCTTTCTACGATCTGGTGTGGCAATGACATAGTTGACATCACTGAGTTTCTTCTCCACGAAATAAGGACCACTAAACTTAGCTAGAAGAGGTTGCCCATGCACCGGTAGCAGAATCAAAACCTGATCTCCTGGCTGAAAGTGGTGTAACCTGGGCTTCTTATGATACCAAGTCTTCATCTTCTCCTGAGCAGCTCCTAAATTCTCTCGCGCCAGTTGTAAAGCAGTGGACAGCCGTTCTTTGAACTTCATCACATACTCCAGCAGGTTGACGTCATCTTCCTCTGACAGCCAGCATTCCTTGAGTAGCTTAAGGGGTCCTCTTACTTCATGGCCAAACAGTAGTTCAAAAGGTGAGAAGCCCAGTGATTCATTTGGAGATTCTCTTGCGGCAAATACAATGAATGGAAGACCTTTATCCCAGTGTTTCTGATGTTCCAAACAGCATTTCTTGAGCATCGATTTGAGTGTTTGATGATATCACTCCAACGCTTCTCGGGTCTGGGGATGGTAAGCTGAAGACGTGATCTGGGTGATGCCCAACTCTTTCAGAGACTGCTTGACAACATTTGACATGAAATTACTTCCCCGGTCTGACTGTACCTCCTTGGGCAGACCACTTTGTGAAGAACCCTAGCATTTCCTTAACCACGTTCTTTGCTGAGATATTTCTAAGTGGAATGGCTTCAGGATAACGAGTAGCCTTATCAATCACGGTCAACACATAAGAAAATCCTGAAGAAGTCTTAGGAAGAGGGCCCACAATGTCCACCAACACGCGGGTGAATGGCGCCTCAAAAGGAGGAATGGGAACTAGAGGTGCAACCTTTTCGGTCTGATTACACTTCCCCACAACTTGACAGGTGTGACAAGACTTACAATACCAGGAAACATCTCTGAAGATAGCTGGCCAGTAGAAGTGTTTCAAAATGCGTGCCACAGTCTTCCTCACTCCAAGGTGTCCTGCCAAACTGGAATCATGAGCCACTCTAATGATATCCTGCCTACAAACACGAGGGATGACAACTTGATATACAACCTCCCATTCACAGTCGGCTGATGATGTTGGGGGTCTCCACTTTCTCATAAGTACTCCTGACTTTATATAATAACAAGTAGAAGCACCAGCTGACTCTTCCTCACTGCAAGCAGAGTTAACTAGACCTTTCAACTCAGGGTCAGCAACCTGCAACTCAACCAACTCTTGACGAGACAAATTATCAACACTACGGGGTACTGCCTCATCTGGTGAGTGGTCCAAATTAGCAAGAAAAGTGTCAGCTAGGATAACATCATCATCATCATTATCCTCTATGTCACCAGTAACTTTAGACTTAGCCCTAGTGACAGCACATGCAGAGAACACATCAGGGACATTGCAATCCTGGACCGCAGCCACTGGCTCACTAGACAACTGAGGAGCTGGACACACTTGACTTCCATCAATATCATTTGCAAGTAAGAAAGTTACACCTGACATTGGGAGTGTCTCAACCAACCCAACCATAACGGAACCATTAACAAAACCAGACTCCTAAATTCACTCTGCACAGAGGGACAGAGAAGTAATTATTCCCTACACCTTGTAAGATTACAGTCTCATCAGAGGAATTAACATTAGAGCCTAGAACACTGGTCAGCATAAGGGATTGGCAAGCACCTGTATCACGATATATTTTAACTGATTTCCTGTTATTACTGTCCAGAGGACTGACAAAACCATCAGACAGGAAATTAGCACGTGAACTCTTGAGAGTGTCACCCACATTACTGCTCAAAAGAGGAGCTTCATCATGAGAATTTAATTTACCCCACAAAGCATGTTCAGTTAACTCGGTTAAAGAATTCTGGGAACACTCAAGGGTGGACACTAGACCAATTGACTGAATATTTAAAGACTCCTTTTTGTTCACATCACGCTGTCTCCTGAAACATTTCTCCGTAGTATGACCAAGCTTACTACAATAAGTACATTTACTTTTCTGAAATCTAGGGGTGAAGCTGGTATTTACTTCCTGAGAAACATCATCTTTATTCTCTTTCCTGTTACCTGTACTCTGAGTAGAGGCAACGTACTTACTCTCATCTTTCCTTTTTTCTTTAGAATATCTCTTGTGAGTGAGAACATATTCATCAGCTAAAACTGCGGCATCAGACAAATTATCTATTCTTTTCTCATCAAGATATAGGCTTACATCTCTATTAATACATCTTTTGAAGTCCTCCAGCAAAATCATCTGCTTAAATTTATCAAAATCAGAATTTACATTCTTAGAATTTAACCACTGCTCTAACAGATCTTTGATTTTTGCATACTCAACATGGGATTGCTTATCTTGCTTATAAGTTGTCCTAAATTTTACTCAATAGGCTTCAGGAACAAGCTCATAGGCCTTAAGAATCAAGCTCTTAACTACATCATAATTATCAGATTGATCCTGAGGCAAAGATGCATAAGTTACTTGAGCTTTACCGGTGAGAACAGTCTGAAGGAGTACTGGCCAATACTTTTTGGGCCAATTAAAACCTGTAGCTACCCTCTCAAACAACTGAAAATACTTTGTTAAATCAGATTCATTAAAAGGAGGGACAAGTTTAACATTTTTAGCCACATCAAAATCATCAGAGCTAGATGATCCAGTTCCACCTTGTTTCATGCGATACTCATGGTCTGCCTGAATCCTAGCAATTTCAATTTGTGCCTGTGCCTCCTGAATACGAGCCTGAGATTCAGCCTCCTTAGCACGAGCCTCCTGCAGGGCTAGCTGTAACTTAGCTATTTCAATCTGCGTTTGCTCATCTGGAGGAGTTAAATTAAACAAGCTTTTATTAATCATGTCAACAATTTGATCTTTAGACTGATGAGAGCGAACAGCAATTCCC